>NC_050573.1:184476154-184814506 GCF_011100635.1 Trichosurus vulpecula | reverse complement strand
GGACAGAGGGGACAGAGACTCCACAGACTGGATCTGAGACTCCAAGGAAGGATCGGTGCATGCCCAAGGTGGGTGCCAAAGGGGCTGTTTGGCTCCAGATTGAAGAACAGGGAAAACTGGCAAATGTTTTACAGAGACAGATTTTATCTCTCAACATAAGAGAATACTTCCTAAAAATTAGAGGTGTCCAGAAATGTAATGGCCTACATTGAGAGCTAAGAAATTCCCTATCACTAGATGTCTTCAAGAAGATAATACGTGAGGACTTGTTAAAGACACTGTAGAAGATATTTTACTTAGGTCTGAGTTCAGTTAGACAGACTCAGAGATCCCTCCTCATTCTGTGAGACTGTACTGTACACTCAGTGTCAAGTGATTATAAGGGAACAACAGAAATGATCAGGCTTCTCAGTTGGGCCTGGCCATGTTTGCAAAGCAAACCAGAAAACTTCCATGATGCCCGATAATGTGGCAGATTTTAACAGAGGTAGCAGGCATCTGTAGACCCCTGCTCCATGTGAGGAGGTGCAATATAGTAGAAATTGCTCACAGCCCACTGAACAAATAAACTCTTGCCCTCTGGGACTTCTATTGGCCTTGGTAGTTAAGAAATATGAAACACTGCTTCATTAATTTCTCTGTTTCCTTGTGGAAAAAAAAGCAACTGACAGCAGGCATAGGACCCAGAGTTATAAATGGTATAAGACAAAGGAGATTTTAAACAATCTTTGAGTACATCATTATGTTCTTTAGTCCTTCACTTGCTTTCTTCTGAATGTACTAACTTCCATAAAAAAGACTATTGCTGGACCAAGATTGTGAGACCCAAGAGGATCTCTGTTTTGTTCAGTCATGTCCAATTCTTCATAACTCCATTTTGAGTTTTCTTGGTAGAGATAGTGGAGTGGTTTGCCATTTCCTTCTGCAGCTCATTTTATAGAGGAAGAAATTGAGGCAAACAGGATTAAGTGACTTGTCAAGGGTCATACAGCTAGAAAATGTCTGAGGTGGCATTTGAACTCAGGTCCTCCTGACGCTAGGCCCAGCACTCTAACCACTAAGCCACCTAGCTGCCCAAGAGGATCTCTGTAATGTATCACTATTTAATGCAAGACAGTATCACTGAAGCTGAACTACACAGACTCCCTTGCAACACTTCCACATATAGGTAGTGAGTTCTCCTCCACTGAAGGTATTCAAGCAGAGGGCGGATGAGTATTTTTTTAGGAAATTGAAGAGGGAATTCATACACTGAGCAAAAAGTTGGACTAAAGGATTTATAAAGTCCCTTTTAGGTATTGGATTCTAGGATTTTATTATCCATTATTCTACATCTCCTACTCTTGCTATTTGTATTCCCCTCCCATAGTAACATTTCCTCTTCCGACAACTCCCATTAGTACCTACCTTTATCTGACACATGTCCCCACTTCTGAGCTGTAATGTCCATTAAATATCTGGTTTTAAGGATCAAGAGAATCAGCAAATGCCAAAACACTTTCCCCACTCCATGTGTGTATATATACGTACATGTACATGTGTGTATATATGTGTATGCACACATATGTGTATACATATGTTGTAAGGATGTTGTTTTCACTTGCAAGAGTATAATGTTATTTCATTAAATTGTGAACTCTCAGATGGCAAGATTTGTGCCAGTCCACTTTTTATTTCAGTGTATATATTTGGGTGCTTGGGAAATATATGTTAAGTTGGTCTAGTGAACAGAACATTGGACTTGGGTTCAAAGAGGAGGCTCGGATTAATGGTTGTAATCACTAACTTGCTACATGATGTTAGGCAAATGACAACTTCTCTGAGCCTTGGTTTCTTCATTTACAAAACGGGCCCAACAGTACCTATTTCCCACTTACTTTACAACATTGGTCCATGGATGAAGGTGAAGAATTTTTCATTGGCTGTGAAGAAAATAGTGAAAGTGGAACTGCTTAGGGGGTATATGAAACACTTATACAAAACGAGTTATTATTAATAGTAGGTTTTGAAAACTGGGATATTTGTTCTATCCTGTTGGGGACTGACTAGACAGTCATTTAAAGGTACCAGTGCTCAGCAGGAAAAGGGATTTGGGAAATGAGAATTTAGTTTTATTCCTGAAAATTCACCTTTTTCCTCATGCAGAAGTGCTAATGGTAGACCATGCTGAAAATATAGCATCCTGCATTCATGGAAGAATATTGTTCTTTTTGGGGGGAAAAGCACTATTAACTAAAAAGACAAGATCTCCCTGGAGTTGTGGCAACATCCAACAGCTTGGTTTATGAATCAATGTAGCTCAGGTTCAAGTGGTCTAATTTCTTGAAAATCACTCTAGGGCATTAGGTTTCCAGAGGGGTGTAAAAACCTATAGGGTATTTATTCACAATTATAATGAAATGAAAAGGGAAACGAATTGTAGAGGAATCAATCTCTGAGAAGGCAAGTCACATTTTTTTATTTGTCTTTTTTTTTCCTAAGGGAACTACTCACATAAAGGTGGGCAGATCTGCTAACAAGCTCTCTGACTCATGAGATCTTTGTGAACAATGCTGTGTAAAGGCTGGAATCCTCAGGCCCTTCTTCTCCCAAGACATCTAATAATGAATGCTGAAATTGGGGGAAAGGTTTGTAGGACGCCCCCACAATGTCCTCTGACACCCACAATAGTGGTTTCACTTTTTTTTCTGTCTGTCAGTGACAGAATCTGTATTGTTTCCCTATTTGTTCAACAAAAGTACAAAGGAGGGCTCAGCTCCCAGTCAGCACACTTTAGCTTGAAGGGGAATTGGCAAAAGATTTCAACAGAAAGCTGATTTATTTCAGAGAATCATGGGAGTACAAGGGAAAAAATGGCACCCAGCCATAGGGAGAGCCCTTAACCTCAAAGCAGGAGCAATTTTAGAGCTGTATATGTATACAGATGAAAAGAATACTTTAATTTAGGATGAAACACCTGAATTCTTTTGCAAAGAAAGGAGAGGAGTCCCTAAAACTTCTTCAGTAAGCAGGAAGGTGAAAGCAATATCTAATACTTTTTCTACCCTTTGAAATATGTAATTCCTTTGCTTTCTCTGTTAGACAATTCTTAATTGAATTTTTTTAAACAAAAAGTAAATTGAACTTGAACTCTTAAAGAGTCTTGATTTTAATTTATTTCTCAAACAAAATAATTCAACAAGCTGTCAGAAGGTAACTCTCTGAATAAATGCACATTTAACACAATTTCTTAAAAAACAGCTCTAGGCCTTGAGCTGTAATTATTAAGGCTTCAAATGTCCCCAATGACATTAACTAGATAACATAATTTGGAGCACAGGAATGGAGTAACCCAAAGTCTGTTCATTGATGCATTGTTCAAAATAATTCAGTCAAGAAAATTCTGTACAACACATCATTCTGAAACAGCTGTGATGGTTTTCAGTAAACTTATCACCTTTCTACTTCTAATACTGCAAAGATCTATGACTTCCTCCTTGTGGCTCTGCCCTCCACTGATAGAGATTAGAAGCTCTCTGTGCTACCTCTATCAAGAGAAGGTCTTGAAGAGTATCTGTGAACAAATTAAGTTATCACCTGGTATCCAGCCTGCTGGTGATGAAGCTCTCCAGACTTAGCTAGGTTGGTCCTTGGATGACAGATGCACCATTTGTCAGCAGAGCCATGCTTGACACCTCTCCAGTTTGGTAGGATCTTCCAGAGCTTAACTTATGTTGATATGGCCCTGGAGAGACTGAGATCAGCTTCCATGATACATGTGGAGGCAACAACATCAATGTTCAAAATTTTGAGTTCTACCCTATTAACAAAGGATTTAGTGCACAATGACCACAAGCAGAAGTCTTCTTCCTGCAATTCATATTTTAAAGCAATTTTTATAAGCATTTGTAAACTTCAACACATTATAGCAATTATTTCTAGAATTTAATAGGGGCTATACAGGAGTGTTAAGTTGGCTATAAAGTTAACTAATACCATTTTCAATTTATCTGAAATATAGAAGCTCCTTGGACTGCTGATTTGGAAATATTTTTGATTATTGACATGAGAAGTGAAAACATTGTAAATATTTCATTCTATCCTAGCAGACTGTTATTTCCAAAGAATAAATCTGTGCAGGGCAGCTAAGTGGCATGAGTAGAGTAATGGCTCTGGAGTCAGGAGGATGAGTTCAAATCCAGCCTCAGACACTTGACACACTTACTAGCTGCGTGACCTTGGGTGACTCAGTTAACCCTAATTGCCCTGCCTTCCCCCTTCCAAAAAAAGGAAAAAAAATTTAAAAAAGAATAAATCTATGTCACTCTCCTACTCAAGAAACTTCAGGGATTTTCTATTGCTTTTAGGATAAAGGGGAAAAAACTCAACAACTCGTGCTTGACATTCGTCATCTGCAATGGTGCCAACCTGTCTTCTCAGACTTATCTTACATGATTCCCTTTCATACACTCTATGGTACAGCCAAACAGACATATATAACATTCTATGTCCAGTCTCTGAGCCTTCCTCTTCTTCCTCACCTCCACCTCCTGAAATCCTTAGCTGTACTTCAAGGCTCACCTCTAGAGACTTTCTCAAGCATCCCACCGAGTTCTAGCACTCTTCCCACCTAACCTGAAATTATTTTGTATTTAATTTATATTTATATAGTTGTGCATGTTATTCCCCATCTTCTCCCCACCGAGAATGTAAAGCCTTTGAAAGTAAGAACTTGTCATTTTTGCCATTGTATCCTCAGCACCTCCCATAGCACCTGGCATGTAGTAGGTGCTTAATACATATTGAATTCAATTGCTGAATGGGCTCAGTATGTGAGTATTTAAAACAAAAATCAAAAGAGCTACTTTCTGTGGAAATACAAATAGGGCTACCATGTAGAACCTAAATTATGTGACAAAATGAAGATTTGTGCAATGTGGTCAGAGATGGTTTTATTCCTTTCTTTTCTTTTGCTAAGTGAGGGTGAAATTTAGTGCCCCTCATGAGAGGTTAGCAGCAATAGTCAGAATGAGGAACTGTGTGGGAGGGTGCTATGTGAGGTTCCCAATTTTCTGCTATCACAGCTTTTCAGTCTTTACCTACCAATCTTCCCTGAATTTTCACAAACAGAAGAGGTTGCTAGCTGTGCAAAGGAGTCTAGCAGCTTTTAAATCTAGACAAATATTCCCAGGAGACTGGGACAGGAATGAGCCAATATATTTCCCGTTAAAACTTTAAGTAGATATATAGTGAAGCAAAGCTTCCTGAGGAGAGATTGCCATTGCATTTATTTCTATGTTGCTGCAAAAGAATCTGTACCTCATACAAAGTCACTCTACTTTAACATCTTGCTGCTAACTAGCCAAAGATAACCACGAGTGCCTCTGTTTAAAACTGGGACTCTTCTATCACATAGCTGTTGAAAAATAGCTATTGTTGTTCAGTTGTGATTAACTCTTTGTGACCCCATTTGGGGTTTTCTTGGCAAAGATACTGGAATGATTTGTCATTTCCTTCTCCAGCTTATTTTACAGATGAGGAAACTGAGGCAAAGAGGGTTAAGCAACTTGCCCAGGGTCACACAGCTGAGGCCAGATTTGAACTTATGTCTTCCTGACTCCAGGCCCATGCTCTATCCACTGTGCTATCTTGGTTTTTCATGAGGTACCAGCTCATGTGTGGTATCCCAAAAAGAAATGAATAGGGAAATAGAAAACCTATGTTCTAACTTCAACTCTTCCATTAATTATCAGTATGTCCTTAGCCAAGCAACAATATATTGTGTTGGGGAAATTTCTCAATTGTAAGGTCAATAAAGGTCTGTTTAGTAATCTACTCTTCTATTCTTCATTCTGCTTTATCCAAGATTATATTTAATTTTCAATCTGGTTGTAGAATTCCTGTTAAGTTCTATGGGAATGGTATGTCAAGAATAAAAATATAACAGAGCACAGGGTCTGGAACTCAGGACTATCACACGTGGCTCTGACACACCTCGGAGGACTTCAGTTCCATAATTAATGGATCTAAAGGCTAAGCCGCCAACTGTTGTCATAAGGGTGTCACCCATCTAATAAGTAGCCTCCTGCCCCAATATAACTGACACTGCTAGTAGGATTCCAAATATTCTCATTTATTTGACTGTCATAACAGCAGAGGAGAGAACACAATGTGCAATCAATCCCTGATGCATTAAGAACTGCAGCACATGACATATTTCAGAACTGCAAAACTGGAAGCAAACCCATCCCATCCCAGTCCTACTCTCAGCTCTTCCATTTCTGTCAGCCTAGCATGGTTTCCTATATTTCAGACAGAAGCAAAACTGCTACTCAGTTCCATGGCTAGCTATTTAAGGCGCCTCACACAGCAGGACAAATGTGCACAAGTCCACACAGTATGACAGAAGGAATTAAAAATGTATTTACCATCTGCTGGTAGTTTCCTTGCTGGGCTCCCTTCCTCTTCTGCAGCCACAAATAGGGTCTTCAATTCTCTTTCCAACTTCGGAGAGTAAGCTTCTTTTTCCCCACATCTCTGGAAGATTCATTTTGTTTGACTGCCTAAAAGGCTGACAGTGATAGTTAAAAGAGGATAGGTCCTCTTTTAACATTTCTGCTTCTAGGACAAGAGCTTTTAACCTTGATGTGTGTGTGTGTGTGTGTGTGTCATGAATCCCTTTGTCAGTCTGAGGAAGCCCCCTGGATCCCTTCTCAAACTAATTCCTTTAAATGCATAAAATAAAATACATAGGATAATAAAAAATTAATTATATTGAGATAGTTATCAAAATATATTTATTTTTAAAAGCAGGTTGACAGACCACAGGTTAAGAACCTCTGTTCTTGGGCTAATTTCCTAAATATGCAAAAACCACTGGGAATAGTACCTAGCACTTGGTTAGCCACTCTTCAGATGCATGAATCTTTGGTTTTCCTTGCTGATACTAACTCACAGCATGCTCATCAAAATTTACTTTAAGAAATTACTGGAGAGAAGCAACAGACCTTGGGTAAAGACTGACTTGAAATGAGCATTATGTTCTCAGGAAGGTTTGAAAGCTGGCTGGACCTTGCCATATCGTGGTGGACCAGATGGGAATCAGGCTCCTCCCAGGAGAAAAGAAGATCAGGACTGCAATAATGGATTTAAAGCCTTAGATTTTCCTTGCCAAAATGTAGACAGAATAAAGATGATGAGCCAGAGGCACGGTTGAGGAACTTGGAGGCCAGCTGGTATGATGATCCAAGATCATTTGGGTCATATAGAAACTTACTTCTCAGTAGGAAACTGACTTTATTTGATGATGTGTGTACAACTCTAAAGTAAACTATGAAACTGGGGACAGATATTGGATGTAGCATTTTCTCTCTTAAGAAAAATGGTGATAAATGATAATAGCTAGCATTTAGATGGCATTTTCAGGTTTGCAAAGTGCTTTACAAATATTATCTCATTTTATCCTCAGAACAACCCTCTGAAATAGGTGCTTAGAAAGGAGAGAAAATAAATTTGTTAATTTAAAAAAGGGGTAGTGTTACAGATGTGAAATGCTGCATGAACTATCCTTGAAAGGTAGATTTTGTTGTTAGCTTCCTTTTACATATGAGGAAACTGAAGTAGACAGAGATTAAGTGACTTGTCTAGGGTCACCCAGTTACTGAATGTAGGAGGCCAAAATTGAATTCAGGTTTTCTGGACTCCAGGTGCAGTGCTCTGGGTTTTCTTATCAATTCCTAGTTACTTTAAATGGCTTCATTTAATCAGTATCGATTAATACTTAAGAGCCCTCAACATGGAGGGAAATAGATAATTTTTTAGAAAGACGCAAGGCATGTAAAACCTATATCTGATTGATTACTATCTCAGAGGAGGAGGGAGGGATAGAATTTGGAACTCAAAACATTAAATAAAAATGTTTTAAAAATAAAAAAATGAATAGCATTTAAAAAAGATGCAGGGTACCAACTGAGGTTGAACTACCTCTTCTTCCTTTCTTTGTTCTCAATGCTAGATTTGTTTCTCACTTGTTTTTTTTTCTTTTGAGTGAGATGGGAAGAGTGGTCCAGAATTGTAATCTTATTATCTATGTGAAGGAACTCTGAGTGCAGAAATTCTCTCCACCGATGTAACGTGGTCTGCAACATACATAGTCTGAGAGAGTTGTCATTGAGAAGTCAAACATCTTGCCCATGGGCACACAGGTAGTAAACCAGAGACAGAACTTGAACCCAACTTCTTGACTCCAAAGTTGGCACTCTGTGTACTCTGACAGGCTACCTTTCTGCTTGATTGGTTTCTTATGTTTCCTTAAGTCAGAGAAGGTAAGATTTAGAATCCTCATCAGCTGTTCCTGGAAGCTGAGTCTGGGAGTGATGCTCTCATCAGATCAACTCCTCCTGGGTTTCAGTGGGCAACAGAAGAGTCATCTCAAAAGAAAATGTAAAATAGAGTAGATAACAAGGTCAATTTAGTTGGAAGTTAGGTTTGCTTTGGATAAGCTTTTTATGAAATAATCATAAGATAATAATGAGCAAATTATTCAAGATTCATAGTGCCTTCCTATTAGTAGCTTCTCAATGGATGTTTTAATGGATCATTGGAGTAGTGTTCCATGCAAATAACCCCCTAAATGGTAGATAAGATGGAACTGACTCCCTGGATTACTTCCAGGTGTGAGTCTAAGGACTTTTTCATTTCCTTGAACAAGTCTTCTTGGGATAGGTGGGCTCTGAATCGTGCCTATGACATTCAACAAATGCTTAGAGATTGCTTACTGTTTGTAAAGAAGCATTGTGTTGTAGGATTACCATATGTTGAGGATACATCCTAGTAGAGAAGAATGCATAAATGAGTATAATTCAAAAAAGCATAGGATGAATGGGGAGTAGAACCAGAACAATTTATACCGTAACATCGGTAGTAAAAATGAATGATTTTGAGAACTTTTATAAACTGAGGAAGAATGAAATAAGCAGAACCAGGAGAATAATAAGAACACTATAAAAATAAACAACTTCAAAAGCCATAAGAACTATGATCAATACAACAATCATTCACGATTTCAGAGGACCAATGATAAAACATGTTATCCATCCAGAGCAAAATGGAATCAAGATGCAGAATACATACACACACACACACACACACACACACACACACACACACACGCCATTTAAGGGAACTGTTTTAATCAACTATGCATATTTGTTAACAGAAATTCTTCTTAAATTTTTTTTCTTGTCAAGTAAGTTATGGTAGGGAGAGGTGAGGAATGGGAAAGGGAAAGAATGAGCATTTATGTAGTGCCTACTGTGTATCAGGAACTGTACTGAGTCTTTTATAAATATTATCTCATTTAATCCTTACAACAATCCTGTGAAGTAGGTAAGTGGGGAGAGAAAATAAATTTGTTAATTTAAAAAAATAGAGAGGTGGGGGACTATTACAGATGTGAAATATTGAGTGAATTTTCAGATGAGGTTTTGGTATTACTTTTACTTACCTGTTTTACTTTGTAATAAGAGACCTCCCAAACTGGGAATAAAATGTAAATGTTTGTAATGTAAAAAACAAAACATTAGTGAAACTTTCAAAAAAGCATTTAATAAACAGTATGTGCTAAGTAAGCACTGTGCTAAGTGTTGGGGTTACTTGACCTCAGGAAGATTATATTATACTATGGGAAGTAACACATATGAGAGTGGTAGCCAGGGGAGGGCTATTCATCTTAGGGACAGAAAAGGTAAGTGGAGCCATAGGGGATTCTCCCGGCATTCATTTTCAGAAGCAATGTTAATATCAATTTTATTCCTGTATCTAGAATAAAAGGTATAAAGCTGGGCCTGGGGATAGGATTTGGGGAGGGTCAGTGGGAAAGAGATTAAAGTTTATAGTTGGATGAAATGTGAAGCTTGTTCAGGGTAGGCTAGATACAGCTGGCCACGTACACTCACACTGGCTGATTCACCAATCAGGAAAACACGACCCCAAGGTAGTGGTTCTAAGGGATGAGTTAATTAAATCATCCAGAGCAAGATCCCAGGAGATGCAGTATAATAGGCAAGAGAGGTGTCAAGGAAATAGTTAGGTGGGTAGTCGGATAAGATGTAAATAATGGCCTGGGACCTGGGGCTGACTAAATACACAAATGGTGGAGTCATAAATTGGTCCAAACATTCTAGAAAGCATTTTGTAATCGTGCTAAGAAAGCAAAAAGATTTTTTTTAAATGGAGAGAGTTTCCTAAATGCTAAGTTCCCTTTAATGCAGAGATTCTACAGTTAGGCATATAACCCAAGACGGTCAATGATACAAAGAAAGGTCCTGTGTATAACAAAATATTTATAGAAGCCTGTTTGTAGTAGAAGAGTAAACAAAATAGGATTCCATCGATTAGTGAATGGCTAAAAATGATTTGGTACCTGAGTAAAATGGAATATTATTGTGCTCTAAGAAATGATGGATACAGAGAAACATAGAAAGATTTATACGGACTGACATAAAGTAAACAGAACCAGGAAAAATAGAAACAATTATTACAACATAAATGGAAGATAACAACAAACCAGTGAAAACAATACATGAGATTATACCGACCAAACTAGGCCCCTAAGAAGCAATATGAGAAGTTACTTTCCCCATTTTTTAAGGGCACAGGAGAAGCATAAAACCCGTAAGAATTCAAAAAAAGAGATAACTTCTTTTGAGGGAGTTAGGGGACATACCAATAAAAAGTTTTTTTTTTAATTTAAATTCAATCAGCCCCCAGTTGCTTTCTTCAAAACAGCATTTCTCAAACTGTTTGGTTAAAAAAACAACTTGTGTTTCTATCAGAATTCTTAAAAATACATATCTGTGGTTGGTGTTCCTGATGGCTTTTTATAGACACGCAGAGAGAGTAGGATGATGTGTAGGCACATACAGCCGTCATGTGTCACCTGGGACCGTGTGCCATGTATACACCTTATCTCCCTTCCTGTGACATATGTATCAAAATGAGAATGAAAATAAGGTTAAATAGCTCTGCTTTTTTTCAAAAACGACTACTCATACTTCACTGAAGGTGTATCCCATAGTCCCAGACCTGCCACATCTAGACCAACATGTTCAACAATCAATATATTTGAAAGTGAAAAAGTGATCCGTAGCCACGTTGTATTGGGCAGTCCCCTGCTATGGTCTTACTAGGTCTTCCTTCTTCCTTTCCTTTCCTTCTTTCCTTCCTTCTTTCTTTCATTCCTTCCTTCCTTCTTTCTTTCATTCCTTCCATCCTTCCTTCCTTCCTTTCCCTTCCTAACTTCCTGGACCCCATGCCTCCCCCCATATTTGTTGGTTTTTCACATTTAAATGTTTCCCTTGATTTTATCACAGTGGAAATTTTATTATAAGAACATCTATAGGAGACAGAGGATAAGGATGGGATCTATGATTTCACTGGCATAGGAAACTTCTCCTCAAGACAACTCTCACCACAAATGTCAGCGTCTTCTTTGCAACTTATTTTCTTGGAGTATGGCCTAGAGCACTGAGAGGTTAGGTGACTTGCCCAGTCATACGGCCAGTATATGTCAGAGGCAGGATTTAACCTAAGTATTCCAAGCATTAAGGCAAGCCCTCTATTGGCTATACCACACTGAATCTACATCTGTAGTAAAGATTAAAATGAAGGAATAAGCATTGTTAATAAAGAGGCTAAAATATTTCTAGTTGTGTTCAATATAGTATTGGGGGCAAGGGGTGTTTTGTAGCAATTTGTAGAGAGTGGATTTCCAAGTGGAACACATGACAGCAATGTATGGCCAAAGTTCAAGGTGGCCTTCATTCTTGAGGAGAAAGTGAAAGGTGTGGACACATACATCTCTACTCTTCAGATTATGAAGGAGAATGAAGTATTCCTTAAAAAATTAAAGAAGCACTTTGAAAAGTGGAAAAAATAGAAAGGGATCTGAAGAGGTGGAAAATTATCCAATTTTGCATCAGAAAGTTGGGTTGTAGATGAACATGATACAGAAGTAAAGGATGTAAAAGGACCCTTTGCTCAGCACTTGGAATTAGAAATAGTTATAAATCTCTTTTCATAGATTGAGGAGATATATCCTCTCAGGGGGAAACAGCTTCCTGTGCTCCAGTGAATGATGATGTGGATCTGCAAATCCAATCAGGAAAAAGGTCATTTAGCCATGGTTAAAGGAAGGAGATTTAAGGAGTGGCAGTCAATGAACCTTGGAGTAGGTATACTTAGAGGCTCTTTGTTGACCTGACAGAAACAAGAGCAAAGTCAGTTATCTTTTCAGGGCACATGTCTGTGATGTGACAGATTATTAATTACTTTATTCATTTTTTATTTCTTATATAAATAATTATTAACTGCTCATGGGTAGGCCAAGCCAATATAATATAAATGACAATTCTACCTAAATTAATCTACTTATTCAGTGCCATACCAAACTATCAATTATTTTACAGAGCTATAAAAAATAACAAGATTCATCTAGAAGAACAAAAAATCAAGGACATCAGGGGAATTAATAAAAAATGTGAAAGAAGGTGGTCTAGCTGCACCAGATCTCAAACTGTATTATAAAATGGTAATTATCAAAACAATCAGGTACTGGCTAAAAAATAGAATGGTGGATCAGTGGAATAGATTAGGTACAAATTACATCATAGTAAATGAGCATAATAATCTAGTATATGATAACCCCAAAGATGGAAGCTTTTGGAATAAAAACTTATTATTTGACAAAAACTGCTGAGAAAAGTGGAAAACAGTCTGGCAGAAACTAGGTACAGACGAACATCTCACACTGTATAACAAGGTCAAAATGGGTACGTGACTTACACATAAAGGGTGATACCGTGAGCAAATTAAGAGAAATGGAATAGTTTATCTGTCAGATTAATGGATAATGGAAGAATATATAGAGAGCATTACAAAATGTAAACTAGATTATTAGAATACATTAAATTAAAAGTTTTTGCACAAACAAAACCAATGCAACCAAAATTATAAGGAAAGCAGAAAACAGAAAAAAAATTGCAAGAATTATCTATGATAAAGGCCTCTTTTCTCAAATATATAGAGAACTGAGTCAAATTTATAAAAATACAAGTCATTCTCCAATTGATAAATAGTCAAAGCATATGAACAGGCAGTTTTTAGATGAAGAAATCAAAGCTATCTCTAGTCATAAAAATACTCTAAATCATTATCAATCAAAGAAATGTAAATTAAAACAACTCTGAGGTACCATCTCACACCTACTAGAGTGGCTAATATGACAAACAAAAGGAAAATGTTGGATGTTAGGGTGGATGTAGGAGAACTGGGACACCAATGCCCTGTTGGTGGAGTTGTGCACTGATCCAACCATTCTGGAGAGCAATTTGGAATTATGCCCAAAGGGCTATAAAGTTGTGCATATCCTTTGATCTGGAAATGCTGCTACTAGGTCCCAAAGACATACAAAAAAAGGAAAAGAATGTATTTGTACAAAAATATTTATAGCAGCTCTTTCTATGGTGGCTAAGGATTGGAAATCAAAGGGATGCCCATCAATTGGGCTAAACAATGTCTAAACAAGCTGTGGTATATGATTGTAATGGAATATTATCATGATATAAGAAATGACAAGCAGTTGATTTCAGAAAAACCTGGACAGACTTACATGGACTGATACATAGAGAAGTGAACAGAACCAGGAGAACATTGTACACAGTAATAGCAATATTGTTCAATGAAGAATTGTGAATGACTTAGCTATTCTCAGCAATACAATGCTCCAAGACAATCCCAAAGGACTAATGATGAAGCATACTATCCCGCCTCCAGAGAAAGAACTGATATTGATGGAACGTAGACTGAAGCATGCTATTTTTCACTTTCTTTCACTTTCTTTTTTTTGAGTCTTCTTATACAAAATGATGAATATGGAAATGTTTTACATAATTATACAGGTATAACCTATATCTGATTGCTTACTGTCTCAGGAAGGGGGAAGGAGAAGAAGGGAGGAAAAGATAGAATTTGGAACTCAAAACTTTAAATAAAAATGTTAAAAAAAAGTTGGGGGTACAAAGGAAATACAGGATTCGAAAAAATAAGTTGGATGTGGGAAATGAATAGCTGGATAATAAGATGTTTTTCTAAGATAGGTATTTGGACTTACGGACTGTGTGTGTGCGCATGTGTGTGTGTGTGTGTAACTGTATCTGTATCTACATCTACACATTCATACCTATGAAGACATAATAACCTTATATGTATATACATGCATATACATATATTATAATGGATAGAGAGCTGGCCTTGGTGCTGGGATGATCTGGATTGAAGTCTTGTCTCTCACACTTAGTTGCATGACCCTGGGCAAGTCATCAAATTTTTCAGTGTTTTAGGTAGCTTTCTAAAAGTCTGTATTGGTGAAGGGTGTTTCCACAACAGGAAATTTCCTAACCTCAATGTTCATTCTTCCATTAAAGTTTCTGTTGCAATAAATTATTTGTTAAATATCAGTTTTATTGGAGAATATAAGTGGCAAAGAAAGTGCCAACTTACATTGGTTAAATGATTTTCCGCATCTGGTAGTTCTCTTTGTCAGTGAAATCATAGGTCTAGTCCTTATCTCAATATATATTTCTTTCTCTCTTTCTTCCTCATCCTCCTCCTTCTCTATTTATATATGTGTGTATGTATACACACACATATGTATGCATATATATGTTTCCTAAAGTCTTATGAGCCTAATAAGTAAGTCTTTACACTGAAAAATGCAGGGAGAAGAAGTAAACTGTCTATAGGTATCTTCCATGCCAGATACCTCGGAGAGTATCAGGTAGAACACAGGAAAACCATCAGAAGAGAACATTAGGTCTGGGATGAAGGAAGTAGTAATCCTGTTGTACTTTGCTTTGGTCAGTCCACAACAGAAGTATCATGTACAGGTCTGAATGCCACATTTTAATTGGTATATTATGAAGCTAGATGCTCATTCAGAGGAAGACTACTAGGATGATGAAGAAACTAGAAACTATGCCAAAATGATAGTCAGTTGAAGGAAATGGAGGTATTTAACTTAGGGGATGGATGAGATGACTAGGGAGGTGCCATGAGAAAAGTCTTCAAGTACTTAAAAGGCTAAGAGTGGAAGAAGGATTAACAGTTTACTTGTTCCCAAAGAGCATGAGTTGAAGTTACAGAGAGGTATATTTAGTTGACAAATATTTACAAAGGACTTACTATATTACATGCACTGTGTTAAATTCCAGAGATACAAAGAAAGGTAAAACATAGTCCTTGTTCTTGAAAAAGCTTACATTCTAATGGAAGAATCAAGGCGTAAATAATTATATACCTAAAAGAAGGGAATAAGCATTTATATAGTGCCTACCATGTGCCATGCACTATGCTGAGCAATTTTTACAAATATCTCATTTGATCCTCACAACAACCCTGGGAGGTAAGTGCTTTTGTTATGCTCATTTCATAGCTGAGGCAGGCAGAGGTTAATGGATTTGCCAAGGACACACATCCAGTAAGTGTCTGCAGCTGGTTTGACCTCTGGGCTTCCTGACTTCAAGCCCAGTGCTCTATTGACTGTGTCACCTACCTACCTCTAGCATATAAGATATAAACATTGTAAATGGAAAGTACTCTCAGAGGGAGATGACTAGAAGTAGAGAGGCAGTACAAGGGGCAAGAAGACAGATTGAGAAAGGCTATATTTATATATAACTTTAAAGAAAATCTCATTAACAGAGTTGTCCAAAATGGGTGCTTTAGGAATTTTTAAGCAGAGGCTAGACTGCCACTTAATGAGGATGCTATATAAGGCAATCTTGTTCTGATTGGGTGAATAAGGTAGCTTTGAGTTACGTTACAATTTTCAGCTTCTGTGACTGTGCTAATATTTCTGAATGATCTTTGTTTCAGAAAAATAAAAGAATAAATAATAATAAAAAAGAAAGAATAAAAAGAGGAAGAGTAGAGGGAAGAAGAAAAACAGAATAAAGGATAAGAAGGGGAAGTGAATGGATGAAGAGAAAAATACATAATTAAAAGCAAATTTAAGATAACCAAAAAGTCAGAAAAATAAGGCGAAAAGGGCAGAAAAGACAAGTCTACACAAACCTCTTATCTTTGACAAAGGATATATACATACACATGTGTGTATGTATGTGTATATGTACACATACACATATATGTGTGCATACATATATGTATATATAAAGGATACATATACATGCACATAAAATCATAGAGATGGCATATAAGAACTATATTGTTTTCATGTTTGATCTTATTATAGAAAGGATTAAATGAGAAAATTTCTATTTCTTTCATGATAAATGATAAATTAAACATAACAATTGAAATGTTAAAAATAAATGGCTTAAATTTTCCCATAAAAAGAAAAAAAATAACATTACAGATAGATTAAAAACAGAATCCAAAAAAGACTTCTGTGGGAACTGCATCTAATGAAAAGATGCTATGGGGAGAAGAAAGAGGGGAAGAAGTATTTACTAAGTATACACTATGTGTCAGGAATTGTGCTAAGTGATTTGCAAAAATTATCTCAGTTGATCCTTACAACAATCCTGGGAGGTAGGTAATACTACCATCTCCATTTTATCATTGAAGAAACTGAGGCAGACAGAGGTTAAGTGATTGCCCAGAGCTACATAGCTAATAAGTATCTGAGGACAGATTTGAATTCGGTTCTTCCTGACACTAGGCCCCCTTTTAACTATACTACCTAGCTCCTAGGTCTATTTAGCACAAAAGACTGAATCAAAATTTATTATTTTGCAAATAACTCAAGAAAATCTGGAGTAGCTTTCATGATATTTGTCAAAGTCAATTGAAATTTGAAAATACTGAGATTAAAGAAATTATGTAATGCTTAAAGGCATGTTAAATGCCAAAAGTATATGAATTTTGAATATACATACCAAATAATATAGTAGATACCTTTAGAATGGGAAAATAAAAAATATACTTTTACATAAAGAAAAAATTAATAACATTAGGAGCTTTATATACTCTAATAACAGAATATAAGTAAAAACATCAATAAAAAAACTTGTACAGTGTTGAACAAACTGGATTTAACAACTATATGAATATTATTTTGTTTAAACTGTGTAAAGAAATCTTATTTTATTCAGTTTTTCATATTAGAATGTTAGTGCTATAGGGGACATTAGGACTCACTGAGTCTAACCCACTAATTTTACAGATGAGATAACTGAGGCAGAGAAGTTAATTGATTTGCTCAGGTTTATACAAATGGTATCTAGGTTGCATAGTGGATTGAGTGCCAGACCTAGAGTCAGGAAGACTCATCTTTCATGAGTTCAAACTGGCCTCAGACACTTATAAGCTGTGTGAACCTGAGCAAGTCACTTAACCTTATTGCTTCAGTTTCCTCATCTGTAAAATGAGCTGGAGAAGAAAATGGAAAACCACTCCACCATCTTTGCCAAGAAAAACTCAAATGGAGTCATGAAGAATTGGACATGACCAAAACGACTGCACAACAACAGCTACACAAATGGTAAATGTTTGAGATGAAATGTGACCCAAGTTCTCCCTGATTAAAGGTCCATCTTTCTATCTGCTACACCACACTGCCTCCTCATATAATGCTGAATAAAGCATCCACATGATTTTACATGAACTTAAATGGAGAAAGAATCTTCAAATATTTTGTATTTGTTAAACTCTAAATTTTTTAAACTCCTTAGTAGGACTAAGGTAGGAAAGGAAGTTATTTTTGTTAATAATGATAACAATAATAATTATCATTATGATAATATTTCAAAGATTCATGGTTCTTTATTGGGCTGGGTAGGATCATCAGATTTTGAACTCAAAGAGGTCTGAGAGATCTAATATCACCTCCTCATTTACAGATGAGCAAACTGAGACCCCGAGAAGTTAATAAATTTATTCATGGTCATATTACTAATTAGAAGCAGAACTGATATTCAAACTCAGGTTTTCTTACTCAAAAGCCAGTGCTATTTATACTAGACCAAGCCCTAAGAATTTAGATCAGAACCCCTCAGCACCTTAATTTTCAATTCTGATGTGACTGAAAAAAAATTATCATAAACTTTTTTATGCTGAAAATCTCCAAATTTGGCCAGGCATATGGGAAGGATTTAATGAAAAGCAATATTATATATGCAGATTATAATTTAAATAGGTGATATATGATCAGAATGTGAAATTTTGTGGGGTAATTAAAGTGACATAAAACAATGCCTAACTTGAAGAATTACATCCCTCTATGCCACTACCTCCCACCATTAGACTAAGGTTCTTAATGATAGGAACTGAGAGGTTTTTTTCATCTTTGTATCCTCAGCATCTAATATAGGGCCTTGCACATAATAGATGTTTACTAAATTGTACTGAATTGATTATATTGTGGTACATGGTTTTATTGGGGGATTTATTACTCTAGATCATTTATATTTAGATTGTTAACATTAAAAAAAACTTTATTTTAATTTCTCTTGTTTGCCATTTACTTATTATCTCCCTAGTCTCTTGAGTCTTACTGCCACCATCCTAGACCAGGCATTCCTTACATCATGCTTCTTAAACATTCTCTCTTCATGCTCCAATTCATCTTCTTTATTGCTACCAGATGAATCTTCCAAAAACGTATTACTCCCTTGCTTAAGAACCTTTGTTAGTTCCTACTGGGTCAAGTTCAGACTACTTGGCTTGGCCTTCAAAACCCCATTAATAGTCTTTCCTTCCACAAAAGCTCTTCCTCCTGATTTCTTTATTTCTGTTAATTATGTTACTACTCTCTAAATCTAGTTACCAATATTCAAAATCTTTGAGTTCCTCTCCTTAGCTTCCTATATAGCCAATTAACCACATTAGTCATGTGTGACAAATTTATATGCTCAAAATTTCTTGAAAGTTCTCTCTTTGCCATTCACATTGCCACCACAATCGATGATCTCTATGATTGGCACCCCATTCCACCCTGGTATCTCTTCTAAAATCTAAGCGTCATGGCCAGTATCTTATGCCTGTGACTCAAAGGGAGGCTACAGAAATCACGGGCAACTTAGATGCCATGTAACCTACTGAGTTTCCTATGCTGATTCCTCCCTATTTTCTATCTTTTCTGTCTCTTACTTTGATATTTTGTCTTGTCTGACTTGGATTATGCTATATTTCTGCTCCTGCCTTCTCATTAGATTATCTGAGCATTCCTAGCTACCTCCCACTACTGCTGGATCCTTTGCTACCTTCATGACCTGTGACTTTGCCTTTCCAGATCCTTGGACCATGTCTGTGTTCATCAATTTCCCATTGTGACCTCTCACTGTGTTCTAAGAAATGGCCTTAATATTCTTTATCTCTTTCCATTCCATATTGTGATATTCTACTAACTCATCTCCTTGCTACTCCAATCTGTGCCATACACTACTACCAGATTAAAGTTCCTACTGCCCAGTTCTAATCATGCCATCCCACTGTACACAAATCTTCAGTGGTTTCTTATTGCCCACAGAACAAGGTCCAACTTTTTAGTCTTTTTGTTTTACTATTCACCTATATATATATCATATACTGTAGCCGAAGAATGAAGTAACTGACATCTATTACACATTGTACATTGTAAACACATACATTGTAAAGTTTCAAAGCATTTTATATTCATTATTTCACTTGAGCATCACAAGTCCAGTAAGGCAGTATTGCTGCTATTTTACACATAAGGACAAAGACTCAGTGAGGTCAAATGAAGGTTGAACTAGGCTATTTACCATCTCCCCATAGATCAAAAGTCCTACATTTTCCTGCCTCCAAGGTTGCTGGGGTCTTTTTTTGAGTGGAAGGTGGAGTGTGGATAGTGATAATACAGCAAAAGAAAAGAGGGTCAGTGAGACATATTTTAGAGAAGAAAACAGACTGTAGGCCAGAAAAAAACACAGACAATAGTGTAGCTTTGAAAACTACAAGTTAAATTTATTATTCTTGAAAAGAAGCAAGCTGTACATAATAGACATCTGCAGTTTCATCTATAATATTCTTCTGTTCTACTTTATATATATACATATATGTGTGTATATGTATATTTATATATGCATATTATATATGTGTGTGTTTGTATATATTTTTGTATATGTATGTGTGTGGGAAGAGAGAGAGAGAGAGAGAGAGAGAGAGGTCAATTTATTTTATGTTTGTTAAGTTCAGGATGAAAAGAAATACATTTTTAAAGAAACCCTATCGATTTCTGAAAACTTAGCTCAAATTCCACCTTATTGGCACTTTCTTTGATCTATTCAATAGAAAGGGAAGTTGCAGAGGGAACATAGAGAATAATGATTGGAGTTGATATGGATATTTAGATGGATCTGGATTTAGATCAATATGGCTATGCAGAACACATTCCATTCTTTCTTATCCTATGCAATTCTTGTTCCTGCAATTCTCAAAATTCTCCTCTGAGGATCTATCCAATGAGCTGTTTGCCTTTTTCTGGTTCTTTCAAACATCTCTGAGGTGAGCCTGTGGGTTGTCTATCCCTTTAGTTGTAAATACTTTAGAACTTATGATTTCACTTAAAGCAAAAATATTCAATATGGATGGGGTTCAGTTCCTCTAGTGGTCTGCCAAATCATTTGCTGTTGGACAGAGATCCCATGTTAAGAGTGCCAGAAGTGAAATAAATGGTTGTAGATGGTATAAAAATGGAATTTTTCTTAGTCCCCCTGCCATGTCCTGCCAACCAAGCACTGACACTTTGAAAGTAGAAGGGCACTAAATGGGAATAAGAGCCACTTTGTGTTTCTGACTATTTAATACCAAAATAATTAATCACCTGGGAACCAGTCTTCTAGTAGCAAGCATCTATTTACTTAGCTAGGATAGCCCTCCAGTATCATGTGTTGTTTTCAGGCCTTTCTCTGAAGTCTTGACAGGAAGATGGTGGCTGGAAAGCAGGGACTTGCATGAGCTCCCCATCAGGTCCCTCCAAAAACCCATAAAAATGGCTCTGAACAAATTCTAGAACTGCAGAACCCACAAAATAGCAGAGGAGAGCAGGGATCCAGCCCAGGACAGCCTGGATGGTTGCTGTATGAGGTCTATCACACACTGAGCGGAGGGGAGCAGAGCTCAGCGTGGGCAGCAGCAGGACCAACTAGACCAGGAGCCGGGTGGAACAGGCCCTAGTGCCCTGAATCAGTGAGCTGTAGCAGTTACCAGACTTCTCAACACACAAACACCAAAGACAACAGAGAAGGTTAGTGGGAAAAGCTGCGGGGGACAGAGTGAAAAGAGTTCTCAGTTCGGCCACCGCCCCGGGGGCAAGGTGGGGGGTGTAGCTACAGAAGTAGAATTGCAGTTACTTCTGGCCCCAGGCCCACCTGCTGGGAGGAATTAAGTGGCTGATCAGAGCAGGAGTGCAGAGCCTGCTGAAGATTTGCGTCATGTCTGGGTTTGTGGTTCTTGAGGAAGGAGGAGTGCTAGTGTGGCAGAGATGGCTGTATAGAAATAGCTCTGAAATCAACGGCACATCCCCTCAATCTTGCAGCAAAGTACTCTTTGCTCTACAAGCAGTCATAACCCGATGAAAAACTCAAGGGTCAAGTAAGTTGGCTGGGAATATGGCCAGGCAGCGAAAACACACTCAGATTCAGTCTCAGACTTTGGATTCTTTCTTTGGTGACAAAGAAGACCAAAACATACAGCCAGAAGTCAACAAAGTCAAAGATCCTATATCAAAAGCCTCAAAGAAAAACATGAACTGGTCTCAGGCCATGGAAGAGCTCAAAAAGGAGTTGGAAAAGCAAATTAGAGAAGTAGAGGAAAAATTGGGACAAGAAATGAGAAGGATGCGAGAAAACCATGAAAAACAAGTCAATGACTTGCTAAAGGAGACCCAAAAAAATACTGAAAAAAAATATTGAAGAAAACAACACCTTAAAAAATAAACTAACTCAAATGGCAAAAGAGCTCCAAAATGCCAATGAGGAGAAGAATGTCTTGAAAGGTAGAATTACCCAAATGGAAAAGGAGGTCCAAAAGAGCACTGAAGAAAATAGTACCTTAAAATTAGATTGGAGCAAGTGGAAGCTAGTGACTTGATGAGAAATCAAGGTATTATAAAACAGAACCAAAAGAATGAAAAAGTGGAAGACAATGTGAAATATCTCATTGGAAAAACCACTGACCTCGAAAATAGATCTAGGAGAGATAATTTAAAAATTATTGGACTACCTGAAAGTCAAGATCAAAAAAAGAGCCTAGATATCATCTTTCAAGAAATTATCAAGGAGAACTGCCCTGATATTCTAGAGCCAGAGGGTAAGATAGAAATTGAAAGAATCCACAGATCGCCTCCTCAAAAAGATTCCAAAAAGAAAACTCCTAGGAATATTGTCGCCAAATTCCAGAGCTCCAAGGTCAAGGAGAAAATACTGCAAGCTGCCAGAAAGAAACAATTTAAGTATTGTGGAAAAACAATCAGGATAATACAGGATTTAGCAGCTTCCACATTAAGGGACCGAAGGGCTTGGAATGCGATATTCCAGAGGTCAATTGAGCTAGGATTAAAACTAAGAATCACCTACCCAGCAAAACTGAGTATCATGCTCCAAGGCAAAATATGGACTTTCAATAAAACAGAGGACTTTCAAGTTTTCTCAGTGAAAAGACCAGAGCTGAATAGAATATTTGACTTTTAAACACAAGAATCAAGAGAATAATGAAAAGGTAAACAAGAAAGAGAAATCATAAGAGATTTACTAAAATAGAACTGTTTTGTTTACATTCCTGCACGGAAAGATGATGTGTATGATTCATGAGACCTCAGTATCATAGTAACTGAAAGGAATATGCATACATATATATATATATATGTATGCATATATATACATATGTGTTTGTCCATGTATGTATATATGTAGGTGTATAGCTATATAGATATATAGATATAGATATATAGACAGAGGGCACAGGGTGAGTTGAATATGAAGGGATGATAGCTAAAAAAATAAAATCAAATTAGGGGGTAAGAGAGGAATATATTGAGAGAGGGAGAAAGAGAGAGATAGAATGGGGTAAATTATCTTGCATAAAAGTGGCAAGAAAAAGTGGTCCTCTAGGAAGGGAAGAGGGGGCAGGTGAGGAGGAATGAGTAAATCTTGCTCTCATCGGATTTGACCTGAGAAGGGAATACCATACACACTCAATTGGGTATCTTACCCCACAGGAAAGATGGAGGAAGGAGATAAAAAAGGGGGGATGATAGAAGGGAGGGCAGACAGGGGGAAGAGGTAATCAAAAACAAGCACTTTCAAAAAGGGACAGGGTCAAGGGAGAAAATTCAATAAAGGGGGATAGGTTAGGAAGGAGCCAAACATAGTTAATCTTTCACAACATGAGTATTGTGGAAAGGTTTTACATAATGATACACATATGGCCTATGTTGAATTGCTTGCCTTCTTAGGGAGGGTGGGCAGGGAGGGAAGAGGGGAGAGAATTTGGAACTCAAAGTTTTAAAAACAGACGTTCAAAAACAACAAAAAATGTTTTTGCATGCAACTAGGAAATAAGATACACAGGCAATGGGGCGTAGAAATTTATCTTGCCCTACAAGAGAAGAAGGGAAAGGGGGATGGGAGGGGAGTGGGGTGACAGATGGGAGGGCTGACTGGGGAACGGGGCAACCAGAATATATGCCATCTTGGAGTGGGTGGGAGGGTAGAAATGGGGAGAAAATTTGTAATTCAAACTCTTGGGAAAGTCAATGCTGAAAACTAAATATATTAAATAAATTAAATATAAAAAAAGAAATAAAGATCAACTCAAATAGTTGAAATAATAATCAGTGCTCATGGCTGGGCCATGCTAATATAATAAAAAATGATGATACTGAAATCTTGACAGCCTGGAAGAAGGTCCCAGAGCTACTGTTCAGTTTTTATATGACTAAGTTTCAGGGGACAGTAGAGATCAAAGGAATGCCTTAGATGAGGTACACATGGATTTTAGCTAGGCATTTTGCAAAGTGTATACTGCTATTCCTGTGAACAGGACAGATGGGTATGGGCTCAATGATGATTTGGGGGAATAGGTATGCTCAGAAAAAGTTGAACAACCAGACATAAAAGTAGTAATTGTACCATGGATTGAGACCCAGAAGGTTAGAAATCATAGGATCACAGATGGAGAACCAAAATGGACTTGAGATGGATTCTAGTCTAACCCCCTCATTTTATAGATGTCACCTGAGGCCAATCAACAATATTCAGTGCCTACTCTGTGGTGGGCACTGGGGATACAAACATCATACATAAAACTATCACTACTTGCAAGGAGCCTATATTCAAACTGTTTAGAGGATGTGAAGATATGTGAGTATATGTAGAATGAATATGAAAAGAAAAATATGAGTAAATACAATATAGTTCTAGGCAAGGTGCATGGTTTGAGAGGGAGGACACTAACAGTTAAGGGAATCAGGAGAGGCTCATGGAAAAGATGATATTGAATCTTGAACAAAGAATGATATTCTAAGAGAGAGATGCAAGAAGGTAGTGCATTCTAGGCATGAGAGACAGCCAGTGCAAAAACATAGAGGTAGATAAAGTGTTGTGTAGGAAGAGCAAAGAGAAGGTCATTTTGGCTAGATCAGAATGTGACATGGAGAGTAAGGCTAGAAAGAAAGGCTTGAAAAAATTTAGGAAAGGCCGTAAAAAGTAGAGAGTGGAGTTTATATATGTATATGTTGTGTTCTGTGTGTTTTGTGCATGCGCATGCACACACACACATATACATATACACATGTGTGTGTATATATATATGTATGTATGTATGTATATGTACACATACATACCCACACATTCCTAGAGGTAAGAGAAAGCCACTGGAATTTTTTATTGAGTAGGAAATGATACAACCAGACCTGCATTTTGGGAAGATTACTTTGTCTTCTGCAGGATGGTGGATGGACTGGAGTGGGGAGACACTGGAGGCAGGGAAACCAACCAACAGTTCAGGCATGAGGCATGGTGACGGTCTGTTCTAGGATGGTAGCTATGTGAGTAGAGAGGAGGGAATTTATATCCTATATACACAAGAGATATTATAAAGGCAGAAGTTGTGAGATCTGACCACAGATTAGATATCTGAGGTGAGTGCAAGTGAGATTTTTGAGGACCATACTGAAATTGTAAGCTAGGTCATTGGGAGTGTGGTGGTACCCTCAGCAACAGGAAAGTTGCCATCAGATGTAGTATGTTCAGTTTGGGATTCAAATATTGTTTTAGAAATAAGATCAGCCAAAGCTGTCGTTCTAGACAATCCAGAATATTGCAGAGCCAATTCCTATTCAGGTATGGGTTGGATCACTGAGTCCCTTCCAAATATGAGTTCTGGCCTTCTGGGAAATGTAGGAAAAGATGGTGGAAGAGAGATCAGAATTCATAGCATAGTCATATTTAGATTAGGAAATGATCTCAGGGGTCATTTGGTTGAACCTCCTACACAATGCTAAAGAAAATTACCACATCGTCCTTTCAAATTCTCCAGGCTAAATGAAGTAGATCTAGTTACTTTAGTCATTTCTTCCATGACAAAGTTTCCAGATCCATCACCAGCTTGAATCTCATCTTCTGTGGATATACTTTAGTTTGCTCTGTATTGTCCTTAAAATTTGGAACCCAGAACTGAGCACTCCAATGTGCTCTAACTAGAAGAGAGTGCAATGGGACTATACTTCCAGTAATTTTTCTTTTCATGCAAGCTAAGGTTGGCTTAATTTTTATAAGTTATCCTGTTGGTTCATGTTAGCTTGCAGTCGACTAAAGCTCTCAGATAATTTTTTTTTTCCAAACAGAGTCCTGCCAACCCAGATATCCCCCATCCTATACCTAGAATAATAAATTGTTAGAGCTAGAGGAGACCTTAATAGATAACTTAATACATTGTATAAACAAGGAAAGAGAAGTCCAGAATGGTAAACCTCATGACTGTTAAGAAGCAGAGTGGAAAGTGTGATGAACCTTAAGTCGGGAGACCTGGATTTGGATCCTGCCTCAGTTTCTTGCTAGCTGTGTGACCATAGCCAAATCCAAGAACTTCAGTTTTCTTATCTATAAAATGGGCATTATAATACTTGCACTATTTACCTCATAGGGTAAATTGTAAAGAATTTGCAAACCATTAAACACCGTATCAATGTTGAGTTGTTATTATTTAATGACTCATCAGGGAACAGGATCCAGGCCTCATAATTCCCATTCTAAATTTCTTTCTACCCGATGATGCTGCCTTCTAATTTGGTGGCATAAGTTGCACAGTGATTTAAAAGGCAGAATGGTGCAATAATATTCCTTTCCATACATGTACCATAATTTGTTCAGTCATTCCCCAGTAAGTGGGCAACCATCCTTTAGTTTCAAATTATCTTTTTTTCCCATTTTAATTGTATTTTGTGGATCAGGAAGCTTGTTTTGTTTGACCTACTCTCTCACTGTATCATCTCCCCTTATACTAACATCCTCTCTCCCATACCCCCCCCCTCCATCTCTACCTGTTTCCCTATAGAGTTTGAGGTATTTCTGCACCAAACTCCTTTGAGTGTGTGCACCAATTCAACTCTCCATTGGCTGGTTCAGATAAGGGTGAGGTTTATTGGATGTTCATCCTCCCACCCCTTCCTTCATGTTTGTATACTTCCCTGCCCCACCTCCCCATATATCCCAATTAGGAGAAGCAGCAAGTTCTGCCCCCTTCTTCTTCCTTTCTAAACTGGTGTATTCCTTTTACTACCCTAGGTTCCTTATCTGTGTATAGGCAGAGGTCAAAGAAGAACAACACAAGAAAGTGACCATTGGCTTTGGTTCATATATAAGTTCTCAAAGACTTGCTCAGACACTGTTTACTAAGTGAGTGATAGGGTTGATGACTGACGGTCGTCATTTCACGCAGCTAATTAGCTAACATTGTTCATTGAATCTCTTTTAACTAGAACTGAAGTCACCAACTTTGCCAGTTAAATCCCCCATCATTTAATTCAGCTAATTAGCAAACACTGCTCATAGTAGCTATTTTAACAAGAAATGAAGTCACCAACTTTGCCTCCAAACTACAGATCCTGATTTCAACTTTCCTACTTCTGTTAAAGCATCATTGACCTTTCACTCTCCAGGGATTTAATTCTTGGGGCAAAGACCTATCACATCCCCCAAGCATTCTTGATTTTTCCTCTACAATGTTTCCCCAATTCCAATTCATGTGATAAGCTCTGGGATTACAAAGAATAAAAACAAAACAGGCCTCCCTATAAGATTTACCTGCTCCTGGAGGGTAGGAAACATCATCTCAAACTAGACCTTCATCACTAAAAACTTTGAGAACTGTAACTGTCTCCATCCTTCTCCCTTTCCCCTATTTCATTCTGTATACCATATCATACTCATCTTCTTTAAAAAAATGGCTTCAAAAAATAAATAAAAACATGGCCTCCATCATCTCCACCTCTCCTCAGATTGCCAAATTTGTTTTCTGTGCCTTCAAACCCATTCTTCTCAGTCCTACATTTGATGCTCTGGTTCCACATTATTTACTTTGATTTTACTTATTTGCTATTACTCGAGAATAGCTATTCCTGCTATTACTTGAGAACTAGCAGTAGTTCTCAAACTTTTTGTTCCCAGAATCCCTTTGTATTCTTAAAAATTACTGAGGAACCCACAAAGAACTTTTGTTTAAGTGGGTTATCAATTTGTAGATTGCTAATCTACCAATATTGGTCATATTAGAAAATAAAACATCTTAGTATTGTGCTGAAAAAACATGTCTTGGGCACACCAAGGAGTTTCTGGACCAAACTTTGAACTACATTACTCTATAACACAAACCTCTTATTACTGCCAGGCCAGTTTCTTTAATCTGCTTTAAAGAATCTTTATATGCCTCTGCCTCTTTTCATGTTGTTTATCTCTCTTCCAGAGATTATCCAGCCTATACCTCTCATGTCAGAGATCTGTAAACTGAGGCCCAGAGAACAAATTGGTTTGCTCAAGGTTACAGAGTAAGAAGCAAAGCTGATATTCCATCCCAGGTCATTTAACTTCTATCTCTCAATCTCTAATTCAAATTATAAACTTCTTTTACAGTTTAGTCCAGGACCCTCCTTGTAGAAGCCTTCCCTGGTTTATCTCACTTGATGATGATCTTCTCCCTTGCTTTTCTGTGAATTTCCTCAGGAATTATGTATTTAATCTGTGCCACAATCTCACATACACACTTCTTTTGTAACATCCCCTGGCTGTGTCATGTGTATCTTCAGGTATGTCCTGCATCCATCCCAGTTACCTTTTCAAAGGGAAGACCTGTGCCTTCTACTACTTTTGTATCCCTTCTAGAGCTGGTCTCCTGCTCTGAATCAAGATACATTCAATAAATGCTTACTAAATGAATGAATTTGTAGTTGACCCATGATAAATCAAAAGTCATATGTAGAGATTCTTGCAGAAGCACATAAAGGGGTTAAATTTTGGCCCCATTTGTCAAAGCACAAAAGTGGAAACCCCACCCACAGTGAGATCTGTGGAAATCAAAGGGCTGAATGTTGTATAAATTCCTCTGCCCTGATTGCACACAGAGACCTGCCAACATTTTTCTCTGATGTATTCGTTTCTACAAAAAGGGTCGAACTGGGTTCCTAAGAACCTGATCCTGAACTGAGATACACAATTATGAATCATCACCATGTATCTAGGAAAATTAACTCCTCATTGATCTTACAAGATGTGGGGGAGGGAAGGGGAGGGTGGCCTAGCTTGTGTTACTGAGTTCAGCCTCAGGAACAACTTGTCTTGGCACAAGAATGTACAGGCAGCCATTAAAGACATTCTGGGTCATCTAGGTTGCCTTAAATTTAATATGAGTCACTGCAGGAAAAAGGGGGAAAGTTTGGAGGCTGGGAATAAAATTATTAAACCAACTGGGAAAATGTTAGCCCCAGGAGAGGAATTTTCTTACTATTCATTTCTATGCAATCCATTTTAAGCCTTGGGGGGGGAGCAGAGTAGAAAAGAGATAATTTAATGTGCTTGGCTTAAAAAGGAGATGCTACTGAGATACCACTGCACATTTATTATAATTATAATGTATTAATTTCTCCCAGCTCTCTGACAAAGAACAAAAGCAATCTAACAACAGTACTACTAACTGAATAAAAATTTGGCTACAGTGGTGTTAGTGAATAATTTGTCTTCTTCTACTTGATTTACTCACATTCTAGCTGACAGGGTCCCCCATTCTATGCATTCATTTTGTACTTAGAAAGGGATTGTTTATAATTTACAGTAAGGCTGAGGGCTATTATTCTCCGTCAAACAGCATCAGCAGCAGTAGCTATCTCTTCCTATGTCCATGCCACAGATACAAAGCAAATCTGTATCTTCAGTAATCAATCTTAGAAGTATTATACATCTTTTTTACCTAGTAGTAGTTAAACTTAGTTATTTTACAGACTTCAGTGGTGGTTCTGTAGACACGAAAGGTATTGTATGACAATCTCAGTAATCCTAACATGGGTAGTTACCCTGAATATATAAATTTGCCAGTGAATTTTGCTCCAAAAAGTTGTTCCAGGGAGAAGGGAAGAGACAGGACTTTAATGATGGTGGTAGTCCTGGTGGCAAATGTTTTATTTTTTAAATTTTTTTGCATTTTTTCCAATAACATGTAAAAACAATTTTTAACATTCATTTTTTTAAATTAAGTTCCAATTGAGTTATCTCCCTCCCTCCCCTCCCTCCTTCTTGAGAAAGCAAGCAATTTGATATAGATTATATATGTGCAGTCATGTAAAATATATGTCTATATTAGCTACACTGAGAAAGAAAACACAGGCCAAAAAAACCCCAAGAATAAATAAAGTTTAAAAAATATTCTTCTCCCTTCATTCAAAGTCTATCAGATCTTTCTCTGGGAGTAGATAACAATTTTCTTCATAAGTCCTTTAGAATTTTCTTGGATCATTGTATTGCTGAGACTAAGTCATTAACAGCTGATCATCATACCATATTGTTGTTACTGTATACAATGTTCTGGTTCTGCTCACTTCACTTTGCATTAGTTCATGTAAGTCTTTCCAGGTTTTTCTGAGAGCGTCCTGCTCATCATTTCTTATAGCACAATAGTATTCCACCACAATCATATACTTTAACTTGTTCTGCTACTCCCCAAATTGATGAGCATCCCTTCAATTTCCAATTCTACGTGGTGGCAAGTATTTTAAAAGTAGTTAAGGCATCCCTGAGTTTGATAGGGTAAGTAATTCTCTCTGAACCTCTCTATGACTTAGGGGGAGGGGGGTTGTTTGAAGCACACAGAGGTTAGGTGACTTGCCCAGGGTCACATAGTTAGTATTGGAAGCCAAGTAAATCTTCCTGACTTCAAGCTTAGCACTCTCACCATCATAAAACATTGCCTCTATATTTTAAAAACAAAAAGATGGAAACACTTAATATTAACAATATCAGACACCTAAAGGCTATAGGTGCTGGAGGAACCATGAAAGCCCAACTTGTCCAACCCCTTTATTTTTCAGATGAGGAAGTTGCAACTCACAAATGTGAAGTCCCATAACAAATGAATGGTGGAGCTAACATAAGAACAGGTTTTATTTTCATTTCAGTGTTCCCCACACTGGATCATGTAAATGGTGCTCCAGTTGTAACCCTCATTCAAAAGGTTTTTGGTGGTAGAAGTCAAATAGGGAAGAAAAGGAAACATCGTGGATTTGTTGAGATCCTATAAGCATTAATTTCAATGTCACAAGAGATTACAGAAGAATTAGGCACATCTAGTTCTATCAAACACTTAATTCTGATCATTTTTACCTGTTCCCTTTAACCTTCAAAACATCAAAAGGCTGTTTGCATTTAAATTTTGCCCCCTTCTAATAGTCCAATAGTATCTTTCGGCTTTGATTTGAAGAATGGACTTCTTTTGTGGTAGCATAATGCCAAGATTTTAAAGGAATGCTTTAGTAGGTTTCCAAATACTCTTAGCCAATAGCAAACAAAGTTCAACTCCCTTATTATAAACCCTAAAACACTCCTGCTTTCCCTTTGGGCAAAACGAGCTACATTGGAAGATCAAGGTTATACAACCTGATAGATTGATTACTTTGTTGTTTTTAAGAGATTTACTGATATCTTTCGTTTTCACATTGCCTATATTTTTCCTGTATCTCTCACCACCCTCACTCGAAAGCCACCCTTTGTAACAAAGAATTTTTTTAATAGAGGAAAATTCAGCAAAACCAAGCAATCCATTGAAAACGATCTGACAATAATTGCTTTCCACACCTGTTAACTTGTCACTTCTCATATCTCTTCTTTGAGGACAAACCTATTCGCTATCGTTTTGCAACAGTTCCTTCCATTTATGTTGATGTAGTTATTGTGTATATTGTTTTGCTAGTTCTGCTTATTTCACTTTGCGTCAGTTAAAGTTTTTCCATGTTTTTCTGTATTCAATTATGATCATACCTTCTTGTAGTTAGTAATATTTTAGTGCATTCATGTACCACAATTTGTTTAGTTATTCCACAATTGATGGAAATCTACTTTTTTCCAGTTCTTTGTTATCGAAAAAGTGCTGTTATAATTATTTTTGCTTTTCTTTTTGTTAGTGGAATAGCTCAAGGATCAAAGGATACAGGCATTTTAGCCATTTTCTTTGCATAGTTCTAAACTGTTTTCCAGAATTGTACAGATTCACTGCTCCACTAATTATGCATTAGTGTCCCTTCATTTTCCACATTCCCACCATCGTTAACAGTTCCCACCTTTTATCACCTTTGTCAGTTTCCTGGGGGTGGGTTGAAACCTCAGAACTGTTTCGATTGGCATTTCTTTTATTTGGAACATTTTAGCATATGACTATTAATTTGCAAGTGTTCTTTTGATAATTCTTTGTTTAGATCCCTTAACTACTTATCTATTGAGGAATGGCTTTTGGTTTTATATTTTTAAGTTGTCTATATATCTTGGATATTTCCTCTCTTCTGACTTTTTTTTCAACCTTCTGTAGTCTTGCTTCTAACCTCATCATTTGATTGAGACTGCACTCTATAAAGTTAGCAAATTCTTAATTGCCAAACCTAACAGCTTTTTCCCAGTCCTCACACTTCTTGACCTTTCTACAACCTCTGCCATTGTTGATCGCCTTCTTCTGGATACCCTCTCCTCTCTCAGTTTTCATGGTACTCTTCTTTCCCAGTTTTCCTCCTACCTGTCTGACCCATCCTTCTTAATCTTTTTTTATCCCCCAGCACTTAGCACAGTTCATCACATATAGTAAGAACTTATTATATGTTTAATGATTCCAAACCCTTATTAGAAATATTTGATACAAAGATTCTTTGCTTAATTACCTTGCTTCTTATGTTTTACATTAATTTTATTTGTACAAAAGTTTCAGGAAATCAAAATGATCTATTTTTTGCATACATGAACTGCTTCTACTTTTTTGTGATATAATCTTTATTACTTAAAAACCCTAGCATTTTAAGGCTATTATCTTATATTTAAATTTGGATATAGTTTGGGTACATATGTGTGTATGTGAATGAAAATTTGTTTCCAAAATCAGAGAATAATTAAAAACTTCTGCCTCACTATTTTCTTTGCATGTCAGACTTAAATGCATTAGAAAGATTAAAAATATATATATACCATAACAACATAAACCACAATCTTTCTTCCCCCTTCTGATGGGTTTGTTTTCTTTTCTAGTGAGGAGGCAAATTATTTCATTTTCATTATCAGCACAGTGCATAAACCATCTGTTACTAGAAGGTATAAGCCCAAGACCATTCAGCCCAAAGCAGCATGACCAGCTGTAAATCCAGAGGGCCCATGCTTTCTAAATGGAGCAAAGGTTTGTACATCAATCTCTCCAAGTTGCTGAGTAGCTGGTACTGTGCCCAAAACCTAGTAAGTAAATTCAATTTATTAAATTTTTTTAAAAAGGTATGTTGCGACAGTTCATAGATTATGGAGTTTAAGCATTTTTATTTTCAAAAGCTCTAAGCATGAGTCCCACTAATTGTGAGTCACAAAGTCACACAGCTTTTCTGACAGGCCAATACCTGTTCAGAAGTAGTATCATCTGGCCCTTAGGCACTATTATGTTCCTTTCAGGCCCCCAAAACAAAGTACAAAAGAAAGTAATTCATATTTATATATTGCATTTAGGGAAACTGAGGGAAGTGAAGTCACTTGGGTGACTAAGTGACTTATTTAACATGGGCCAACCCTTACTATGTAGACAGAGACCTGATGAGAACCCAAATCTCCCAGTCTGGATTCCATACACCATTCTCTGGGTTCCTTGGCAATCCCTGGGCTATATTCCAATTCTCAGTATTAATCATGAGCCAATGTGACATTTAGAACTTTTACAAATTCCAAGTGTGTATGTTTTTAATTGCAAACATACACTTATTTTAAATTAACCCTAAGGCCAACACTATTGAAGCATGAAGTGTGTGCAAATTATCCTATACAAAATATTTTAAGTATTAGTGATGTCATTTTCATTACCCATCAGGCTGTTGTCCCACATTATGGGTAGATGATGAAAGGAAAATGATTCATAAGCATGTTCCCTAAGCTTCCCTTGTGCCAAGCATACAGCCCGACTACTTTGGTCTGGGTGTGGTGATTTTGACCTTAGTGTCTATTGTGTATGTGGTTTGGGTTTTTTTGAAATTTGTTTTGCTTTTTTTAGTCTGCCTAGTTCTATTTGGGAGTGCAATCTAAGGAAAGTGTATTTGTTTTCCATGGGCATTATGATTTGCTCATATTTTGTAATGACACATGTAGAATAACACCCTACTTATTATAGCATAGTTAAGGGTCTGTCAGTGTTTCCATGATAAAGTCTTGCTTGCTAAGGTTTATTACACAGCCATAGCAAATTGCTACAGGCAAAAACTTGGCATCGCTTATCCTCAGCTAGGAGGAAATTATTTTCAGCAATTAAAAAAAGATAAAAATAAATATATGTTTACCAGCTAAAGAATACATGAGCTTGCTAATGTAACTTTAAATCAATTTAATGAGGAAAAATACATATATGATATGGCCTATATTTTTAACTTTTTTCAAGTTAGTAATTTCATTATTGAACTAGAAGTAAAGTATTGCTCAGCTGCTATATGTTTTCTAGAAAAAAATCAACTTTTAAATGATGTGATTTGCAGCTTATATTGGTTTGCTGAACTGATACAATAAACCCCAATGGGTGTGAGGGCTGCTGACTAAGGAATCCAGGAACTAAATAGGATTTGAGTGATAGTGCAGGACTGTTCCTTCAGAAATGTCCTCATTCATCACAATAGAAATTCACCTTCTAAAGCGTTCCCCCAGGTAAATATAGATGAAAGAAAGAAGTGATGCTCAGAGGGGTTAAATGACTACCCTGTGAAGATAATGATAATTTTAGAGTCAAGATTTGAACTCAGGCCTCTTGAACATATCGGTAAGAAATGAATTTGATGATCAATTTGTAGGTATTATGGAAAAATTCAACTGAACTAAGAGTCAGTAGACCTGGGTTTTCCAGCAAGTTCTGATACTGCTCTGTAACCTTGCCTAAATTATAGAACCTCCATGAATCTCAGTTGCCTCATCTATCATCTTACCTATTTCAAGGGAACATATAAAGATGAAATGTAAAAGGCCTTTCAAAGTATATAAGGTGCTATACAAATACAAGATAAATTTTTATCATGGCCTTGAAGCTAAGCAATCAAAAGTGATGCAAAATTAACATTACTATCTATTCTTAAAATAATATTTCATTTCAGTCAACATTATTTTGGTCTTGTTGCTTGCGTATGTAAATGTCTTTTCTACTCCAACACCTTCAGTTAAAATGAGATAAGGTTGACTGTGTTTATGAGTTAACTTTGTTTTTGACTATGCAAAATTGCAGTGTTTGGTTTGGGTATGTTGTAAGTTTTGGGTGGGGGGAATACTGGAATAAGATGAAAATTCCATCAAAGAATTTAAATAAAAACTCGAAATAGGTATATGTGCTGAGCCTTAAACTTGAAAAGATGCATACATCAGTCCATATCTAACTGCTATAATGTGGTAGTAAATATTTTAACTCCATATCTCTGTCAATAATTAAACAAAACATACCTATCAGATGACTGCCAATAAATCGATTTATGAACCACTATTTTTAAATTGCCCTTAAGTTGGAGACCCATACAATTATTACATTCAGCACACTTGTGCTCCCTCTACTGCTCTGATGGAAACATTAACTCATCAAGATTTCAGTACAATTTCCTCAGCAGGGTGCAGTGTCTTTGCAAAAAAAAAAAAAATACTACTATGTGCACAAATTAAGGAGTTCATGAACTAGAACACGGAAGTGGCAGAAAATAATTATGTCTTTAAAAAACCCAAACCCCCAAACTTTTAAAAGCACAAATTGATGGGGACAAGAATCTAGGAATAGGCACAGAAGAAACAAGAAGGGGGCGGGAGGAAGGATGAACATAGGAGTTAAGTGGGATGTTGTGGGAGTTATGAACTTTTTTGGAAACTACTATTTTATAGCAAATCATTTTAAAATACAAAAGCATTCTTGATACAATATTTCTAATCCCACAAACATGCAGCCAATAAAATTTAATGAGTAAAATTCTTTATATGTTCCTGATAGCTAAGTAATCCAAGACATATGTTAGGTAGGAAGATTCCCCGAATCCAGGAGTACAATGGTGGCAGGGGACAGAATGGAAGGCTTTCCTAGGCATTTCCTTGCCTTCTAAAGTTTGCCTTGTCCGTGTCTGAATGTAATATCTGGTTTGTGAATAGTACTATAGTACTACACATTTGCTTACTGCTTCATGAAAGCTACACTCCTTTGACTAAGCTTTTATTTGCATGAGATAGTCTCTCTTTTAAAGGGACAGTGCTGGATCTCTCTTATTTGCAATTTAATCCTTTCTCCTCTGAAAACAACTGCCTCCAATACCCTAGATCATGAAACAGTATCAAGAAAATTATGCTTAGCTTTTGGACTTGCAGGAAGAAATAGTTGCAGATTTAAGTCATAGTTTATTGCTGTTCATCTCAGAAATTAATGGCACATTCTTGTTTTACTGTCTTGGTAATATACAGATTTAGTTTCCTTAAGGGTGCATTTAAATTAATTGACTGACTCTAATCTGAATTATGAGTTTTAATTTGCTGAAGGCTGTTAAAATAACTTGAACTGCTTATGTCAATGAAATAATAAAAATATTTGCTCTCTTTATTAAAAAAATTCTCTTAATGCAAGATGACTAAAAATAGACTGGAGGTGGATTGGACAGTCTGCAGATTATGAGTTGGAATAAAAATGTCTCACTTAAGCCAAAAACATGGCAACCAATATTTTCTGTTATAAAAATATTTTAGATGAATTTAGTTTTTATGAAAGCTGTCTGAAGCTGAAAGGAATAGCAGCAGCTCTCTATTTATTCACAAGCCAGTAATAATACCTGAGGCTCACAAAAGAGAAGTCATTACTGCATAAAACCAACCAGCTCCCTTTTTTGTTCAAAATCCCACTCTGATGAGGAGGTTAAAATTTTATGTTTTGTTATGTTATTTGATACCAACATTCACTTTACTAATGCCTGTCAATTGGAACAGCAAAAAAGATCACAGCTTTTTGAGAAATGGATCATAACTGTCCACTAGAGGCTGTAATGAGACCAACAATGTCACTGTACAGCAGACCCTGGATTTTCAAATGGTAAAAATAAATAAAAATGTAAAAATGAGTAATGATGACCAATGGTTCTTTTTATGAGTAACAAATTATGTGCCTGGATTTTCAAAATGATAGAAAAAAGTTATTTTTTCATACTGTACACAGTATTTTATTTTCACATCTAAAGTACAAGGCTTTACAACCCTTAAGGGGGGCTACAAGCTGACACCACATTTCTTTTGGTGACTCTGGATTTGCATGACATATTGACTAATGTATTTCAGTCACACATGAACGCAGCTGAAAGATCCATCAAGTTCAACATACAGGCAACAAGTAGAGTATTAAAATGCAATACTAAACTTCTTTTTGAGTTGTATGTTGCCTATTTCTCCAGACTAACTCCTTGAAGGGGACCAGACAGTGTCCCGACACCTAGAAGTTCCCCATTTATCTGCCATAAGAGGAAGCTGAGCTTGCTTCAGCATGAATGTGGCTTCTTTTCCTCTATGTGTGCCACACCTGTTGGCAAGGTGAATATTTCTCAGAAAGAGATTCCTTCCTACTGAGGTAACATTCGACTAACAGATTAAAAAAAAAGAAAGAAAAAGAAAACCCTAACAACCCTGAAGGGCTTACCACTGAGCCCAGAGGATGTCCTTGAAACTCTCATAAGTTCATTTGATGTTTGCCATTCCCCATCTTTCACTAGGACCTCATTTCTGATTAAATCAATGAACTTGACATTGTCCAGGTGAAGATGATGTTTTCTGTTGTAGCTGGCTGCTCCACTTAAGACATTAGGAATAGTTACTGAACGAACATCCCGGTCCAAAGCCCATTCCGGGCCTGCTTTTTTGAGTAAGGGAATGGGCAAGGGATAGTCAGTGACTAGGCTTCAGAGAGAGTGGAGGTAAGTGTATACTCAGAGAAAGGGGCATCCCTCAAAGTTTCCCCAGTAGAATTTAGTAAAGATTTCAGGGACCTTGTAGTCACCCTCGATCTTCTGCATTAAAGAACGAGTTCCCAAGCCTTGAATTGCTAACCCACTTGCTTGCCCGACCGGTTTCAGAGTTGACATGAGCTATTCATTTAACAGAGGCAATATACTTTGAGCATCAGTGTCCAGCGAAGCTGTGAGTTCGGTTAGGCCAGTGTCGATTGAGTAATTCTCTCTCTGGCACTCACCTTGATCCTCCTCTCCTCCTCTAGTCGACACTTCTGTAACCTCCTTGGGGTTTGAGTAAAAAAGTCAGTCGGAGCTCCTCGGAGACCTTTCCCTGCCTGCTTGCCAAGGAAGTGAAAGAAGTGGGGGGTGGGGGGGAGGAGATGGCAGTGGCGGCGGCGGTGTAAGGACCCACCCTCTGAGGTTTAAATAAGTCGGCCCCACTACCTTGACCTCTCATTTCTGACACTCTTCCCTTACTATCATCCCTCACCTCCTCACATCACCAAAGCTACTTTTTCGGGGGAGCGGTTAGTGCGTGCAGGTTCGGGAATGAAAACTGCTTCCTCTCTCCCCCCGCCCCCACCCCGCCCCCCACCCCCCGCCAGTCCCTAATCCCTCCCAGTAAATTCTTAGAAGAAGGCTGTGCAGAAACCAAGGAAGGGTTAAACCCGGCTGGCCGGGCTCTGCTGTGCGTATGCAATAATCTGTGTGGCTCTCTTGGATGTTCGCCAAAGAGTTGCCTTGCCTCCTCCCCCTCCCCCCCCACCCCGTCCGGCCTCCTCTGCCCCCGCCCCCCCCCCGGCTCTTTTCACTCCCCCCCACCCCCCAGTAGGATCCTTGAGCGGTTGCAGCGGCAGCCAACTGCTCCATATTTGGCTTCTATTACACATTTACATACTGGAGCAAGCGAGCAAGCAAGAAAGAGAGAGAGAGAGAGAGAGAGAGAGAGAGAGAGAGAGAGAGAGAGAGAGAGAGAGGGAGAGGGAGAGAGGGAGAGAGAGAGGGAGGGAGGGAGAGAGAGGGAGAGACGGGGGGGGGGGTGGAGGGAGGAGGGAGAGAGGGAGGGGAGTGGAGGAGGAGGAGAGAGCAGTGTATACCGCAGACATCATTTCTACTACAGTGGCAGAGACGTCCAGGACCTGTTTCACTGCAGGGGGATAGAAAACAAGCCCTGTGGATCAGCAACAGCAGCAGCAAGCAGCAACAGCCGCCGCAAGACATTGTTTCTCTCCCTCTGCCCCCCTTCCCCAAGCAACCCCAGATCCATTTACACTTTACAGTAAGTGGCTATTTTTTTCCTCCTGTTTCTTTCTCTCCCCCTCCCCCTTCTTACTCTCCTCCCCTCTCTCCCCCCCTCCCCACCTCCCCGTCCTCTTCTCCCCTTATATAGATTAAGACCCTTCTTTCTGCTATCCCGGGAACATCATCAACAACAACAACAAACAAATCCAACCCAAACCCTCAAACGGCGGCGGCACCAACAACAGCTGGAAGAGCAGAGAAGAAAATAATACGCGTTGTGTTGTGTGTGTGTATGTTGTGTGCGTGTGTGTACATACAGCCTTCCTACGCTTCAGCCTCTCTGTTGCCAACACCCCCACTCCCAGCGCTGGGGCAATTGGCTAAGAGAACAGGCCAGGAAGCAGATGGAATAGGTGTAGGCGGGAGTGGGGGTGGGGGACACGCGCCCCTGGGGGGAGGGGGCGGGGGGGTGGATTGTCCCTGGGTGCCCGGAGACATTCATTGCACCCCTATTACTGCTGCTGTTACACGGGCTCCCGAGTGCATGTAAGAAATGTCCTCCCTCGGGGTGGCGCAGGGGGAGTCAGCAGCAGCCTGCACTCTTCTCCACCTCACCCCCCCCAACACTCACCCCACTCACCCCCACTTTGCACTCTCCAAACTGGGACTCCATGGTGTGTGTGTGTGTGTGTGTGTGTGTGTGTGTGTGTGTGTGCACGCGTAGGTATGTGTTGATTCTAGGGAGGGCTGGACTCCCAGCTTACCGGCTTCCTCCTTGCTGCCGGGGGTCGCCAAGCCTGGGACGACTGTCCTCCTCAATATGTATGTGTGTGTATGTGTATGTGTGTGTGTGTGTGTGTGCGTGCACGCGTCTTGGGGAAGGCGGGGGGGGGGGGGCGGTCTGTCCAGGACTTTGCAAGTGGCCAAGACCTACTGCCCTGGCTAGGAGAACAAGGGTGGGAGTATTGGGGGAGGGGGCGTAGGGGGGGAGAGACAGGGAGGGAGGCGGGAGGTGGGGGGGAGTCACACAGAGTGAGAGAGAGAGAGAGAGAGAGAGAGAGAGAGAGAGAGAGAGAGAGAGAGAGAGAGAGAGAGACTGAGGCTGAGAAGGGTAACGGGGAGGGGACGCGCGCGCGCGTGAGTGTGTGTCTGTGGGTGCCCGGAGCAGCGGCAGCGGCTGGAGTGGCGGCCCTAGCTGGCTGCTGCCTTGTTTGTGCGGCTGCTTCCTGATCATGTGGAGCCTCAGCTGCTGCTGCCGCCGCCGCCGCCACCGCTCCGCTGCTGCTGCCTCCGCCGCCGCTCTGGTGCTGCTGCCCGGTGCCTGGCTAGCACTCTGTTCAGGGGGGTGGGGGGAGGCTTTTCGCTGGTGCCGGCTGCACGTTGCACGGGAGAGAGCGTAAGAGAGTAGTAGAGGAGCTGGTGGCCGCGGGGCAAGTCCTGCCCCCGTGCCTAGAGTGAAAGGGGTTGTGTGGTTGCTGAGAGGGTGAATGAAGCCAGGAGGAGGGGAAGGAGAAGGAGGAGGAGGCACTGCAGGGATTGGGATGCGCCCAGTAGCCCCGCTGTTCACTCAGGGCCGGGCCAGGCCGGAGACACCATCACCACTACCACTACCACCGCCTCCTACTTGTTCCAGTGCTGAGTGAGTGCAGGCCAGTCCCCAGAGGGCAAGCGAGGGAGAGGGGGAGGGTATGCAAGCAGGGCCGAAAGGGGAGAGGTAGAAGTGAGGTGTTGTAATAAGAGGGGCGTGTGTGTGTGTGTGTGTGTGTGTATTGGGGGAAGGGGTCATGCTTGGAAAGAGACTTTGAGATTGGGACCTTGGTCATCTCTGGACTCCTGTTTTTTTCTGCACCAGCTTCAACCCCTTCACCTTTTCCCCCACCTCAGTTGGCCTCAAACTTCCTGTGCTGGGCTTTCGTTTTATTTCAGGCCATGCAGGGTTTTTGCTGGAAGTGGTAAAACAATTCAGATTTTCTAGGGAAACCTTAGTGAGGGGTGAGGGAGGAGGGACTGAAGCTGATGGTGGAGATTGTGTCGGGGCGGGGGGCGGGGGGGGGGAGACACTGCACAGTTTCCAAGGACGTTGGGAATCAGCTAAAACCCGTTTCAGCACTGTTTTGTTTTGTTGTTTTTGATAGCTACAACCCTACAAAAATTGGGAACATTTAAATACTTTTGCAGATGGGGAAATTGCTGAAGAGTAGTAATGGCAAAAAAAAAAAAAAAAAAAAAAGCAAGTCGGAAGCTGGTTATATAATGCTCTATGTGGATAACAAGAACAAGCTATTTTTATTTTGTTTACCGTATGCTGTGCAGTAGGGACTCCTCCAAACTGGATCTATCCCGGATGAGATTCTGAGCTTCCCCCACAAGATGCTCAGGATACAGTTAACAAAATCAGAAGACCCCGTTGTGCATAAACAATAAAAGCTAATGCTTTGAAATATCATCCTCTCTTTAAATATGGTCTTGAATACACAGCAGTGTGTATAGGTGAATAAGTTCAGCTTTAGAAATGGAGTAGTCCTAGTTTGGTGACATTTGCTTTTTATAATGTAAACTGCACTTAATATTTAATCGTCATTGTTATATATTATTTAGTAATGGTTAGTTACCTATTATTATTTTTAGGCACACTTTTGCTAGCGTCTTAGGTAAGCTTTCTGCATTTGGGCTTCTGATGAAACCGTCAGTTAACAGAGACCCCTGCCATCTTCCGACAGCCTCTTTGCATTATTCAGCGGATGAAAATAGTTTGATCCGCTGACTCCTTGGAATGAAGGTTATTGACGAGGGAGCTACCGGAGAAAAGGGAAGGGGGGGTGGGAATCCCACAATAAGCTATTGGAAAGAGGTTGCATCATAGCTACTAATACCATGCTATTTAATCTCCTCTGCCCTCTAACTGTTCATGCATCATTCAATATTTTACTGGTTAGCAGCTCTCTCTAATAAATAGGCTTTAATGCCATCTTCTATATAAAGCAGAGGTTGATGGGTTCTCTTGAACCTTCTGCCTGACTGTCTTTTTCATCATGTAGATACATGTCAATGGTGTAGGTTTGCAATGCACTTACTCCAGCCCTGATCAGTCATGTAATTAGATCAGGCTACCATGGCAACAGACAGTATTCCTCGTCCATTCAGGTGGGTTTGTCTTGTGACTAGGCTACTCCAAGTGTTTTATGTGCTGTATTTGTGCCTACCAAGCCGCAGAGGAGGACTTCACTGTTTTTATTGCATATTCTTCCAGTATTTTAGATGGAAGTCACTGTATTAGACTTCTAGTTACTATCCTATTATGAAAGATACTCCTGAAATACTAGTACACAGTAAGTCAAATCTTACTCTGTGTGCAATATGTAAATGCATCTCTCCACATGGTGAAAGGGGTCTGACATTCCAATTGGCGGTATTGTTAACAGATCAACAAGTATTTGGTACTTGTTAGCAACCATTTCAAAGCTTACTAAAGAGAAGTTTTCTCTTGTAATCTGGTCCTTTTTTTATTTGGGGGAGGGGGGTCTATAACCCATTAGCTTTTGCAGGTTACACACATTCCCTCTGAATTTAAATTGCTGACAGGATTAAATTCTAGGGGTTCACCAAGTGAAGTATTTTACTTTAGAAAGAGTCCACATTGCCACATCAATAACCTTCCTGCAATTATAACAACTGTCTTGACAAAAGGCATGCATGTTCCAGTGTAGTCCTCTTAGGGCTGCATAGTGAGGATAAATGATCTTTTACATATGTTTTTATATTGATTTCAAAATTTTTTTTTCTTCCTGGCATAATTGAGCCATGGAAAAGTCTCTGTCTCTTAAGCTATGTACTATATAAAAACATAAACAGCCCCCTTTAATTCAGTTGTGCCTTGTCACTTTAGTACTTTATGAGGATTTTACAGTTTGATACTTTATTGTTCATACTATATTTAGGCCACCACCCTGTTGGGTGCTTAGACAGAGCAAAGGAAAATTTGTTGCAAAAGCAAGAGCTTTGTATTTGCTAAAGCTTGATACCCAGAAAATGAGTTAGGAAACAGATACTTAAATAAACTACATGTGTCAGTTTCATACAAGGAGGAAGAAATGACACAGGTTTTTGGTGCCTGTGATGAAGTTGTGACTGTCAGTTTACAATCCTAGGTGCTATACATCTGAATTTATCACTCTCTTGAACTGCTGGGGGCAAGGGAATTACTCTACTTTCTGGGAGGCTCTTCTCTTACGGAGTTTGTGTGGCTTCTTTGTCCTATGGTCAGTCTGAAAAGAGGTTGTTAGGGTTTTGGTATATTTATCTTTGGGGTACAGGTAGAAAGAAACTTGCAATTTTTTTTAAATAACTGGCCAAAAAAGTGACTGGGGACAAGGGAAAAGGAAATCACCCTGAGAAGAGAAAACAAGCCTGTACGGACGACAGTGGTTGCGGCTGCATCTGCCCGGCTCTCACTAATACTGTTTTGTGATTCCCAGCAAATTACTGGCTCTATAGTGCTTCATTGTACCAAGTGAATCTGTGTTTTGGACAGCACAGGTAAAGTTGTGGTAAAAGAAGGAACACTCTGTTCCTGATTAAAACCTAGGAAAGACTGTAATTTTTTCCCCACCCTCTGGAGATCATTATGAAAGGGTTTGACAAAAGAAGTGCTATTTTACTAGCTGTTTTACTGAAAATATTATAACAGGGCCTCAGGGCTGTACAAATTCTCCTTTACTCCAAGAAATAGATTAAAGAAAAATTCTGAAGCCTTTAGATTATGTATCAAATGTCTGAAGATGGCCTCATTTAAGTTTATGTTTCAACACACTTGATTCAATTGCTTGGGAGTCTTGGGAAAGGAAAGCCTTAAGAGAGTATTAAAATATTAGTAAACACATTTCTATGACTGGTGTTTTCTTTGTCACTATAGAGCTCAAGGACTCACATTCTTTTTCAAAAATGATTTTTTTCTTCCATTCTGACATGTCAAGAGTGCTTTACTTTTTTAAAAAAATAATACTTTTCATGAGTTCAGTTTCTAGCAACTCACATACCCTAGCATCCCATACCCTGTTCATTGGCTTTCTGACCAAAGTCAGTGAACTTGCTTTGCTTAACCCCTGACACTATTAATAAACAGAGGCATGGATGTTGATACCTAAAAATATAGTTGTCTGAAAGTGAACACATACTTTGGACTCTGAAATGCTTAGATACCTGTCTTAGTAATAGGACTTTAGCGAGGCAACACAAATAGATCGGAGTTTCTGAAAATAATATATTTTGGGAAGGAGGATGGGTGTTGCTAAGTCAATAAAGGGAGTGTATTATTAGAAGTTTGGAGTTAAAATTCAAAATCATGTATGTTGTCTCTAGTATTTGGTTTCCCATAGCAATATCATCCAGATATAATGATAGAATAATGGCACAGGGTTTGAGTGTTTGATTTTATATGCATAACTTAATCTTAAAAATACAGTTTAATGGAGGTCATGTTATAGAAGTTGTCATAGTTTAAGTGGATTATTATAGTGTACACAGACCCTAGCTACATATTAAAATACAGCAACCCTTAGTTGTGTACATTAACTAGAAGAGACTACTTGCATTAATAATCGCTCTTCCTTAGATTTGCAAAACATATCAATAATAAATCAACACAAGGTAACATTTTTAACTAAGGAGATTATGTATAGTATGAGACATTTGAAACTATTAAGTTCAACTTGTTACCATCTATTAAGTTATTAACATGTTAGTTTCTTTTAGATCTCACTCAAACTTTAGATAGAGATACATTTTTGTTTTGTTTTGGGTTGAGCTGGGTAGAACTACCACAAAAATGGCCCAGGGTGAAAAAAAAAGATATTTTAAAAAATCATGTAGATTTAATTTATTTCTAAATGTGCTGTGATGTAGCCAGGGTTTGGCTGAGGGTTTTTTATCTCCAATATTAAAATTTCCTCCAATATTTAAAACTATAGCAGCAATATAAATAGTAATCTTATTTAGGTAACAGGATCATTATTGGTAGAAGCAGTTTCTGGATTTTCTTAACTTTTTCTAGAAATTTATATACATGTATATATGTGTGTATATACATGTGTATGATCCTGGGACATTGTTATATGTATATATTAAAGCAACATATGTACATATACAAACATATGTGTATATACGTACACATACATATGTATCTATGTACTTCCCAGGGCAGTAGAAACATTTGCACTATTATCTCTGCCCCCAAATTATATAAAAATGTGTAGTTGTGTCACAAGGATATTTTATTTGAAATCTGTGATGTCAGCAGAAAAGTTTCATTGACTTTTTGTAACTTTTATTACCTCTAATTCATGGAATAATGAAAATTATGCTGATAATTATCATAATGTAAATCTCATCCTGGCTGGAAAATTGCCTTGTGGTAAGCTCATCTTAGTGTAATCAGAACTGAGACTTTAGGTGGCAAAGGATCACTGAGTCAGGTAGTGTAACGTCCTTTGGATAAGTCCATTTTTTAGGAGTTTTCTTTAAACAATTTTGTGCTGTTTTAGGAATTGCTGAAGATTCCTGTCATCAGAGTTTATGTAAGGATTTATGCCTCTAAAATTCTTTTAGACCTTACTTTTCTATCAATGCATGGGAAACTATCTATTTTCTTCTCTTATCCTTATCCTCTTCCCTTCTTTTATACCTGTTCAATCTCAAGCATTATGAATAACATTATGTTGTGCTGGATAACTAATTTTTTTAAAAGTTCTTTTCATAATGCAAACCTCTCTAGTAAACATAATCCTTTAAAATTTTATCATTCTTTGGCCATATGTTATATTTTTATTTCTTTCTTGGGTTTCCTTCTAATTATGTCACAGGTTGTGTTGGCTGTCTTAATTCCTGCAATCTGTAGCAGACCGAAATCTTCTATAACTAGCAGACATAATAACTTGATAGGAATTACTACTTCACATAATTGGGATCATGCTTAATTCTTTTGCGTTATAGTTGCATATGTTGAAGCCTTGTAATTTAGATCTATAAAACCGTATCTTTCAGGTAATAACTGAAAATAAAATATATGTATGCCCAGTAACACATAAACCAACAAGTATGAAGTCCTGGAGTCATCTATAAAAACACAGTAGCTGCATTTATGTTCAAATATTGTTCAAGCAGTTAATACTCCACTGAAGATGGGCCTGAGTGATCACAAGACCCATTTTTGAGGTCTTTTAAAAGCCAAATGAAACTGAATAGAATTTCTTTTAACAATTCCTATACATTTGTTGATTCATTTGTAAGCTCCCCAAGGCTTGGGACTTCTGTAAAACTTGTAATGTTGGGGCTAGAAGAGAGGTGAGAGCTCATCAAACCCAATACTCTCATTTTACGTGGTGGGAAAGTATGATCTAAGGAGAGTGCTGGACAAGGAGGCAGGAAGTTCTGAGTTTGAATCTTGCTTCTGATACTTATTTACCATTTGACATGGGATCTCAGTTTCCTCATTTGTCAAATTGGTTAATAATACCTGTAGTACCTATTCCACATGAGAATTGTAAGTTTCCAGTGAGATGATGTTGAAGAAACTATGTCCGCGAGAAGTTACTTTTTTATCGTTATCATAGATTCTTAATAAATATAGTGCTAAGCACACAGTAGATTAACATAAATTCTTTTTTTTGACTGCATATTTGTAGTAGGAGAAATTGGTCATTTTGTTCATTATCCTGGAAAACTACTGATATGGAATGGATTTGTTTTCGTCTCCCTCCCAGAAATGTGCTAGGTTGGACTGCATTCCTGAAAGTGGTGTGGGGCAAACTGGTGACTATGTAGAATGGATGCAAATGGATTTGACTACTATTATACATTGGCATGTTCCCAAGGACAATTGACTCAATTACCCAGTTATTCATTATCTGTAGTGGGGGATTATCACCATCAGATTCTTAACCTCAAGCTCGTTTCTCCTGAGACCCAACATGCTTCTGGGATTTTGTTTTCTTGACTTGATTTCATACGCACTCAGAAAGTTCGGAGCAGAACATAACTGGGAAGGCATATCAACATCAAAGGTTATATCATTTCATTCTAATGCCAAAAATATGGTTTTGGAATTGCCAGCTGTATGCAATGTCTCTTCTAGTTAGTGTGCACAGCTATCGGCGCTTAAAAAAATCTAGTTTAGGGTTAGCCTATGATCCTAAAATAACTAGAAGGCCCAAGCTTTTTGATGGCTAGAGATAAAAAAGATGGAAATTTATTTCTCTGAAGATGTGGGACCAATAGATGATAGCTGCAAATTATTTTTTTTTATTCCTTGAGTTTTAATAAATGATGTTTGTTTGTCTTTTAGTCTCGTGGGATCAGGATCCTGATCTCAGCAATGATTTTTTTATGACTGTCCCTCAAATTATATTAACTATACTATCAAAAAAGGAAGAGAAACTGCCTTTTCTACTACTGCATATACAGTAGGCATTGAATGAATGAGTGAAATGGCATGTTGCTGAATATTAAATGCTGGTTTAAGTGAGGGAGTGGGCTTTATCAGTGGAGAGACTTACCTGATTCCATTTTGACTGATCGTGAATTAATCTGAATAACAAGAGTTGGGGGAGAGTATGAAGCTGTGGAACAAAACAAAGCTAAGTAGCCCAAATGGAGGAGGAGGTACCAAACATTAACTTTAGCCTCACACTGGGGTCTAGGCAGCTAAGCTGAAGTAATCACAGTTTGATTGATGTTTCTTTGGTACATCACTCACTGACTGTTAATTGAAAGCAAATTTGACTTTTTGAAGCTGGTTTGTATTTCTCTGCATCGCTCCTAAAGCAAAAGAATCCTGTGTGTTTGTATGCAGGCACTGAAGTGAGGGATTCTTTGTGTTTTTGATAGTCACCCTGAAGTTACTGTTCTTACATGCCTCTAACTTTAAATTTGAACCCTAAAAAGGCAACTTATTTTGTTTTCATCTCCTTTACTTTTGGATTGTTGCAGCTGCATCACAAGGCAAGCCAGCAGGGTGGTCCATTCAAACTTTGGATTTATTCATGATCTTTGTACAGCAGCCCCTTCTCCCATCATCACTACTGGGAAGTGTACTATAAATCAGGTAAGAGTTTCATGATGCTATTTATTTTGTATCTTAGGATTTAGGCAGTCTATAAAGAAAAATGTCCTGGAAAAGCTCTATGGGACTTATCCTTCAAAGATGAAATCATGTCACTTGCTTTGTTTCTGGTCTAGGACTAGCAATGTCTACACAAGTAAAGTGAAAGGGAAAGTTGAAGCAATTACCAAGGAAATGCAAACTTTTTGCCTTATTACATTTATTGTTAAAAATACTTCAGGGATTTGTGATTACTTCCATATGGGTAGTCCTTCTACCAACACAGACCATAAACCCTTCTTGGTACTCTGGTCTTTGGCAGTTGTCATGGCCAAAAACCCTATTTTCCCTACAGCCCACCTTTTGAATTTACTTAGACTAGTTCTTGGAGGATAAACAGTTCATGGAGGAGCCTGTACTGGAATTATTTGGGGGAGTTCACGGCCTCAAACTTCACTTGCTTTGTGGTTGCAGTAATTTTATTGGTTACTTTTACTTAATCAAAGAAACAAAAAAAGATTTATTTTAATCCTTTAGACTTTGCTATAGAATAATATGTAAGATTAAAATAGACAGTGGGGAAAAAATAAAATGGATTTGTTTGGCTTGTAGCAAACACCCATTAGTGACTCTAGTATTTCTTTCTCTTGGCCTGTTTGCATTTTACAACTTCCTGATTTCTTCACATACAGTAAACTTGGACAATCATCCAGATACTGAGTGTTTGTGAAGGCTGATGACTCATTGTTCTTCATTGAGGACAGGAAAAGAGGAAATTAAATTACAGCAGGAGAGAATCGAGTTAGATCAGAGGGAACTTCACAGCAGCAAAGCTTGTTGAACCCTGGAACGGTTAGATTGAGTTTAATAAGTACTTATTAAGCACCTTCTGTGTACAACACACTCCAGGGATACAAGGATGAAAAATGACACATAGCCCTCAATGAATTTACCATCTGTTAAGCTAAAGGTTATAAAGGACAAATAACAATACAAGTTAGAATAAGGTAAAGGCATATTTATATTAAACCTTTATTAAGCTCTTCCTTTTCCATGCGTGTATGTGTGTGTTTGTGTATATGTGCCACTATGCTGGAGCAATATTTAACTGACACCATGCCTCCCCTCATGGACCATATAATCTAGTAGAGACATATATTACAAACATAGATAACTATTGTACACTGCAATTCATGATCAATATGTTAGAGAAATATGAAACACATTGCTAGAGGCAATTCAAAAGAGAGGTTGTTATGAACAGGCAAAGGGGCAAATTATGAATCTGGAAAGGCCTCAGGATTGAGATGGCCTTTAAGGGATGAAATCTTGTATTTTGGATAACGTAAGAGGGTTATTGGCGAAAAAAACCTACTTTTTTATTTGACAGGACATAAATTCTAGATAAAATTGTCTGGTGCTTCTGTTCCTGTATAGTATTTTAAATTTGTCCATTTTCAGCAAGCATGATATATCATAATCTGATTTTGTAAACTTTAGGAAATTACTACTTTAAAAAAAGGCTTATGGCCTTTAAAAGATTCATATGTTACTTTGTTAAATAGAAAGTGTCACGCCCTACTTATTCATTTAAAATAGGATTTTGGTTTATATATTTTTTGGTGAAAACAACTCGTATAAAAGGTTATTTACTCCTATCTCTGTCTATGTATCTAGCTTTCTATCATCTCATTAATTTTAAGTCATTACAAGTGTTCCCATCTGGCTTGTAAATACTTCTAAATAAGTAGACATATCTAATTTTTTTTTTATTAAGATTGCAGGCTGCTTGGAAACTGGGCAAAATAATTGTGCTGGAATTTTGAATTCTATGACTTTTTCAGAACTTCCTTTTAGTTAACAACATACAACTATAAATATACAATATAAAACTAACATACAAGTTCTAATTGTGAACAACATAGTAACCATAGAAAGCAAATGTCCTTTATGTTGTTGTAATATGAAATAAAGAACTTAACTCAAAACCAAAGAAAGCTGTTGGTTTATGTTATAAAAATTAACTTGCTCCAGAATCTTACTAGATTCTACATCAGAAGTCAATCAGGGAAATCCCTATTGTGGAATAACTTTTTAATATGTATACTACATTGTTGTAGAATAGAAACACACTATTTTACATTATATTAGTTCTAGGGTAGAGTGTTGTTCTTTAACTGGAAATAGACCAAGAAGTAGTTTGTTCCATGCAAATTCATGCTTTTTACCTTCTATAGCAAGTTGGCGTAAATGGTTAATTTTTTGCCACCACTGGAAGAGTTAAATATTAGGCAAGGACTTCCAACACTTACAAATTCATGCCTTAAATTTCTGCGGGAAAATAACTTAATTGCATGTGGTCCACACAGGCCAGAAGCAATCTGTCTTTTTGCATGAAGTATAAAGGAGAGTAGATCATTTTTAACAAAATTATTTCATGGTTTTAGAAAATTGCTTTATTGTGAAAAAAGGAAGTCTCAGGCAAATTCTTGTTTGTTGGCCAATCTATGCAACTTGCTGAGAAGAAACACAGTTCTTCATAGCGTGTTAATCAAGTCTGAGTGTCTCATGAATACCCACATTGTATTATTGACGATGTAGTGCAAAGTCACCTTGGATTTTCAAGTAGCTGACATTTCCTGTGATTACATGTAAGGCAATATTATAAGCATTATCTAAACATTTTGCATAAATAATGACCTCATTATAGGCAGTGCAATTGACTGTTAAACCTGGGCAAGCAAACAATGTCATCCACATTGCCCTTTTAGAGTAATCATTAAGGTGTGTGGAATTTTTTTCAAAATTGAACGTGTGGATAATATTTATTTTTGTTTTATTTATAAATGCTTTTTACTTTGAGGAAATCAGAGTTTAACTGTCACTGAGACAGTGTCATGTTAAAAACAGTTTTCTTTCATTCATTTAATCAGTAGCTATTTATTGACTACCTACTGTCTTCAAACCATTGAATATGGCCCTTTTAGGGATGTGATGATGGAGGCAACATATACCATATTTTACTGGAGCTTACTGCCTGGGATGGTAGGTAAAGATGTATACCCAAAATAGTAGGGTACGAGACTGTTACCACACCACCTAAGTGCTAAAAGCAAAGTGTTCTGGAGGGGAGCAAGAAGGAGAGAGTTCTTCCAATTGGACTGGTAATGGAAGGCTTTATAGAGAAGATGACATGTGCACTGGGGCTTGACAATGCAGTTAGGATTTTAATAGTCAGATTTGGAAGAGACGAGGAAGAGGGCATTTTTCCTTTTGCAATCCGTCATCCATCCACATAGCAATGAGACTGACAAATTGATAGTCCCAGAGCAAATATGCACATATGACTAATCGTTTTACCCTCCTGATAATAAGGTGTGAGTAGTTCCCTATTGCTTGTCTCTGTCATTTGAAGTCGTCCATAATCTGGATGTATTTCCAGATTACTTTACATTATTTCTGCTCAGATACTGCATGTTCTGATCAAACTTATTTATAGGCTCTCCTCTACACATAACATCAATTGCCTGTCTCTGGACATTGTAGGTTGTTCCTTCTCCTTGGAATTTTACATCTCTTTACCTCTTCCTTCTGTAATCCCCAGGGCTACCTTTAAAATAAGGGACCGTGTGAATCTATCTCCCTAGTCAGAAGTACTTCTCCTCCCTATGACTTTGAATTGACTTTGCATATATTTTGTGTTTTCTTATATGTGTAAATGTTGTTCTCTTGTTCCCTTTTCCCCAGTAGAATATAAGCCCCTCTGAGGGTGGGAACCATGTTGATTTTTTTCTTTGACTCCCCAGTACCTAGTTTATAGTAGGTGCTTACTCAGATGCATGTTAAACTGTGTTTAATTGAACTCAATTGAATTCCAGGTAGAGGAGGAAAGGTATGGAGGCAGGAAAGCCCGGGGCTACTGTAGGGAATGTTAAACAGTAGTACAGTCTGTTTGGCTATTACAGTATTAATAGAGAAGAAGAGTGGGAAATTAAACTGAACTAAAAAACTGAGATTGAGACCATTATCAGTTTGTAGCCTCAATTAGGGACAAGCCATTAAATGTTTAACAACTGGCTCTACAAGGTGGAAAATAAATGTATAACCAACATACTTTTAAGTTTAGTCTGCAATACTAATGTTTTCTTCATTTTCTGAAGTATAGACTGTCATATAAATCAGTAACGCAATCAATAAAACAGTAAACCAAGCCTTGATTTGCAGCATTGGCCAGTTCTTGAGCTGCAAATACGCTAAAAATTTAACAATTGACTCTCTAGAGCTGGTTCAGCAGGCTGCAGTACACCCACCTGGAGTCAAGCTCAATAGTCTGGACTTTATTCTGAGGCACTGAGGATCTAATGAAGATTTTTTTTATCAAGATAGTGACATGATCAGAGTTTATTTTAGGAAAAATAATCTGATTGTGGTGTGCTACATGGACTGGAAGGAAGAGATCTGGAAGCTGACAGATAACAAATGGTTAAGTTTTTCAACAGTTAACTGTAAAAAGCAATTAAAATGATTGAATCAGGAGAGTAATATTAGGAATAGGTAAAAGAGAAGAGACAGACCTGAGAGACATGGGGAAAGTAAGATAGACAGAAGTCAGTGAGCAGTTGGGTGTTGGGATTGAAGGAGAGGAAGGAATTCAGTGACCTTAAGTTTGGAGATCTGGGTCACTGGGAGAATTATGGTGTCATTAATAGAAATGGGTATTTAAGTCTGAAGAGTTGGTTTAGATACAAGGATGCAGAGTTTAGTTTGGACATGATGAGTTTGAGGTGCTAGCAGGATAGCCTTATGGGGAGATATCTAGTAGGCAGTTGGAAATATAGATCTTGACTATGGAAGTGTGAAGTTTGCAGAGAGGTCAGGGTTATAGATGTCCATTTGGACATGTCCAAGCATCCCTGTCAATGGACATGTCCATCTTCATAGAGGTGATAGTCGTAGCTTTGAGAGTGGGTAAAATCACCAAATATCCAATCACCTTGTTGATTCTACCTCCACAATATCTCTCACAATTGTTCTCTTCTCTCTTATCATGTGTCTAACACCTATTTCAGGCCCTTAGGAAGCTACTGAAATAGCTCTCCTAATTGGTTCCCCTGCGTTAAGTTTCTCCTTTTCCCAAGCCACTCTCCACATTACTGCTAAAATGATATTCCTAAAGCAGAGGTCTCACCATGTCATTTTTCTCCTTAAAAAATTCCAGTAGCCAGCTCATTTATTGGCCATAGAATAAAATATAAATTCATTTGTTTCGCAAGTAAAGGTCTTTACAATCGTGCCCCAACCTATCTCTCTAGACTCATTATATAGCTTTGCTTCTCCCTTACTCTGTGGTTTAGCCAATCCAAAAGTGGTGGGTTTTTCTTTTTTTTTAATTCTAAACTTTTAACTTCTGGAGAGCAACATCAATACAAGGATTAAAGTAGAAATGGAGGCACTGGGTATAGAATCTTCTTTTGAGCAGTTTGTGAAAGAATGGTACATAGAGGATACAGGGGAGAAGATGCTAAGAAGGTTGTATTTTTTTTTCTTCTCTAAATTATGGAGCTACCGGGGCACATTTGTAGACATTGAGAAGTATCCACATTGGGAAAGGAGAGATTCAAGGTGTAATGAAGAGTGAGGACAATGGATGGAACAGGGTCCTGGAAGAAGCTGTTGGTGGCCAAGGGGACAAGTGAAATGAATGAATGAAAAGCCATTATTAAGGACATACTGTGTGCTTTGCCCTAGGGTTACAGTTACAAGAGATAGCCCCTGTCCTCAAGGAGTTTACGTTGTAGGGGAAGAGAAAATAGAACATTACTTGAAGAATTTACCCTTGGTCAAGGTCACACAGATAGTAAGTGGCCAAGCTGAGATTTAAAAGGGGGGGTGTCTTTTGACTTCAAATTTGGTGCCCTTCCTGATGTACCACCTGCCTCAAAGTAGAATAAACCACAGCTCCAAGTGTTCTAATTAGAAAGTTTATATGATAGTGTTGGCCTCTTGGAGATTTGCTATCTGAGGTACTAGACTTTGGATTGAAGCTGTATATGCGTGTATGTGTGGTTTGGGATTGAAGGGGGAGGAGGTGGACAAACAGGTAGACAATAATGGGTTAACAGATGGTACGCTTTTGCAAGTTTGTGTCTTCCTGTTTAGAGTTTGACCAATGAAATCTTGTTGAAAGTTTTAAAAATAAATGGGCGTGTTTATCTGTGCACATTAAGAATTTGAGTTTATTTTATTTAAAATTATCATGTATGTGTAAATTGGAGGGAAAGCTGGTTTTGTAATTCAGAATGTACAGTATCTCCCTTTTTTAAATGTGTGATCAATCTATTTTCTTTAATCAATTTTATTCAGAGTATTTTCTGTGAATCTCAATACATTTTAACAACTATTATAGGCCTTTCCTTTGATGTGGATTTATTCATCTTATGTGACATCCATAAATCACATTGTGGCATCTCATTGACCCTGTAGCAAGTGCTTATTTGTGGCAATTTATTGACCATACTTTTCGAAATTTCATTACTTAACTCTGTTATCTTTAGCTGGAGGTTCATATGAACTTTCTTAAGTATGGCATTTAAAGAAAAACAACCTTAACTGAGCACTACACACTTAGAGCTATTTGGTTTCAATTTTTTCCTCCAAAGAAAACAGCTTTGGGCAAAAAGACAGAAATCAATGCCTCTGTTTCTAGAGGGAAGATTAGACCACATCTACATGACACAAAGTGAAATGGAGGTAATGATCTGTTGAGTTTTGTTTAAGTGTAGAGCCAGATTTTTTTTTTGGTGCTCAAAGTTATCGGGATTTTCTATCTACACTACCCAAATTCCCTGAAAAATTGCCAGGATGCATTTTGAGCTCTGCTGAATCAGAGTAATGCCAACACTCAGAAAGATCAAGAGCCATTCATTCATGCATCCAACAAATATTTATTAAATGCCCTTTGTTGACAGAGCATTTTTCTGGGTTCTGGGGGAGTGAAAGTTTAACTAAGACCTTGTCTTCATTAAGCTAACTTTCTGTTAGAGGTATGACACATGTAATTGTAATGTATGACATTACATGAGATAAGTATGTAAGAGATGTGGCAGAACAGGATGTAAGATTTGAAGAGGAAGATTGTTTAAAAAACTCAGATAATGCAATTTGCTTTTTGTTGCTAATTTTTATTTTATTTTTAATTAACATTTATTTTCTTTCCTCCCATACCTATCCTTGCCCTCAATTGAAAAATAAAGAAAGGGGCAGCTAGCTGGCACAGTGAGTAGAGCACTGGCGCTGAAGTCAGAAGGACTTGAGTTCAAATTTGGCTTCAGACACTTGACACATGTACTAGTTGTATGATCTTGGGCAAATCACTTAACCCCAATTGCCCAGACTTCCCCCCTCCAAAAGAAAAAGAAAGAAAACTAAAACTGTTGTAATAAATATGCATAGTCAATTCAAACAAACTCCTACATTGTCCATATTCAAAAAATGTATATCTTATTATGTTATCTTGAGTCTATTTTCTTTTTGTTAGGAGCTAGGTAATATGCCTCATTGTTGGTACTCTGGCATTGTGGTTGTTCCCTGTACTGACCAAAGTTCTTGTCTTCTAAAGTTGTTTGTTTTTAGAATGTTGTTACTATAGAAATTATTCTCCTGGTTCTGCTCACTTCTCTCTGTTATCAGTTTATACCAGTCTTTTAAGGTTTCTCCTGAAACCATCTCTATCATCATTTTTAACCACATTATTCCAAATTATTTTCCAGAATACCTTGAGCAGTTCACAGCTCCACCAACAGTACATTAACATGTCTGGTTTCAGTAGCCCCTCTAACAGTCACATTTTCCTTTTTTTTGCTGTCTTTGCCAAATTGTTGAGTATGAGGTAGATCCTCAGAATTTCTTTAATTTACATTGCTCTAATTATTAGTGATTTGAAGTCTTACATGATTCTTCATAGCTTGGATTTCTTTCTTTCAAAACTTCCTGTTCATATATTTTGAATACTTATCAATTTGAGAAGGTCCCTTGTTGTTATAAATTTGAATTAGTTCTTCATATATCTTGGAAATGAAACTTTTATCAGAGAAAATTGCTATGAAAATTTTTTCCTAATTAACTTTTTCCTTTCTAATTTTACCTGCATTAGTTTTGAGTGTACAAAATCCTTTGTTTTTAATCAAAATTTTCTATTTTTTGTGATTTTCTCCATCCCTTGTTTTGCAAAGTAGAAGGTTGCTATTGACTGGGGGTTGGGAAGGACAAGGAAGGTGCATGGAAAAGATGGGATTTGACTTGGGCTTTAAAGGATAGATAGACATTCAGCAGGTAAAGAGAGGAAGGGCATTTTAGGAATCTAGAACATCATTAGCAAAGGAGAGGCTAGGAGAGAGCAAATTTGAGGAACAGAGGCTAGATCAGTTTTCGTGGAGCCCAGAGTTCATGGAGAGGAATTATGTGAAATAGTGTTGGAAAGATATGGTGGCACTAGATTGAGGTGTGCCTTGGATGCTTGACAAAGATATTTACTACTCCGGGCCTGCAGTAGGGAATCACTTAAGGTAGAGGTAACCATTAAAACAGGCAATTTATTCATTTTTTAAAACATTTATTAAGAACTCGCTAAGGTAGAGAATTGAGGGAAAACTTAAAAAAAGGATAAAACCCAGGCTCTACCCCTCTCAGGCAGCTAGCTAATGGTCTAATGGAAATGTGACTTATTTACAAACTAAAGTGAGACAATTTATGTTAAGTGCCATAAGAATGGTTCTGAGTGCTGTAGATTTAAAAGGAGAGAAAGGTCAGATCAGCCTGTTCTGATAGGAAAGGCTACTAAATTGTAAGCTCCAAGAGGACCGGTACATTTTGTTTTATCTTACTCTCATCTATATCTGACCCATGGACAGAGGCATTACAAGTGATTAGGAAACACTGAATTGAATTGAAATGAGATGATATGTAAGGCAGGGCTCCTTGGTGGCTGTCCCATGTCTGCTGAGCTCACTTTCAAAGTCCTCTCTTCTCTCCCGAAGTCCTCTTTGCAGTATCCGCTCCCTTCCTACCACCTTCTCTGTAGTCCACTACCAGGTTCAATTGCACATTCAGTAACCATTAAACAAAGATGACAATGAGGATGATGTATTTACCTGTCTCTGGGTGTACATATTACGCCTAAGCAGGGCTCCCAATGCTGCTAGGCAGGGAAAGTCTCAGGCTGATGCTGAACTTTTGACTCTTAAAGGATTCACTGGGTCATTGCTTGGCTTGTAAGATTTGGCTGATAGAAACTATTTATCTCTCCAGCTTGAGAGATGGTGGCATTGGTGGTGGTGATGAATGCAAGTGGTGGTGATGAATGCTTGGGCTGGGAACAAAATGTGCTGTTTGAAAGGAGGTCATGCTTTCGGAAGGAGGATGATCTGAAGCCCAGATCTTGCTATCTCCCCGTCCCCTTTTCACTTACCCATTCTCTTTCTCCTGTTTGCTTAGTAGAAGAATGCTGCTTTTGCAAATCAGACTGATAAAGACAAAACAGAGTGCATTTTCTCCTCCTCTTGGATCCCTCTCATAGTATATTGCATTTACATATTTTTGACTCTCAGGACAAATATAAATTCCTTGAAGGCAGGCCCTGTCTGCCTTTTGTCCTTGTATCATGTCCATCACAAAATCTAATGTCCGGCCGGTTGGATTGGATTGGTCTTCCTGTCTTTGCAGGTTGAGTTATAGCCACTTACTTAAAAATAGCAGAAGTGTTTTTCTTTCTTTTGGGGGAGGAGGGTGAGGAGTGAGAGAGAGTTGTTTTTGTTTTTTAAAAGATAAAGTTTCTCATTTCATTAGCCCATTCAACAGTATTAAAGATTTATCATTAACCTATCACTGGTGGTTCCAGCACACATTACAGCTGTAATATTATAGGATACATTTTAATTTACAGATTACTAGGATCTGATGACATAACAACTGACAGGGAAGCTCCTCCCTACAACAGTTGTATGTCATCTGCTTTGGAGAACTAATTGCTTGGCAATTCCCATTTGGTAATTCCCTCTTTATTTTCTGATGAGTTACTTAACAGTGATGGGCTTGTTGAACAGAGCATTGAGTTTAATGTGTGATTCTAAAACAGCCTTGTAGGCCTTGGGGAGGAGGGGCAGCATATGAATTCTGTCGAGATTTACCAGAGGAACACTGAAACCATTATATGGCCTGTTAATATTTTACTTAATACTAGGCTTAGTACTGAGTAGTTCAAAATATGAAAAAATAATAAATCAGAGCCAGGATTTCAAAAAAAAAGTTTCCCTGTTCATGAAACTTGTATTGGAAATGGGATTTGCTATCTGCAGAAAGTTTAGGTATCTTTTTAAATTATGGTTTGAAAGCAAAATAGCTTAAAAAATAGATTGCCTCAGGATTCTTCTTCCTCCACTTGTGACATGAAAATTGTTTCTATATTTTATGTTCAATTGGAAGTTCTATTTTTATTATTAGTAAGTAATTTAGGGTACAAATTGGAATAGATGATAGATTTCCAGTGCTGACATTGTGTGAATTTGTGATTATTTAGAAAGAGTTGGTAGGTCATCAGAGATATCTGAGATGATTTATCTTTTTTTTTCTCTATTACTTCCTGAATGAGGCTTTCTCCAGTTCTTTTTACTGTTCTTAAGTATAGTGCTTGAAGTGACACCAGTTTCAGAAGGTGGAGTATATTACAACTGGAAAATAACCTTCAACTGATTATGACTTTATTCCGTTCTAAGACAAAACAAAACTGAAGCTGTGATTGGTAACAGTATTGAGGCCATACTGTTCACCGAACTGGATATGCAAAGCCAATTGGTGTCATTGGGTTTTGACCTCTGGAGATACTGGGAGGCCTTCCCTTTTCTCTTCTGCGTTCACTTTTCCATTGAATATTATTTTCATAGTACCTGGAAAGCTTTTCTATATTTGGCCAGACATGCTGAGTTTTTTTTCCTTTAAAAGAGAATTTCAAAAATTAATAAAATATAAAGAAAACTAAATGACATTGTATTGTCCTTTTTGTTAACTTATTAAAAGTTATATGAAAGTTATTGACCCACTGTGACCTTTAAAAGTCTTAGTAAGCCAGTGCAGATATTTAGTTGACGGTGGAATAAATAACTCACTTTTATTTTTGAATGGGAAAAGATTTTGAATATAGCTTTTATTTTTGTCACACTCTATTAGAAGACAGTGCAAGTTTGTGCCTTTAAAAACACAACAAAAATGTACATGTTGAATAAAAGTAATATGAAAAGGAATAAAGTTGCTTAAGTTTCCTTAAGTGTGTTTTAAAAATATGAATGACTCATAAGTTATTGGATCTCCTGCATTTCACTAGAAAATGAGTTAACTGATACTGTTGCAGAGTTGGTATTTTATGACATTTTTGAGCTAGCTTAGCAAATTCTCATCTGAAACTGCAACTTTTTTCTTTACTGATAACTGCTAACATAATTTTTTCTTTTAATTAATTATTCCTATCGAGTTTAAATATTAGCTACATATGAAGGGGGTATGATTTCATATTTGAAGAATGCTAGTCACTCTTTTTATAAATATGATTGTCAGAAACATAACCTCCCATTCATCATAAAGGATTACTTAGGATAGCTTACAATTTTAAAATCTGTAGTACAAAAGACATGAGGCACACCCAGTGATAATTTCTGTTAAGAACTCCAAATGGTCTTACATAGGTTATTTCTCCAAAAATATTGAAGTATGCATGTAAAAGTTAAAACATTTATTTTGGTCTGTAGACATTTATACTAATTATGTGACCATAGGCCAGTCTTTTAACCTCTCTGGGCCTCAAATAATTAATAGCTAGCATTTATATAGTGCTTACTATGTGCCAGGCATTGTGCTATGTACTTTATAATTTTTATCTCATACCTCACACCAACATTGGTAGGTATGTTCTGTTATCTCCATTTTGCAGTTGAGAAAATTGAGGCAAACAGAGATTAAGTGACTTGCCAGGGTCACACAGCTAGTACATGGCTAAGGCTAGACTTGAACTCAGGTCTTCCCGACTCTGGGCTGGTGCTTTATCTACTGTACCACCTATTAGTAGGTTATGGACAGTTACAGTTAGCATGGGTACAGGGTGTTCCCACATTGATGAAATCATAATTTCCTTTTGATATTTACTGACAGAAGTAGATATGTCAATATCCACTAATATAAGATTTGTCAGTTTCTACTAATGTGTCAGTATCTGCTGATATCAGCTGTTTTTTCAATTTCTTATGCTTGATATTGTACAGACAAAACTCCTGGATTATTTGAGTGAATTTTTCACTTTTCTCTTGGATGTTTTGGCATTCAAGTCCATTTTTTATCTACTCAAAAATATTTAGTGTCTTCTGTACTAGGTATTATGGGGGATATAGTGTGAAAGTCTCACCTTCTCCAAATGCATGGAATCTAGTAAGGGAGATAAGACATGTGCACAGACAAGTATACTCCCAGTCAACATATAATAAATGCTCTCTGAGTGATACAAATAAAAAGCTGAAAAAGATCACTTTCGGCCCAGTATTCCACGAAGCCTTCATGAAGGAGGTATCATTTCTGTCAGACCTTTGGTGATAGGCTGTTTAATTAAAAGTGGGAGGGAGTACACTTTAGAAGAAAGAGAATGGCAAGGACCATGGTAGCCATCTCAGAGGTGGGGTGGGGGGGAGAAGAAAAGGAAAAAAAGAAATTTACATGATAACTTTATTATATATTTAAAACAAATAATAAGTCATACGTAATAGATTTGCAGTTTCATGTGTAATCATTTTTTATTATATTATGTTATGGAAATGCTCATCTTATTCCATAAATATAATTTTAAAAATATAATAAATAAATGAATGAGTGAATAAAATAAAGGACTTGCCAAAGATATGCCTTCATGGTTCCTGTGGAAAAAGCTCCAGGTAACACGGAAGCTTAGGGACAAGGTCCAGACTCGTTCCCAATGTTGTATTTTAAGCCTGGACCGGAATATTAATATGCCCACAAGGACTAGGGCAAGGGTCAGAACTTAGCTTTGTGATATGGAAGGGGCACCCAGAATAATCCAGAAGGATCTGGTTTTGAGGGATCCATCTGGAGGTATCAACCTGGGCTGGCTTTTCTGAGGGGCTATGATTGTTATGGATATAATACGTCAGCCCTGATTAGTTCATTCTCTCCCACAGGGTGCCTACTTAGGCTCCTACTAAGCATCTTACTAAGGATGCTTCCAAGACTAGACATAGGCCCCTTTGTCACACTGAAGAGGAGAAGGACTAAAATTTAGTCCCAGAACATGGTCCTGCAAGGCACCCTGGGCAGTTGGGGGCAGCATGAGAAAGTCAGGGGAAGGGATTGTGGGAATAAAACTAGAAAGACCTTGGAAATTACCTTTGTCTACTTAGCCTTAGAACAACCCCACCTTGCTGAACAATAATGGCCTGTGGAGGGCACAGTGACCTTGTCATCAGCTGCTGCATATAAGGTATATAGCCTAAGGAACTAAGTGTCTTGTAGAGTGCTAGATTTGGCATCAAATAAGTGTTTGAATCCTAATGCTCTTTGCCATGTATATTTCTCATTTCATCTTTCTAGACTTATTTTTTGAAGCCTAAAATAATGGGCTTCAATTACTGCAGGGGTTCCGAAGCTTTTTATTTTGTGGCCTGGACACTTTTGGCAGCCTGGTATAAGCCTATGGACCTTTCCCAAAATAATACATTTAAATGCATAAAATAAAATACACAGGATTACAAAGGAAATTAATATTGAAAGACAATTTTCAAAATATATATAAATAGGGGATGAGTTCACAAATCCCAGATTAAGAATCCTTAGATTACATCATCTCTAAAATAGTCTTGTTTAGACCTAAATTCTATAATGTTAGCCCACTTCAGGTCTATCTTCCACCTTGCCAGTGAATCCTCATTCTGTAGCTCTCTTTAATTTATTTACTTTTATTTTTTCCACATTAGTCATGTTGTGAAAGAAGAATCAGGACTAAAGGGAAAAACCACAAGAAAGAAAAAAAAAGTGAAAACAGTATGCTTCAATCTGCATTCAGACTCCATAGTTCTTTCTCTGGCTGTGAATAGCATTTTCCATCGTGAATCTTTTGGAATTGTCTTTGGAATTGGTATTACTGTAGCTCTTTTAATTTAAAGAGCTCCCTTTCTCCCTCAATTCTCTCTCCTCTCCTCTCCTCTCCTCCCCTCCCCTCCCCTCTCCTCTCCTCTTCTCCCTCTCCGTCTCTCTCTCTCTCTCTCTCTCTCTCTCTTTCTCTCTCTCTCTCTCTCTTTCTCTCTCTTTCTCTCTCTCTCTTTCTCTCTCTCTCTCTCCCCTCCCCCCACCTCCTTTTACTAGGATTTTCTACTGAATAGTTGTAATCCAGACCTATGAGAATTGATGGGCCTTGACCAGAATCTTGCCATCTAGGGCTGCTCCATTTATAAAGCCCAAAATGATCCTGTTCCTCTGGTTTTAGCTTCAGTCACTCAGATCTGGCATCTTTGGCCTAGAATTGTATTCGTAGGACTAAAAGAGCTAGAAGGAGGCATTGGACTTGATCTAGCCCAACAAATTCATTTTACAAATGAGGAAATTGATGCATAGAAAGGTCAAGCAAATGGTTTAAAGTCACACAAGTTGTAAAATAGCAACTGGGTAGGATTTTCTATTCTAAATCCAGTACTTTTGCAACTTATAGTATACCCTTGACCTATTTATTCCTTCTTTAGGATTATGTTATTTAGTCTTCATTTAAGTATGAATCACTTCTTCCAATGCCCCTTATTAATTATAATTTTTATTGTTGTCAGCAAAGCATCACACTATGCTTCGTATCTCCCTTAGCACAATTCTGAGTAGACCATAGGTGCTTGATGAATTCTTTTCTTTGAAAAATTAAGGTAATTTCAGGTTTAATTTGGGACAGGGGTGGGGAACCTGTGGCCTCAAGGCCATGCAAGAGATTTGTTCTGTGAAGTTTGGATTCAGCGAAAGGGCTACACTTGAGGATGTAGAGGGCCACACGTAGCCTCAGGGCCTCAAGTTCCTCAACCCTGGTTTGGGGTATGGAAGAAGTAGAGACCTTCAATCCTTCTGCCCACCCCTTCAAGGTCATCTAGGTGATAAGGTGATTACAGGCTGATAAGGCAGGTACATTTACTCTGTGTCTACTGATGGAAAGATGATCTGGTCCCTTAAAAAACATTCCTCCCCATAAACCTTGATTTCTGTTGAGCTTAAAGGAAACATGTTGATACCCTATAAGCCTAAAGTTTGCTATTTTAACCTGGCTGTACTGTGCTCTCTAAATCCTTGCTATAATTGGTATGTACCTTTTACTGTTTAAACAGTACACGTTTTGTTTTTTCACTTTAAAAAATTACCTTAGCTATATCCTAATGAGCAATAGTGTGATAACAATCTGTGTAAACAGATGCATCGAAGGAAAACTCTCCATCCGCCATTTTTTTCTTTCTACCCCTGCAAGGTTACCGACCTATTTCTTCCTTTCCCCGGATTAGTTGTAGATGATGGTAAGTTATAAACCACTTTAAATATAATAAAAATACATTTCTGACAGTGACTTTGAAATGTGTATCATGTCTGATCCTTCACCTAACCAAGATGTGGAAGCAAGTCTATCAGATCGATAGATTTGCACTCTGTACACAGGGGTGGTTACTAATCCATGGAAAAGAACAAACACTGGCTGTTGGTTATACTGCTTTGAATGGAACACTTGGTGGTCTAACGATCTAGCAGTTTCTGTCCCTCTGGTACATTTAATTCTGTCCTCTCCTCTGAATCTTGGGAACAATTCTAAACATAGCCAGCTTTCTTTTCTCAGTCCAGTTTTGTAAGGTTCAACAATGTATGCTTCAAAGTTACAAAGGAGTGAAAAAACCTAGGTTTGCTGTTCCTATGGTGGGAGGAGAAAAAATTTTCCATTTCCCTTCCAGGAGTTTATGCAATACAAACCTTTGAATCATGGAATTTTAGTGCTGGAAGGGATGTCAGAGTTTATCTAGACCAAACCTTACTGAAAGCATGCATTCCATCTACAGCATCACAGACAAGTAGTCTTCTATCTAGTCTTGTCTAGAGACCTTTCCTGATAAAGAATTTATTATCATAGGATGGTACATTCCACTTTTGGATAGCTCAGACTCATTATCTTTCCCACAAAATACCCCCCCCTTCTCCATTTCCCTTTGTTTTGAAGGCATCGACACCCAAGTTTGCAGCCTATATCTAATCAGTTGTTAAGTCTTGCCAAGCCATCTCACATCTTTTCCTTTATCTCTACTCTAGTGGCCACCATTTAGTTCAGGACTTCATTATCTCTCACCTGGACTATTAGAGTAATCTCCTACTCCTTGCCTCAAGTCTTCCTCTCTCTAATCTATCCTCTACATAGCTGTCAATGTGATATTCCTAAAGCATAATTTAGGGCAATGAAGTGGCACAGTGTTTAGAGTGCCAGGCCTGAAGTCAGGAAGACTCATCTTCCTGAGTTCAAATCTAACCTCAGATACTTAGTAGCTGTGTGACCCTAGGCAAGCCACTTAACCCTATTTGCCTTGGATTCCTAATCTGTAAAATGAGCTAGAGAAGGAAATGGCAAACCACTCTGGCATCTTTACCAAGAAACCCCAAGTGGAGTCAGACAGGACTCAAATGACTAATCAGGGTAGAGTCTAGTAGGATCATAATCCTTCCTTGTTCTGGATATTATAATATATTAACTGTATTACTATGGACAAGTCACTTAAATCTCCCAGTGTCCCTGGCAGCTCTATCAGACTAGAAGTCACTGATTGCTTGCTGATCTGTTTTTGTTGAAGCATTATTTACAGTGATAATCTCATAAGTCTTTTACAACAACGAGATCATATTATCTTTTTGAGTTTCCATATTATCATACTAACTTGTACTATACAGGTAGTCCATCAGAATCCAGATATTTTTTACATGAACCCCAATCTCCCCCATCTTAAATTTGTGCATTTGGCTTTTGAACCAAAGTGTGAAACTTTACATTTTTCTCTGTTGTGTTTCACTAGTTTAACTTCAGCCCAGTGCTCAGTTGGTTCAGATCCCTTTGGGTCCTGATTCTGTATTTATTTAGCTGTTCCTCTCAGTTTTGAGCAGTAAGCGCATCATCTATGACTTTTGTCTGAATAGACCATAAAAGATTATATAAAATGGGAGCTGTTAGAGAGAGCTGACATGGAAGTTCAGAGAGACCTGTGAATAGACCTGTGAACAGCACATAGCCAAGGAGGAAGTGCTACAGTATTCTATTAACGTCCCTTCTGTAAAGTGCCATTGATCCTTAACTAGCCTTTGGTTCTATTGAACCAAACCACTTCTGAATCTATCAAATAATAATACTTCTAGCTCACATCTTTCCATCTTGTCCAGTTAAGGGGAAGGGAATAAGCATCTAACTAGCACCTACTATGTGCCAGGTCCTGCACAAAATATTTTTTACAATTATCATCTCATTTGGTCCTCATGATAACTATTCTAGATAGGTGCTGTTATTATTCCCCATTTTATAGTTGAGGAAACTGAGGCAAACAAAAGTTAAATGACTTGCCCAGGGTCACATAGCCAGTAAGTGCCTAAGGTTGGATTTGAACTCAGGTCTTCCTGACTCCAGGCCCAGGCCCTGTGCCTTCAGATAGCTACCTGTCTATATCATGAGAGACTCTGTCAAGTGCCTTCTTGAAGTATACACATCCTCTCTTGATTCTCTTCCTTCATCTGCTAGTATAGTAATCCTTTCAGTGAGGTTAAACTCAAAGAAGTCATATGGCCTGATGGGAATCCTTTTCTCCCCTTTTTCCATTGCTCACAAACCATCCCATTCTAGGATTGTACCAGGAGAGTGGTATCAAACCCACCAGCCTATAGTTTGAAAGAGCCATCTTTTTCCCCTTTCTGAAAACAGGATAATGTTTACTTGCTCCTGGGTGGATGACATCTTCCTTGTTCACCGTGATTCTTCAGAGATCACCCCGGCAATCATATTCACTCATTGTTCAATGACCCGAAGAAGGAGCTGGCCTTGACCTGTTGATGTGAACTTTTCCAAGGAAGCTATTTCCTCTCCTACTAATCCCCACTTATCTGAATTTCAGTTCTCGGTTGACCATTTCTTGTCATGTCCTTCCAAGTTTGAAGGTCATTCTCCTTGGTAGAGAAAATAGAAACAAAGTTTCTTAACAAGTTAAGAGGATTTTTTAGCTGGGCCTATGGTTTCATTGGTTTGTGACACTCTTGATAAGGGGGAGGAGCTCCTAATACCAGGGCAGATGCATCCTTTCTCTACCACTTCCAGCTTCAGAGAGTTGCCTGGAGACACTGGGAAGTTAAATTATTTCCCTGCCATCAAATAATAAGTATGTGGCCAAAACCTGTACTTGAACTCAGGTCTGCTTAAGTTTCTATATCAGCTCTCGCAAATGGCTCCCATTTTATATAACCTTTTAAGGTTAGCCCAGGACTTCTTCACAACAATCCTATGAACTAGGCAGTGCATGTATTTTTACATTTGAGTAAGCTGAGACTAATAGAAAGTGACTTATGCACCACCCTTAAGTAAGTAATTAATAAAGGCAAGACTGGCCTTGCGCTTCAGATTCCAAGTTCATTCTTTCCATTCTGTTACGTTACCTCTCTAATTCTACCTTCTCTCTCTTTTCTCTTCCCATCCATCCCAAGCAGGGCACCAATTTCTTCTTTGATCTTTTTCTCTCCCATCCCCTCAGCTAAACAAAGCCCTTTTTCTTTTCTTTAGTACTTAGTGCAAGCCTTGGCTCATATTGGAGTTTTGCTTTCCTGGTTCTTTTTACATAGGACTCTTTTGCTTTTAAAATATAATTTCTGAGTTCTTTGTGCAGCAATATCAGTCTTCCAGCCCTCTTTCCCTTCTTTTTCATCAGAATCAACTTCAGTTAAATCCTCAGAATTTCTAATTGAGTGCTTCCTATCCTGCCTTCAGCTGACTTCCCTTTTATGGCTTCACTCCATGGAATCCTATGTGTTTTGTCTCTGAACTCTTTAAAGTCTGTTCTCTTCAAGTCCAGGGCCTGGTCAGAGTCTAAGATGGAATGTCCTAGCCTTCCAGTCTTTCTGTCATTTCTGTCTTGGGGTGTAGAAATTTGAGCATCATTTCTGACATTCTTACCCTTCTATAAAATGAGGGGGTTACATTAGAAGGTTTTTTGAGAGTCTTTCCATGTGTAGAGCTGTAGTCCTGTGATGCTCTTCATTGATTAGCACTCCTACTGCTGATTCTTTCTCCTGTACCCTTCTATCCTTTTCTTTATGGTGTCTGGTTTAGCAATTGGATTTGGGAAGTTTTCTACTTCCTTCTATTTTCAATTCAAAGCCTTGTTCATCTGCAGATAGGAATAACTTAAAAGAAGGTGTTCCTTCACCAAGCCTCCTTACGTCTCAGAGATATGTACAGCTAGAGGGCTCCATGAGATACAGTTACCTTATGAATCTGTATGTGACCAAGTCTTTTGTGAACAGAGATAGCTTTGTTTAATTGAATTGATTAGGCTCCCCAAATTTCAAAATGGAGCTGGAAACTTAAGGAAAAGGAAGAAACTGACTCATAATGTTTTAATGAACCCTTAAAACTTTTAAGTTAAATTTAAAATTTATTTAAAATTTTCTACATTTATATTTATTACTTATAATTATTATGTTTTAATATAACAGTTATATTTTAAAATGAAAATATTTTATATTTAAAAATTAATTAAAAATTAGAATTTAAATTCCTCTTCATGTCACCTACTTCATCTTATTAACACAGTGCTGGTAAGGTTAAAATGGAAGTCATCTTTAGCCTATGAATCCTGCGATCTGATGCCATCTGTAATGAGTTTTTTTTTTCCTTTGTGGTTACTCTTCTGGTGGCATTTACTCCCCCTTTTCCAGAAGACTCTTCAGAGAATAAGAGAAGAAGTTCATGCAATCACCTTTGAATTACAGTGGTTCTTACTGTGGCTTGAGAGAGCCAGCTTTTCTATCTTTGGAAACTAGACAATCATTCGGTGATAGCTTGAACCCAGTTATGTGGACAATAACCATTTTTCCTCCATCTCTATTCACTTCATTTTGGCAAACATTTATTAAGCACTTTCTGTGTGCCAGGTATCATTTTAGATGCCGAAAAGAATGACTATATGGCACTGGTGAGATCAGAATCCATGTTTTCTAAAGGGAGTTACTTCTTTTTCAGAAGCAATTGGGTGGGCGCAGAGCATGCAGTTAGCTCTAGGGGTACCAGGAGCCTCACCCTATATTAATCTTTAAATAGACTTAACATCTAGATTTTGAACTAGTAATTTGGGTAGGCAACCTGGACACAAAGCCCATTTCTATGCTGAGGCATCAGCATAGGGACAAATGTGATCTTTCCTGTATGATTCTTTGTTCTAGTTGGAAGTTTTGTTTGGTGCTTTAGTAGAGTAACTAGGAGTGATTTACTAGCCCACGAGGATGCTGAATATATGATTGTTCTTTTTTCTCCATGATCCATTATACTGGAAGTCTCCAGGATCTGGCATTTTCTCCCCTAAGTGAAAGTATATATATGAAATTACCAATAGAAATAATATATCACTATTGAATCATAGGCCTTTTATATGAAATGCCTCCAGTTTCAGAGATCCTCCCTTGGACCTACCGTCCTCTTTTTTTCCCTCCCACATATCTCCCGTCTGGGTTTTTCCCTGTCTGTTTGAAATGTACTTCCAAATAACACTCAATTGGCTTAAAATTACTTGTTAAAAGGCCAGAATGATGTAAAACTTTATACTTCCATGACCATATAGCTACATACCTTTGTTACTTTTAGATCAGGGACTCCCCCTTGAACTTTGATTTTGTCCTAATATAAAGATGTTGACAAAAAGACTCAAACCAGGCCTTTTATGCTGTCATTTGAGCACAGGCTCAGAGTTGGGATGACCGGGAACAGAGGCAATAGAGGACAGATTCATCTTGCATCAGTTTGTTTCTGCTGGTTCTAGCCTGTTTGTTCCTCATAGATCTGAAGTTTAAATTGTGGAATAATGGCTGCCACATAGGGTGTATTGACTGTTGGGTTAGAATTGATTTTCAGCTTTGATTTTTAGTGTTTCTATCCCCTACCATAAACATTTTCCTCATAGGTCAAAATTCAATAGGACTCGGGGAAAAATAGGTATTTTAAGATGGTGTAATATAAAAAGTTGCCTTTCAGTATGTACGGCATGGTAAAAGTGAATGTGTTAAGTTTTGGCCAAGAAAGGGTGAAAAAAAGAAAATAAAACTGCAGCATGGACAAACTAGAATGAAACAAGAGTAAACAGAAGCTGACAAATATATGCCCCTTGTTATGAGTTTGGCTCGTGGAATGTTATGTAGGACAAAAGGAATGGAAGAGATATTTCAGTAGCATTTTGTTCTCTGTCAAAAAACCTTCTGAAATATAAATCTGCTGTGTATTGGAGATTGGCTGCAGCAATTGAGACAAGTTGAATAGTTCTCATTTAACTAGAAGATCCCACGGAAAGCAGTTTGTGTTTGGGCAACTACATTTTTGCTCCTCCTGACTTTTAAAAAATTTGAACTCAGTGTTGATTTATTTTGTAACAGTATTATAGGGCTGTAGCCATAGGTCAAATCTAATTACAGTGAATACTGTTAAAGTAAACAATTTTATTTTAACAGAAACATTTCCAATCTTCGATTAAGAACCTATAGTAATATTTTGTTCACATTATCGCAAAATTAACTGAGTTAAAAATTATCATTCTTAATTATCATTAATTATATGATATAATTAAAATGATAAAATTTGTAGAATGTGAATTATCTATCTATCCATCCATCTATCTCCTCTTCCCCCAAAACTATGATGGTTGCTTGATACTCTAAAGGTCACCAGCTTCTTCATCTGCCTGGTAGCTCCTTTAGGAGTTGTTTTCCCCATTTAGAATGTGAGCTCTTGAGAGTAGGGACCTTTTCCCTTATCAATTTGTAGCCCCAGTACTTAGCACAGTGATTAATCAACATCTTTTAAAAATTTATTTATTCCGTAATATCACCAACATCCATATCTACCCTCACTTCCAAAACCCAACTCTTACTTGCATGACACAGGAAGATACTTAGGAATGTTTTTTTTATTTTCTTCTCACATAATGATTTCTCATATTTCTTCCTATTAGAGGATTTTAAAAAATCATTCACAAGCATGGATGTATCCTTGTAAGGGTCTTGACACAGTGGTTAAACCCACTTCCAAGATCTTTGCCTGCAGCTCTATCAGTGTCAGTGAACTCAGGAGCAGAATTCAAACAGCAAGAGAAATATCTCCTGCAAGAAAATTTCAGTGCCTTTGCTATCCATGTATCCATTTCCAGGTTCATTGAAGTGCCTGCTTACTTCATCCCCAGCTTACTGAGGGGGAGAGAGGGATAATGATGGTTTATGGGAAGCATAACGATGATGTTAAAACATTGTGATTTTCCTGTGGAATTTGTTATATTAGGGTTTGACCTGTGTATCAGAAGAACCTTAGGTCTCCAGGTAGATCAGAGGCCCTTAAATACTCTCAACTTTTTAGGTATATTGATCAAAGTCATAGGGATATAATAAATCCAGTAGCATTTAGCCCTGATTCCAGATTTAATCTGACATTTAAAATTATGTTTTCCTTTCAGGGCAGCCACTAGTTTATTTCTTGGATTTGTTTTGTTTTCTAACTTGGAAACATCTTTTAAAAATGCAGTACTTACAAAAGCAAAATATCACTGTTGTACCATGCATTTTTTTTGCTATACCTTGACTCTTCCTTCCTTCTTTGCTTTAATTCCCCTCTTCTCCTTCTCCGGTGTTTCACTTGCTCAGCATTTCTAATGGGTGTCGTATCTGAGTGTTACTGTTTAGTTTCTGACTCTCTTCTCCTTGCTTCGGAGTCTATTTCCGGTACCACTGTAAACGTTTTGGTTCTGAGTTACTCTTTTTTTTTCCTACTTGAAACTCCTGGCATTTCAGTGTCTTTAGATAGTCAAAGCTCAACCTTCTAGGGCTAACCCAATTTAACCTAACAAAACTTTTATTCTCTCGCCATCTCCAGTAACTATTCAAGGAGGAACATTTATTCTCTTTTAAAGATCCCTTTTCTTGGTTATCTTATATGATTGCTCAAGGGATTTTCAGCTTTCCTAATATATATTCTGGCTTTAGACAACAGTAGCCATCAAAAGGTCCTTTGTAAATTAGCTGTCCCTACACACTGGTTTGCAATATTACACTTGCTATTTAAAAATAATTAAGCTGCTTTCTGTGTTCTTAGGTGTGGGTCAAGAGCTTTACTGTCTTTGACTTCCAGCACAGAAGTTAATCAGCAAACAGGCCCTCAGCACACCAAATAATTAAAAATAGAGCAAAGTTTCTGAACTGGGCTGTGGGCAGAAATGTCTGTACTTCCACCTATGCATAGTTAGCAAAATCTTTTATGGTATTTAAATAACACCAGCTTTGTTTGGCATTTCTCTCATTTAAAAATATACTTTTTCTCTCTCTCTCTCTCTCCCCCTTTATGTTGTTCCGAAGGACTTTTTGACTGTCAGCTATCTGTGTAGGAGTTACCATTATACTGGTATTATATCCTCCCTACCCTCCCTACCCTCCCCACTCCCTCACCCCACCAATGTAAACTCCTAGAGGACAGGTAATGTTTATGGTTTTTGCTTTGAATCTCTGGGTCCTAAAAACACAGTGTTTGTACAGAGTGCTCACGGGATAAAAATGATTGTTAAATGTAATTCCCCCAAAGTCCTGGTCAGGAAAAAAAGTAAGTTAAGTAGTCTAGTAACTTGTATATACATGTTTTGCTTTCTAATTCCTGCTATAGTCTTCATTTCTTAAATCTTTCTTTTTTTTCTTTGTTATCTCTTTTGACATTATATTTGACCTTCAAAAAAATCTATGTACCTTTTGACCCAATATCCACTAAAGAAAGGACCTGGCCAGTCACTTTCAGGTGCTAGTCTTGTATATGCAAAATACAGATGGATGAGGTTGCAATTGGGAATATGCTAGATTAGGCAATCCATGTTAACTGGAAACTGGTTTGTGCCTGGAATTCATGCACATTAGGCGCTGAGACACTCTTGTGACATAGACACAGACAAGTGGGTGACTGGTTTAGAAGGGAATTTAAACCCTTCAGCTTTCTTGTGGGTAAGCTGGATCTCTTCAGACACCGCTCATTTCTGGCAAGCTCTGCGACTATACTATGACTTTTTTTTTTAAAGAAAAAAATTATTGAAAAAATGTTTTGATTGTCATTCAACGTAAAACTTTTTCACTGGAATTTTTCTATTGCCCGTATTTTTCCTCCCCCCAAAAGATACTTTGGTTCTACTGTTTCTGTGCCATTCTCACCCCCGCCCGCAATGGAGTCATTTAGTATGTATGTCTGTGTATTTATGATTTGAACCCTTTCTTGCTAGCTTTGCAGTATTGACAGATGCATGGCACCCATAGAAAACCAATGATGTATGCCACCTAGGGAATATGAAATGACATTTTCTCCAGTATGTGTGTATATAATATATACCCAAGTGATTTTTCCTTCTCTGGGCATATTTTTAACTTGTTTGCAGACTTCTATTAAATGCCTGAGTACTGACTGGCAGGAATCACACTCAATGATGTTTTCATTCCTGAGGCCTAGAACAACTTCATTTTCTTCATTTTCCCAACCAGGAGCAGCCTACTGAAAGCATTTGTCCATTGAGCTAATTGTAAGGGAAGAACATGGAAGACCCCTCAATCAGTCAGTCAACAAACATTAACTACCTGTGTGAGAGCCATTGTGATAGATATTGGGGATATAAATACAAAGAATGAAACATTCCATTTTAAGACATACAGTGTTGGGAGAGAGATCATTGGCAGTTGAGGGGATCAGGAAAGGCTTCTGTGAGGTTGAGTTAAGTTACATTCCAGGTCTGTAGTGCATGGACATGGAACTGGGATATGGAGGCCTATATATGCGGAATAGAGAGAAGGGGGCAACAGGGACATCAAGATAGACTTGGGTTCTTATCTTGCCTCCTACACTTATTAGTTATTTGGATGAGTCACTTAACTGCGTTGAGACTCAGTTTTCTCATCTCAAAGTGGAAGTAATAATAGCGCTTAACCTTACAAAGTTATATGGAGAACAAATTTTAAAAATTATTAAATACTTTTCGTTGTTCAGTTATTATAGTTGTGTGCGGCTCTTTGTCACCCCATTTGGGGTTCTATTGGCAGAGATACTGGAATGGTTTTCCATTTCCTTCTCCAGCTCCTTTTACAGATGAGGAAACTGAGGCAAACAGGATTAAATGACTTGCCCAGGATCACTAGTAAGTGTCTGAGTCTGCATTTGAAGAAGGGTCTTCCTGATTCCAAGCTCAGGGCTCTGTCTACTGAAAACCTTAAAATGCCACATAATATCAGGTATTATTACTATTGTTAAGTAAACACTGCTCTGATTTCCTGCAGTACTCTAATCCCTTAACCAGTACCCTCCCTGCTTCTCTCAGTCAACGTGGCTAATTATGCTCTCTTCGCCTGAAGAGCATATAGAGATGAGGGTTGCTTAGCTCAGTTTGGGGGTATTTCCCCTGACTTTCTTTTTCTTTGCCTTCCTAGGAAAATAATTTTCTATACTATTAATGGTACTTTTCCCCCTCTTGAAAGAAAATATATTTTGGTTCCCAGTTGAGTTATATACTATTTTATCAGTTTTCTTCACACATCTCATTCTTACTAGTTTCACCTGTATACATCCTCCCCATTCCTCGCAGTGTATAGGGGACATTTTTCTATTACTTAAATCACACCTTGATGAATGTGCACGCTTTGACTGCTGCCATTTATTATTTGTATATTTATATATTTTTGTTGTTGTTCAGTCATTTATCAGTCATCTCTGACTTTGCCTGACTACATTTGGGGTTTTCTTGGCAAAGATCCTGGAGTGGTTTGCCATTTCCTTCTCTAGCTCATTTTATAGATGAAGAACTGAGGCAAACAGGATCAAGTGACTTGCCCAGGGTCACACAGCTAGTAATTGTCTGAGGCCAGATTTGCAGTCACAAAGATGAGTCTTTCTGACTGCAAGCCTGGAGCTCTATCCACTGTGCCCTAGCTGCCTGCATATTTATATAATCTATCTCTTTGAAAATTTTTATTCTTTTTAGCAATTTTGAGGATTTTTTCAAAGAGAAAATGACTCCTTCTTTGTAGCAAAACCCAGGAAACAAATTTCCTGAAGGAAGGTTAACTCTTATTCAAACTTATAAAAAGAAATTGGAAAAAAGCCAAACTCTTTAATTCCATTCCAGTGCTGAACACCTCATCATACGTAGCTCCCAAAGTCACTAACTGGTATTTATTCTACTGAACAACTTGTGGAGAGTTGGCATTTTCTTTATATTATTTTAATTGAACTCAAAATTCAAAATAAGCTTGTAATACTGTAAAGCTGTAAGAGTTATAGTTTTAGAAGTGGAAGGGGTCTTTAAGGCTATCTAAGAGTATAACTTCTTCACTTTACAAATGAGGAAACTGAGGCTCAGTGAAGTTAGCCCCTTGCCTCAGATCACATAGCCACTACATTGCAGAACCAGAGTTTGAACATAGGTTCCGATTCAAAGGCCAGTGTTCTTTCCGTTGTATCGAGTGATAAGAAAATATTAGCTCCATAAATTTCAGAGATTTAGAGCTGGAAGAAATCTAGCTGAATCCCCTTCTTTTGCAGGTGAGAAAACAGGCCAGAGAGGCTGATGGATTTGCCCATCATTGAATAGGATAATAAGTAGCAGGGCCACAATGTGGCCCTCCCCATCCTCTGACTTCAAATCCAGGATTGCTTTGCATTGCACCGTACAACCTACAATGACCTTTCTTAAGGTGGTTTAAGATCAGTTATTATTCTATGAAATATGATCCCGTGATAATTTGATTAATAATATTTGTCATTCATTACGTATTCTCATTTCATATATTTGGTGCTGAAAGGCTTTTAAAATCTTTTATTTCCTTTGCCGTATTTTTTTTCCTGAAGTGTTAAAATGTAAGTAGCTTTATTAGGTTTTGCAGGGCATGGGAAAAAATGAAATAAGAGGAATGTTCACTGGAATATGGTGTTGAAATAATTCTCAAGATTTAGAATACTTTGTGTATTCTGATTCTATAGAGAATGAAAAGTAGGTATTTTTAAAAAGTACTTAATAATGACTTATGCCTGGCATGAGGATTTGTATGTCTTTCCATTGCAGGGTTTGTTTCTGCATACAACGTTACCTCATTTAGGTAGTCACATCTTGGCTCAATAAAGCAAGAACTGTCAGGCACTTAGAATTGTTCTAAAATGGAGTGAACCACTTTTAGTGAGTGAATTCCCTATTATTGCTGTTTGGTTGTTTCAATTGTGTCTGGCTATTCATGACCCCTTTTGGAGTTTTCTTGGCAAAGATACTAGAGTCATTTGCCATTTCCTTCTTCATTCAATTTACAGATGAAGAAACTGAGGCAAACAGGGTTTAGTGACTTACCCAGAGTCACACAGCTAGTAAGTGTCGGAGGCCAGATTTGAACTCATGAGGATGAGTCTTTCTGACTCTAGGTCCAGTGCTCTGTCCACTGTGCCACTTAGCTGCCCCTGTTACTGAAGGTGTTCAAATAGTTGGAAAGACTACCAAGATCTCGTAGATAGTATTCAGCCATGGATTAGGACTGGGTGTTGGCCTCTATAAAATTTCCTATCATAGGATTGAGGGCTGGAAAGGATTGTAGAGATGCTTCTCATTTTACAGATAGGAAAGACCAAAATTCCTAAAGTGAAGTGACTGTTTAACCAAGATCAAAAACTTATGTAGCATGGAGGAAAGAATACTGGATGTGTAGTCAGGAAGATGTGGGTTTGAATCCTGCCCCAGATACTGGCTATGTGACTCTTGGAAAGTCACTTAATCTCTTTTGCCCTCAGTTCCTCATCTGCAAAATGCTTTTGTTGGAGTAGTTGGTCTTTTAGGTCCCTTCTCACTCTAAATTTATGATTATTCTATCCAATATAAGTCATGAGCATCAGAGCTAGGTTTCAGGTCCGTTCAATTCAGTGATTTCATTATAATACTGTGTCTGATGCATTATGCCTTTTTTTAAATCAAAAATTGCTGGAATCTTGATCGTATAAATATAGAGAACAAAAATACACTTAGGGAAAGTAAAAATATAAGAAGTGGTCCTTTTCACTGTTATTTAAAATGTGTACCTTCACTTTTAAAAATTCAGAAGCAATTATGTGCCTGTTGTGTTGCTTGCAAAAATGTTTTAAAATACATACATACATAAAATACAGTTAAGCGTAAAAAGCATAATAAGCAAACAATACCCTCACCCCTTACCTCATACCATAGAACGCTTACCCCTAAAAGGAGTATTGGCTTAGTATTTTTCAGACCTTAGAGTAATATTTTTCATACTGGTAGTAAAGATCTGGCCTTCAGGACCAGAATGAGGAGCCTTGGTACATAAGAGAGTACCTTTGGAGCAAAAAAAAAAAACATCCCAAAACTCTTTACCTATGCAAGAGGTAGCATAGATGGGCTGATTGATATATCTATATTTATATCTATACCTATGTCTGTGTCTATATGTATCTGTGTTTTTGAATCATGTCCAACTTTCTGTGTCCCTGATTTGGAATTTTCTTAGCAAAGACACTGGAGTGGTTTTTCATTTTTTTCCAATTTATTTTATAGATGAGGAACTAATGCTTAATAGGGTTAAGTGACTTGCCCAGAGTCACACAGCTAGTGTTTGAGGTCACATTTGAACTCAGGATTCCCTGACTCCAGGGCCAGCACTCTATTCACAGCACCACCTAGCTGCCCATATCTCTCTATAGATGTATGATATATACAGACATGCAATATACATATATAACATGAAATTATGATGTATCACATAGTAGTATATATATTTTAAAGTGAACAACATATAATTTTTGTGAGCGAAGATACATATATATATATATATATATGCATACACACATACCACCGTAATATACAGAAGGCAAGGTATATGATCACAGTGTTGACAGAATTGTAACTAAAGAAGCACAGGCCAATGTTCATAATTCACAAATGTTGGCTATTGCTGACATATGGTCCTTAACAGGGTCCCATTTGAGACAGTGATGTACTCTTATGTACTAACGCAAGGCTTTCTATGCAATATGATCAAGCCATGGAATGGAACCCATTGAAATAATAAAATTTTGTTATCTTACCAGGTTATATGATGTCATAGTTTAGCAAGGAGTAATATTCAGAATGGTTCATGAAAGACCCAACATGTTTTAGCCTCTTGCTAGTAAGGTAATTTCTTTCATCAAAAGGAAAATGTATTCCAATAATTCATTTATTCCTTTTTTTTAAACAAGCGAGCAGGCATTCATTATTTGCAAATTGTACGATGTTACATGAAAGCGCCTTCAAATGCCGCCCGGCTCTGTAGGAGGGGGTGGCAATTTAGTGCTGCCTTAGCTGTGCGGCAAAAGTGAATCTGTTACTTTTGAGACACCTACGTGTTCTAACAAAAATATCTAACATAATTAAAGACACATTCAAAATAACCACAATTTAGCTAATTACAAAAAATGTAGTGAATTTTGAAGTTCTAAAGATGATATACACACATAATTCATACATATCTATGCATTTATTTTCTTAATGTTGGTTAACATTTTCTCAGGTGTGTCTGTATATAAATATAGAGGTACTTTATAGTCCTGGTGCTGAGGAACAGGACTATAGGCCTCTTCTAAGTTAGTCATGTTATATTAGGTTGGTTTTATTTTTATTTTTTCACATAGTTAAACGGTCATGGGTGAGTCTGGATGAACTGTATTACAACAGGGTTCAAATGTATATTTGTAACTTTTTTGCTTACAGAAAGATGTAAGGGTCAAAGTCAAAGTCCTTGAGATGGCTATTAAGTAATCAAAGAATGCAAAGAGTTTACATAGGAAAAAACTGTTCTAGCATAGTATGCATATTATCTCCAAAAATGCCATCAGAAAAGGGATACTAAAAATCTTTGCTAAGGGTATATTTTTTCTACCCAAAAAGCAAAATAGCCCATGTCCACCAAGTAGTAGAAATAATCCATTTGATTTAAAAACTCCACTTGGATGTTCTAAGGGTGAATCTGCCACAACTAAGGCTGTAAGAATTACCACTGGCTACAAAAAATATATAGTTTAATATTTCACAGCAAATAATTGCTTGGGGGTGCTTTAAATAGCACAGGAAATGTGTAGTGTGTTATACTTGACATTTACAATATTGAACACTAATACTGAAACAGATTCTTTGACCACAGAGAATGCCAGTGTAGGTGGGGTGAGGGGTGGGGGGTAGGGTGGGGGCCAGAGAGAAAGAGGTAAGAGAGAAAGCAGAAAACATGATCAGATAAAAATAAAAGTTTAGAAGCTCCTCCTTCAAACTGTGTATCAGAAAAATGCCCAATTAAGGCTAAGGCAAGAGAAAACAGCTCACTTGAATTGTAGCCCCCTGCGCCCCTTTTAGTATAAGGAGACAAGGATGTATATTGGAAGGGTGTATGCATGTATATACATGGAGCCTGCCATGTAGTCTTTAGCCACCAACAGCCCTTGTTTATTTTCTGGGGCCCTGAATGTAAAAATGACCTCTTTTTTTTTCAGAGAAAGAATCCACATTATCTGTTGCATCTGTACGTGCGATTTCTTTTTTTAAAGGGCAGCTGTGTTGACCTTATTTCTCATAGCAGCCCTGTACTTTTGGTCTTTTTTTTCTTCTTCTTTCTTCCCCCAAATGCATCTTGTACTCTCAGAGCTTTCTTTCCACCCTTCCCAAACATGATTAATGCTAGTTTTATCTCAGAATGGAGTCTTCGAGCAGTGTGCTCTTTCTCCCAACTGTACAAAATTCCTTCCTGCACAAAATGCTTACCAGGCAGCTTAGCTTAACCAGCTGTATTTAAGAGAGAAAGAAGCTATGTCTTAGGCTGAGAGACATTCTCGTGCTTGTAGATGCTTCAGTAAATTCCAGTGTCTTTAAAAGAGAGTGTGAATGTAGGGGATGTAAACAGATTGGTGTGTGGAATCAGATTGGTCTCAGAGTCCAAACTGGTGAAATTCTAATGAAATTAGGTCAAAGCTCCCAAACCCCACCGGCTCCCCCCCCCCACCGCCTGCCTTACAATAGGGGCACCTTTAAGTATTGGAGGGTGAGTGACAAGAATCTTTAGGGGGCAATAGCACTGAGAACACTGGCTTTGGAACTCAGAGAGACATAAGCTATATATTTGACTCTTCCATTGGCTTCCTGTTTGAACTTGAGTTAAATAACTTCTAATTTATCCAATGCTGCTCTGTTGCATAGAGAGTCGCAAGCCTGTGCTTTACTTAGCTTTAAAGGTGTGCATGCTTAAGAAGAGCCAGTGTGAAGGTGATGATTAAAATTCACACACACACACACACACACACACACACACACACACACACACACCCCTAAGGAGAACATAAAGAAAAATGAGAAGACAAGACACACAGACACACATTAGTCCTGTGTAATTTAACATTAAGGAATTAGAAAATCACAGAATCTCAGAGGCCAGCTAGTCCAAGATAGACCTGAATAAGAATTCTTTTTACTACATAATTAGTCAGTAGTTATCCATCCTCTACCTGAAGATCTCTAATAAGGTTGGGGGTTGGTGTGACCCCCCACATCCCAAGGCAGCTCATTCTACTTTTGTATTGTCTCTAATTATTACCAAGGATTTCCTTAGGTCAGGCTTAATTTTGTCTCTTCTCGTTTTGCCCTATTCCAGTTCTTTCCTGCTCTGGCTAAGCTTGGTGCACAGTCATAGAATTTAGGAACTCATAGAAGCCTTAGGCCATCTAGTCCAGACCCTTCTTTTTACATATGACAAAACTAAGACCCTGTGAGGTTAATGGATTTGCCTGAGGTTCACGTTGTTTTGGGGGCAGAGCCAGGACATGTAGCAACCAAAAGTGGTAGGACTTCCCTGGAACACTAATGTTATATTTTGCCAATTGCAAAAAGGGACTGATTGTGCAAGGAAACATAAAGTTGTCTGTTAAGCACAAGGAGTCACCTTTCATCCTCCAATCCTGGAATATTTTGTGTTCATAATTCTTTTCCTGTAAGCTTTACCCCTAAAGGAACCTTTTGTTTCCAGTGTGTTGGAGCTTTACTTTTACTAAGGCAAGTAGTGGCAACTTGATTTAATATTTTTAAAAGTTCTCTTTGACATTCTTGAAAATTATAACTTAGTATATATTTTTAAAAATATTTATTTTAAAGAATAGTGTGTAGGCCATGATTTCCTACTACCCCTGAGCCTGATGAAAAGGATCTTATTCCTTTTGGATGTAGCTTGAACTGTTTGCCCTTAAGCTCTCAATGCCCAACAGAAGGCCAGGACTAGAAGAACAAAAAATCCGACCAAAGCAGAGTACCGCCTATTTAATAAATTAAGCAGAGGGGTAGCTAGCACAGTCTTTTAGTTAATGCTGCTAAGTTTCTTCCAGTTTCAGTTCAGGGGTCATGTGATCCTGTAACAAGGAACTACTGACTGGTCAACACAACTCAGGGTAGGTACACTGTCTGGGCTGGAAACTTAAAAAGGGAAACTTTTAAACCCTATCACTCTGGTGGAGCTGTTTCATTTGTTTGCCCAAAGTAAATTGAGACAAATGGTAAGAGTTAGTTGGGATGCCCATCATTTAAGCAGAAGATTGGGAGATTTGGGAGTTATAATTGTTTGGAAGGACTTGGCTCTGGATTTCCAGATGGAATTTTTGGTGTGAGTGAATAATACATGGCAATATGATCCAAGTTTTATTAGAGAAAAACAACCATATACTTAACAAAATATTTATGACTCATAACTCTCTTTAGTATCATTTACTGTTAACTTGACAGAAAGTTTCCATTTGATGTCTCATTGTACTTCTTTGCCTGCTCAGCAAAAATATAAACACACACCTTTGAAAGTGAGGGAGAGGTGATGCACTGTGGTTCAGCCAGAGCATGGAAGGGGTAGGTCATGATTCCTGATCTTGGTTCTTACACAACCATGTTATATGAGGAAGGGTTGCTTAGCCTGGAAAACAAAAAGACAAAAGAAAGGATATAAGAGCTGGCCTTCAGGTGTCTGAAGGCATTCCATGTGAAAGCAGGATTAGATTTATTTTGGTGGCCCCCAAAGACAGAAATAGGACCAACACTTAGCAATAGTACCTTATTTAATAAATGCTTGTGGATCGATTGATGGATAGATGGATGGAAATGGGTGGAAGATAGAAGCAGGCGGATATAGGATCACTATAAAGGAAAAACTCCCTGATGTTTAATGCTATCTAAAAGTGAAATACGTTGCCTTACTAGGTAGCAATTTTCCTGTCAATGGTGGGTTTTCAGGTCAAGGCTGGGTGACTACAAGTGAGAATGAGAATTCAAGTTTAAGAGAGAGATTGGACCAAAAGTTCTCAAAAGTTCCTTTGATTATGTGGTCCTTTTGATAACAAATTGTGTATATATTTTATATAGTCCTTTGATGGTATCTTCTTCTTTTCGAACTGCCAGGTAGGCCAGGTTCAGTCAGTCAGTCAGTAAGAATTGTTTTATTAAGTACCTACTCTGTGCCAGACATTAATCATCATACCATCCCTGGCCTGCTAAGGAGCTCTTGTAATATCACTAAAGGTGTCTTTGAAAGTCAGGCTACTTGAGTCACTTGGCAGAGCATTGGCTAACTAACCTCCGAATCTACTATGGTAAGCTTCAGAAAACATCCCTTGTAATGAGAAGCTGAGGGGGTTGTGGGGAAGGGAGTAATGGCAACTATCAGTATGATGATGCAAGAAGAATAAACTTGTATGATGGGGATGGTGGTACCATGTGATTCTGGAACCAAGCAGAGGCAGGAGGTGGTATAGTGGTTAGAGTGTTAGGCCTGCAGTCAGGAAGACATGGGTTCAAATCTAGTCTCAGATGCTAGTTGTGTGACCTTGGACAAGTCACTTAACCTCTGTTAGCACCCTCTTCTCAAGGTTGTTATGAGGATCAAATGAGATAATATTTGTAAAAAGCACTTAACACAGGCATGCAGTTGGTGTTGGATAATTTAGAGTTGTTCTATTTTGCCTGTATGAACAGTCTCTTTTTCTTTATTATGAAATACCGAGTGCTTACTTTGTACATATCAAAGTATCAGAAATTGGCCCCTACCCAAAATCTCAAAACTATGTATATCTACAGCTGCTTCTTGGGTTACTCATTTATGACATTTGTTATTTCACCACTCATTAGTATTTTTACCTAATGATATGCTGGGAAAAGGTTGGAGATAAAATTAAGATCTTCCAGTTTTACTACACCAAAATATCGTTAATTTTGACCCCCTGCTAATTTAGAATTTGTGGTAATTTAGGCCAGGTCTAGGCTGAAATTTACCTTCCATCTATGAAAAAACCATTTGCTCTGCTAATGAGTAGTGTAAATAACGTGGAGAAGGGTAAATGTTTAGACGACTCAAGAGAAGAAAACTGTTTTCAAGTACTTTAAAAGTCTCTGTTGGCATCCAGACAATGGGATAATTATAAGTAATCCTAATCTATTCATTAAACACTTTGTTAGCCATTAGGTACTGATACAGCATGCACTTGGAAGTAATAAAGCTGCATTTATTAAAGAAAAAAATCTGTAATTGAAACATATTTAATTCTGACCAGCAATCCCTAGGATTTATCTGAACTTGTTTGTGACTGGTAGAAGATCTGAGGAATTGAGCTGAAATTTATGTGTAAAAGGAAGTTTGGGGACTATTTGTAAATTTCACTTCATCTGTTCTCTATGAGCTTACCTAATTGAAAACTGAAGACTTATTTGGCCAGTAAAATATTTTCACTGTTATGATTTATAAATAATTTAAAGAATATTTTGGTCCAGATCTGACCAACTTTTAATGAATTCTTCTATTCCTCTATGAAATGGTTATCTGGCCTCAAGGTTTAAACTTGTAACCTCCTTTGAAGATATTATATTATTGGGTCAGCAACATAATTAAGAACACTCGTAAGAAATAAGCTGCTCTCACTCCTTCCCACAGACTTGAAAACAAATAACCTTTTGAAGACTATTTGTCATGTTAGTTTAGACTACAGAGATAGTATTCTCAATACCACTCAATACCAAGATTCCATGTGGCCTAAACATTTTAGAGTTTCAACTGGAGAAGGAGGAGCCGTATGGTATAATATATAAAGAACTAACCTTGTGAATAAGACTTGGGATTGAAGGTACCTCGGCTGACCTTACGCAGATTTTTGTTCCTCACTTTCCTCATCTGTAAAGTGAGGGGGTGGGACTTGGCCTGGCCTCTGAGGTCCCATCCAGCGACAGATAGATAGATAGTGAGTGTGACCCTGGGAAAGACATTCTATCATGCCCTGAACTAGCTAAAATTATACACATCCACATGGGAAGGAGGAGGTTTTGTACTTAGTACTAACTAGTATTATTGAAATCATAGCTCTGGTCTAAAACTGAGGAAGAATGTCCTACTAGGAAAACTATTCTATGTGTCTCCCACTGGCAAACCCAAAAGGGATTTCATACTTATAATTGACATAATATACCCCAAATATTTTATAAGTTGTGTTGATAATGACAGTGCTTCGAGTGATCAGATGTTCTTAATGGTAGTGTACAGTGTATAGCAGCCCTTCACAGTCTTTACAGCTTAACTGAGCATGGATGCACTGTACAGTACTGAATCTTGACAGAATTCCTTAAGCCCATTTCTCTGGTGCCAACAGAGGTTTCTGTGGGGGATTCCCTTGCTCTTTACCACCTTACCCTCTTATTTAGCTACTGTATTTTCCAAGCACAGTGTGTGGGACTGTGACCTGTACATCTGCTTGGATTGATGATCTTCATTGGTCAGGCCCTGATGGCAGCCCAGCTTTAACAATTTCAAAAAAATAATTTTAAAAAGTAGATAAAGTTGCAACTCCTTTTCTGATTGGAATTAAAATTGCAACACACCAAACACAAAAGGTTCCTTTAGGGGTCAAGTTTACAGAAAAGGAATTATGAACACAAAAATTTCCAGGGTTTGAGGTCATGCTTTACAGACAGCTTTATTTCTTTTTATAATCCCTTTGGGAAAAAAAAATTTCCTTTTTCAGACTTGCAAAAATATTAGCATTCCATTGGGGCAGTGCCTTATCTTGCTTGGGTGATGCAGGTCCGTGTATAATAAACAAGAAGAAAGAGAAGGAATGGGAGGAAGAAGGAGGAGGAGGTGGAGGAGGAGGAGGTAGTTAATAATTGTAATGCACTTAGCACAGTGCCTGGCACATAGTAAGTGATATATTGATGAAGAGCTTCATTGGTCAGTCCATTGAGGCAGCCCCTGTCAAAAACCAGCTCTGACAGTTTCAAAGAGAGTTAAAAAAAGCTGCAACTCAGCTAGGATTGCCTGGGAAGAGGGGCATCTAGGTGTTTGGGACACACTGTGTATTTTAAATCTTTTTTGTTAAAACAATGAACCTTTGATTAATACAAAACAAACAAAAAACAAATGGTAGCTATATTATAATAGGTAACATTAATATAGAGTTTCCTATGTGCCAGACGCTGTGCTTAAGTGCTTTACAATTATTATCTCATTTAGAGAGACAGGACTGTTAGGCTTGATATTTTGAGACCCGTGTTCAAATCCTTGACAATTACAAGGTATATACAATCATATACAAGTCTTTTAACTTCTTTAACCCACAGCTTCCTCATCTCTAAAATGTGAATAATAATAATCTTGCAGTACCTATGTCACTGGATAGAAAAGTACTTTCTAATCATAAAGTGCTGTGTAAATGTTACTTACAGTGTGGATTGTGTGTGTGTGTGTGTGTGTGTGTGTGTGTGTGAGAGAGAGAGAGAGAGAGAGAGAGAGAGAGAGAGAGAGAGAGAGAGAGAGAGAGAATGAATCCCAATGGAACCTGTTAACTTGGAAAAAGATAAAAAAGTTTAAAAAATTGAAATTTTTGAGCCCAGATCTTTTTGTTTTAGTTTGGTTTCTCCTTGGGGACATGGCTTTCTTTCATCTGAGCTAATTTAACCTTGAGACTGAGTAGGTCTAAGCTGCTTCTCCATACCTTTTCTTTTGTCACCAATTCATTTACATTTTGTTGGACCATTTTCTAGCCTTTATTGTTTTGTAGTTCATACTTTTCTGTAGATGTTTTGTCTCCTAAAGAAATGTCATTAACAAATTAACAATCACTCCTCTGGAGTGAAAACATGTAATAGTAGCTACTAGTAGTAGTAGCTACTACTAGAGGTTATGGAGAACTGAATAAACATTGAAAACTCAGCCTGTGTTCTGGAGGTGGCCCTGGAGAATGAGTCAACCATCCAAAAAATACAAGAAGCACATCTTGAAGTAAGAAAGACTCTGGAGACCCATGCAATGAATGAATTGTAACATTGTTCCTTCTCAAATTTGGCTGGGTAACAGAGTAAGGCCCTGGAACTATTTTCAACATTTCCAGTTCCATAGACAGAATTTTTTCTCTTTTGACAAGACTTCTCAAAAAAAAAAAAAAAACCAGTCCTTCAGTTAGCAGATATGGTTTATAAAACCGGGGTGCATTGATGCACAACTCTGATATGGACATTTTTTTTATTTCATTCTTTTGCCTAGCAAATACTCTGAATGATCTCTAGGTCAACTCTTAGTGGCGAGGAAAGGACATTTTACAGCATTACGTGGCTCAACAGTATCCCATTAGTTTTATTAGTTTTATCTCTGCCAGTGGTCATTTTGCCCAAGTTTATTTAGGAAAGTTTTTTTTTTTCCCAATCATGACTGATTCATTTTAGCTAAGATTCAATTGGAGGGGTTAAAATTAAGATACAAGATATTCTTTTCCTGACCTACTATATTCAGCCATACCTTCCTCTGGAAAATAATACCCTCCAGGGACTGTGCTGCCTGTGGCTTCTGGCTGATTGGGTATACTTGATGGATAGTCTCCAAGGGATTCTGGGAGAATTGACCTCAGCCGGCAAGGATGAATGGTATAGAAATGAGAGCAATTACATCTATTTTATTAACTTGACTCTGTTGTTAAAATAATTTTAAGTATGTTGAAAGATGCTTTGAAAATTGGGAGCAGGCTACTCCTTGGATTGCTTTTCACTGTAGCAGGTGGAGAGCTGGAAGCCCAGAGGGCTGAAGAGATTTATCTCCCAGGTTGTGGCATAATTATGGAGCATGCAGTAGAATGCTGGATTCAGTACTTACTTTGCCATCCTGTCAGAGTTTTTGGCTTGTCTCCCATACTAGAGAGGCCCTCTCAGCTCTTCCACAAGTTGAGATTTCATGAATTTCCTTTAGGTTAATACTGAGGAATCCATTCTTGCCATTTTTTCTGTCTCATTTTTTAGCAGAGTTTCTTTGAGGCTCATTCTTTTCCCTGTCTGACTTAAAACAAGTTAGCCTTCATTTTATAGTTTGGAAGATACAATGCTTGTCTCAGGGGCACCTAGGTGGCACAGTAGACAGAGCGCTGGGCTTGCAATCAGCAAGATTCATTTTCATGAATTTATATCCTGACTCAGACACTAACAATATGACCCTAGGCAAGTCATTTAACTCTGTTTGCCTCAGTTTCTCATCTGTAAAAAGAGCTGGAAAAGGAAATGGCAAAGCACTCCATAGACAGAAATTTTTCTCTTTTGACAAGACTTCTCTTTGCCAAGAAAACCCCCGGTGGGGTCATGAAGAGTGTGAAGCAACTGAACAACAACAAAATGCTTTTCTCACCTGGTCTGTAATGAATAATTTAAGAAAACTTTGGGTCTAAAGAGAGTGATCAAGAGAGCTGTGGATTTGAATTTTACTAATGTGAGAAACACTGAGGAACTTTGAGGGGTGCTTTAAACAGGACGATTTCACATCTAAGAGTTTTATCTTCAACACTGAAGTCATCTGGTTTGAAACTAAGCCTTGAAAGATCTTCACTGTTTCAGAACTTCCACAAGAGCCAATATTAGTACAGCCACATTCTCAGTAGAGAATGGAGGGAATACAGATATGGAGATGAAGAGCATGTTAAATAGAAATGATCAATTTATGTTAAATATTTGGTCAAACTGTTTGGCTGAGGGGGTATTTTTTAACAGCTTTTTAGGTTTAGCAATTAAGGAAGTCACATGATCTAAGTCAAATTTTCTTCTAAGCAAAGAAGTCCACTGTTATTAATTTAAAAAAAAACATACTAAGAAGTTAAAATTGTATAATTATCTTAATACGAAGGAGCCTCTTTTCTGACTAAACATTGGATCCTGTTCTGTTGAATGTAGGGAATCTGGCCAGGCAAGCTTAAGGAAACTTAGCCTACGCAGGGGAATTTGTTAGATTTCTAAATAAAAGGTTTAGTTAAATGGGCAATGTACAGCATGCTGTGTGGCTATAAATGTACAGTGGTGTCTCGTCTTTTGGTACATCTCTTAGGTACAGTCGTCTCTCACTTCAAACTGTAGATATAATCCTAAAAAGTTATATGTAAAGTGAATTTTTGCAAATCACATTATTTTCTAAATACACTTTTAAAATAAATTCTCTGCGTGATCATTTTATAAATCATAAAGTCCTTCTTAAAGCTGGGTACGCTTGTGATTTTTGAACAGGAAAACATAAAATTTGATGATTGTATTTAAAAATAATTTCCTTTCCCTTTAAAAATAATTGCAAAGAATGCAAAGCCTTAACATTTTAAATTGCTTTAGTTCCTAGAGCATGCTAATAGTTACAATGTTCGGTTGCGAACTGTTTTTCTTTAACAGCAGACTGTCATACGCTGAATGTTAAATAAATCTCAAGTATCTGAACCATAGCCTAGAAACGTTATGTAAAGCTACCTCAAGCATTATGTAAAACACCTATACTCTTGATTACTAGACATGCCATATTAAAATAACCAAATAGTCGTGTGGGTGGACGTGTGTGTGTGCCTTCTCTGGTATGAGAAAAATTCTTCTATCATTCTTTTTTTTTTCCTGTTAGCATAGCAGATCACATTGGGGCAGAGGATGCCACTTGTATATATAAAATCATCCATCCTGTATGAATGGAGATTATGGGAAGGCAGCTGGAAAAGCCAAATGGCCATAGCTCCAACATGTCAAATATACCAAAGTGACTACAGATGCCAAGTGACAAAATATTAATTTTTATTGTAGTAACCACTGATAGTGTTTGGCAAAGCTGATACAGAATTGAATTCGATTACAGTTATGACTCAAAAAGGCTTTCATAATATGAGATATTTTCACTGCATATAATTTTAGCTTTTTCCCATGTCACTGTGCTTTCTTTCAGCAGAAGAAAAAGGGCCAAGAAAAGCGGTACTTTTAGTGGCTCCCTTTTCAGAATCAATTTTGCAGACAAAATGGGAAAGCCTCTCGTTTGTTCTTAGCACATATTCTGCAAGTGCTTCCTTGTGCTTTTCCACATCTAGACATTTTTTTGAATGCATTTCTTTTTTTTTTTCTTAGATATTTTCAACACCTGGGTTGAGCAGCGTAGGGAAGTGGCCTTTGAGTTAGTGAAAAGGAAAACAGCCTGTGTACTTGTTTTAGTAGATTCAGAATATGGCTCTCATTCTACTTTCTTGTAAATTTTCAATTCTTTCCCATTGACCTACCTTCTGGCCCATTTAGAGGACGTGATTGGTATATGTACATCTTATTGCTTTTTCACAAAAACCCAATTCTAATGTACCATTTTGGAGAACTATAGAACATGTGTTGAGAATTTTCTAATTTCTTTCTTCATTTCCTCAACCTTGCTCTCGTGAGTTGATACTTTGAGTAGGGAGCCTGATGGTATGTGTTGATTAGGGATAGAGGAAAGAGCATCTTATGTAGTTCAGAGAGAGGAGAATGCCTGGATGAGCAACTCTACTACAAGTGAAGACAGCTGTTAGAATTTTCAATCTGGGGTCACTAAATTCTTCCTCATATTTCCATATACTCCTTAAAACAATAACTTGGAGACATGGAAAAGAACCAGAAAGTCCATGAAGAGAATTAACAAAAGACTGAGATGGTGCAGTAGGCATTAGACTTTGAGTCAGGAGGGCTTGGGTTAGAGTCCCACCTCTGTCCTTAACAAGTCTTATTCTCTCTTTGTTGTTGGTGTTGAGTCGTTTTTGGTCACATCTGACTCTTTGTGATCCCATTTGGGGTTTTCTTGTCAAAGATACTTAGTGGTTTGCCATTTCCCTCTTCAGCTCATTTTCCAGAAGAGGAAACTGAGGCAAATGGGGTTAAGTGATATGCCCAGGGTCACACAGCTAGTAAGTGTCTGAGGCTGGAATTGAACTCAGAAAGATGAATCTTCCTGACTCCAAGCCCAGCACTCTATCCACTGTGCCACCTATGCTCTTGGCTAAATCATCTAACTTCCCTGGGCCTCAGTTTCTTGAATAAAGTGAGGGGGCTGGACTAGAGGATCTCTAAGGGCCCAGCTCTGACGGTATATGATTTTATGAACACCATGGCGTGGATGATGTTTTAGCAGGGTGGCTGCAATGCTTATAAGTAGTGCCCCTAACTCATTAGTACTTGTTAAAATTTGTGAATTGCCTGGTAGAAGTATTCCCTGAACCAGCACAGATCACACACAACACTTCCATCTCTGTCTTACTTGAGAGTCTTCATAAGTTGCTGAATAGCCATCTGTCTGAGGTTTAATCTTTGTGGACTCATAGTAGAAGCCTTTCCATAGTGGGATGAATGTGCCAGAGTTGATGCTCCACTCTCGTGGCTTTCAAGGACGCAGGGCCATGGCTAGGACACAATGAAACTCCAAAGAATGATGTCATTGGATGTCACTTTGAAGCACTCAAAAATAATATTGTAGGGCTTTCAGCATTGAATTAGTGTGAAATGAAGAGACTCTCCTAACTTCCTGACATAAACTTCTTGCTTTTCACCATATTTAGACAATGCTTGGTGTGAAGGTTTCTTGATTCCTCATACAGTGAGTGCTCTTGCCACTACAGCAAGGTGGCAGTCAATTTGATATCATTAGGAAAATGAATGAGGACCAAATAAAGTTGATGACTGCTGTCCCTTCTTGTGCATTGTTTTATCAGGAAGTTTGTAAGCAGGGAGCTTTCAGGGATTTGGAAATAGGAGGGAGGTGGGAAGGTTGACAACCTGCTAGGCCTAACAAGCCTTAACCACAGTCATAAAATAGAAGTTAGGAATACTTTTAAAAGCAGAGTGACATTTGCTCTCTCTTTTTTTGTTTTGTTTTTTCTTTCTCATGGTTTCTCCCATTCATTCTAATTCTTCTTTACAACAATACTAATGTGAAAATATGTTTAATAAGAATGTATACATAGAGCCTTTATCAGATTGTATACCGTCTTGGAGAGTGGGGAGAGGAGGGAGGGGGAGAAAATTTAACACTGAAAAGCTTATGGAAGTCTGTATGAAAACTAAAATTAAGTAAATTAATTTTAAAAATTTTTTAAAGAGTGACCACTTCTAAAAGGTTAAATCAGTAAAAACAAAACAAAATTCCTCTCAGATGGCAAGTGGTGAGTAGTATGCTTAATTATTGAAGAAAATATCTTAGGTTAATTTCTCTAATAGCTATATTGAAACAGCAGCCATTATGATTTGGGAGGAAGAAAAGAGCAAGAGTGGCAGGAAAAAAGAAAATGCCTGGTTTCTGAGTAAATACTGCATGAGTCTGTGAAGTGCTTTTAGTTGTCTTTCAAGAAAGGGATCATTAACTTCTTTGGATACAATCCTGTGCCACCATACGAGTAGAAGGCCAAGAATTTGAGGCAGACAGGACTTTGACTAATGGGAGAATATTAGATAGGTAGTGACATAGAGGTCATTTTATCTTGCTGTGGAATTCTAGTTGTCCCACCTTGTGTGTAGTGAATTCACAGGCTAGTTGAAGAAACCTTGGTTTCTAGATGGCTTGGACTGGGATCATTGGCCATATCACCTCAGTCCCTAAGCCTTCATGCAGAACATGGAGAAGGGATGTACTGGAAGCAAAAACATAATGGAATCAATCTGTAGAGGCCCTTATATGGCTAGCTATATAATGTGATCATTTCATGTCAGTTAGTCAACAAACACTATGTTTTAAGTACTGGGGATACAAAGAAAGAAAAATATTGTTCCTACCTCCAGGAAGCTCTGTCTAATGGGGGAGGCAATTTGTAAGCAACTATGTACAAACAAACAGGCAGACAATCTCTCTCTCTCTATCTCTCTGCATGCACACATACATATGTATAGATATACACACAGTATGTGTTGTATACATACACACACACACACACACACACACACACACACACACACATATATACACACACACATATAGGCTGAGGAAAAAGGGGAAAAAGATCTTAGTTGTGGACATTGTTTCCTGAGCAGTTTTGATAAGTGTCAGGTTGTTTGTTTTTGGTTTGTTTTTGTTTTGGGTTTTTTTTTTTTTGAGAAAAAGGAGTATCTTTCTTTGGGGGGAAAAGAGCTAATATTTGATGACTCCTACTGAAATAGATCAGTTTTCCTTTGCTTTCCTAGGTATATTGAGAAGTCTAGGCTTTCCGTGCTTTTCCTTGCCAATTTTCAACAAAGAAGATGAAAAGGTGGTAACCATACGAAAAAGGAAATGAGAGAGAGAGAGAGAGAGAGAGAGAGAGAGAGAGAGAGAGAGTGTATATGTGTTTCGTGGTAGGGAGGGCATCTTCCTTATGTCCTTTTCACCCATCTGTCCAAATTCATTCAAAACATGTAGTATGCCATGACAAAAACAAAAACAAAACATCCATCTGCTGAAATCTCCAGTATCATTTAAAAAAATTATTGTGGTGTTTTGAACAGGATAGAAACTTAAACTTTATTCAGAAAAGCTATAATAGGCACAAGAACTCAAAAGACTTCTTGAATAGTTGTGGTCATATAGAATTCTGACTATACTCAGGAAAAAACACTCAGATGACAAGGTTCTTTTCAGTAAACTTAGGATGAAGTCTATTTGAGGGAGCTATTTTATATGCCATTAACACATAGGGATCTTTTGACCAATTTTTGTAATATCCCATTGTTTTCTTTCTGATTGTTCATACTTAGCTTGACAGTTACCTGGCAGATTTGGCTGATGATTTTTCTATTTCAGTATTACATGCTTTCTTAAAGTTATTGTCATGTATTAGTCTACATGCATAATAAATCTGAATGCACTAATCAATAGTTGTTTCCCTTGACATTTTTTGACAGTGCATTGCTATGCTTGGCATTCTATCATGAAGGCAAAATGCGATCTATCAGTCTGTGAAAACAAGGTAAAGTGGCTGTCTCTTTCTATTCTCTTTAAGCGTATAGAACATGCATATTCACCTTGACCATGGGGATTTTTCTGATGTGGAAATGCTGGTGATGATGCAGAATAAAAATAGCAAAGAATGAATGAAAACAGATGACTTCAGAGAATTAACGCCGTCTGCTAAGAAGCATTTGCCTTGTGTATTCATCTGAGGCATTACATTTCTCATTAACTGGACTTGATGGCATGCAGTGATCGGTGACAGTGAACAATCTAGAATAATTAAAGTAGGCATAGTGATTTTTAAATAGCAATTTAACCTTTTCCCCATTTCTCTATTGAGCGGACGTCCCATTCGGAGATTTCCACATGAAACACTGAGCATGAGTGGAAAGACATATAAACACATATGTACAAATTTATATTCACACATATAAAAGGGTATGATAAGTGAGGTTGATATAGCTGAAGACAACAGCAGGGAAAAAATGTTCTCTCTTAGTAAAAATCACAGTGTTAAAATTCTTGGCAGCTTTCTTGGTCCCGCTGTAGCTGTTGGTTTACATTTTGATAATTTACCAAAGAGTATATAATATTTAATTCCTGTTAGGGTTGTGCAATAGAACTCAGCAGCTCCAGTAAAACAGCTCAAATATGAAAATAAAGCACTTCCTCTAGGGACTAGCAGATCAGTAACTCCCTGTGTTTGTCTGTGGGTATGAGCATGACCTGAAGGTTAGAAACTTTGGGAAGGAAAAAGAAAAATGGATCATGTCACAGAGCTAACGGGAAAGGAGATGCTTCACATTCCTGTTTCATTTGTAGTTTGGTTTTTCCTTCCTTAGAGAGGTGGTGTTTGGCTTTGTATCGCCCTAGTATGGGAGGAAAGGCAGTCGGTGAACTTCTGATGCCCTCTTTTTCATTTCACCCCAGTAATATTAATAAGTAAGAGTCATTGTTTTGCTCATTAGGCTGAAATTTTTCTGAGTACCAAGCAACTGTTGCCCAGTAACAGTGTGGGGAAAACTGCTGTCAGTTTCTGAAAGTCTCTGATATTTCCCCTTCCCCATTCAGAATGAATTGTCATCATAAAGATTCAGTTATCCAATGTAGTGCATCATGGCACTGGAACCAGGGCACATTTGAGCTGCTGCTTATAATTTCTTTGCACTAGTCTTCAGGCTGTTGAATGGAGAACCTAGAGTAATTTTCCTCTTTTGTCTATGTCTTTGAGAAGTTAGCCAAATACAAGGATAAGAACTTTGTCTTTTATCCTTAGGGGAGACTGGGCTTAATTCTGTCACTGTCTAAATAAATCCGTAGGAGAATTAGGTTTCTTAAAATATATTGGTTGCTATACCTGGACTAACACCATTAGGTAAGGGGATGAAGAGATGTGAGGACGTGTGTGGAGCATCAGCAGAGTAATAGTCTTGTTATGCTTTAATTGTCCTTCTGGGACATGGGCTAGGATTTCTGAAGGACCTCAGAGAATCGTGAGTTCAACTCATCCTGTACCCAACCCCCTCTGAATTTATAGGTGGGGAAACTGAGGCACAGATTTGTGACTTTTCCAGAGGTCACATAGTTAATTAATATTAGAGTGGGGACTTTGATTGAGGTCTCCTGATCCTAAGTCATATGTTTTAAAATAACCACATATTGACACTCTAGAGATTTGTGATTCTCATAGAGGGTAGATTTTAAGCTTTGTTGGCTAATGGAAATATGGCTGTTTGGTGGGTTTTGTTTCCCAAACTGGCTTTACCAATTAAATTCAGCTGGTAGATGAGTAGTTAGGGTACTGAAACCATTTTGGGGAAGTGACAGCCTTAGCTTCTGCAGTGAGATGACTCCTTGCCCAGACACTTGTTGTTGTTCATTTGTCTCAGTCGTGTTCATTTGGGTTTTGGTTGGTTTTTTGTGGGGGAGAGCAAAGAGACTGGAGTGGTTTGCCATTTCTTTCTGCCGCTCATTTTACAGATGACGAAACTGAGGGAAAAAGGGTTAAGTGATTTGTCCAGGGTTACACAGCTAAGTAAGTATCTGAGGTCAATTTTGAACTCAGGTCTTCCTGACTCCAGGCCTGATGCCCTGTGCCGCCTAGCTGTCCGGACACTAGGTAGAGGCTGTAGTCTAGTGAAGGTCAGACCTTGGGCTCCCCTGCCACTGCTCTTCATGATGGGTATAGAAACTTAAGCTAACAGTTGAATATCCAGGTTTATCTACTATGCATTTCTTTATGAGGTTTAGAACTCTTAGAATTGGTTTAGGAAGAATTTCATTATTGATCTCCATTTCATTAATGATTCTTGTTTGCAGATGTGAAACAAGAATATTTAGATAGCAAATGCCCATTATTGACTCCCACAAGTAGTTAATTCAGCCATATAGTTTGAAATGCGTTCGTGTTGGAGAGTTTAAAAGATTGCTACTCAAGGTTGCGAAGAAATATAGCCTTTTTTGTTGCTTACTTTTCATGGATACTCCTATTGGATGGGTGGACTCCCATTTGTATTTGGCTAGAGTCAGTCACCTTAATCCCCTAATCCTAGTGATGAGGGGATTAAGAGAGGGTGGGAATTGGGCAGAATTAGATTGACAGTAATGCGTTCATACAAGTTCAGAGCTAAAAGACTACAACACTCCTCTCATTTTTCATGTGAGGAAACTGAGGACCACAGAAGTCAAATGACTTACTTAAAGTCATATAGACAGGAAGTAAGTAGCTGAGCTGAAATTTGAATTAGGTCTTTGAATTTCCAAATTGGGGGCATCCTCCATTATAATATGCATCTGGGGCCACTCATTTTGTGTGGATGCTCACATTTTCATGACCTAGATGACACAAGGCAGAACTAGGATCAGAACATAAGAGAGAAGCTGCTTACTCACCTAATGTTCATCTATGAATAGTTTAAACTTTGATACTTGGCTTTACATTTTCAAAAACAAACATACATTAGTGTACCAAACCTCCGTCTTAGATTGGTAAGAAAACTGAATGGAGAGTCAAGAGGACTGTATTCTGATCTCAGGTCTGACAATATCTAGCTGTGTGATCTTGAGCAAGTTGTATCCTCTCTGGAGGTTATGGCTCAGTTTTCCCATCTGTAAAACAGGGGTTTGGATTCAATGTTCCCTGAGATCCTAACACTAGGATTTGATGTGATCTTTGTTGGCTGGTAGACAGCAATCATACTGTGCACAAAGTGAGTGCCTATGGCTTGGAGCAGTGCTTCCAGTTTAATAATATTAGCAAAGCACACTTACCCTGTATTCGTGTATTAACTGGAATTTAGAAAACTCCTTCACACAGGAATATGCACTCAATACGTCTTTACCCATAAGGGGGAGTTACCCTTTTGTTCCTTTTTCCTTTTAAAAAAAAATTAGTGAGTAAGCTAATTGTATAGGAATGTCTCAGAAATCTGTTCCTGTAAACACAGGATTTGTGAATTGAAATAGAGGAAGCAATGCTGATCAGCATGATTTTTTTTTTGAAATCTGTTCATATAGTCCCATAGTTCCCCCTAGACAGATACAACTAAGATGAAATAAAATCAGTCTCTTTCTCCCACTCCCTTTTCACTCTGAGTGCAGTAAAGTTTAATATGAGCACACTTTTTTGCTTTTATATAGGATTGATATTTTTATTTTTTTCCATGAGTAGAGATGATTCAGAGAGGGAGAGTTGGGATTAATTGCTTCATCAACCATGCATGTGAGTCATCTGTCAATTGTCTCATTAACCTAAGTGAAAAAAAAAGTTATTTGGTTCCTGGGGCAAGGTTGATCTTCAACAGACTAGCATACTCTTTAGAAGGGCTTGTGGTTGTATTTTCATTCATTCACTAAGGAAATGAACAGACTGCGAAACCTCACTACACAAATTTGTGTGAATAGAGGCATAAATGGCAAATCTCGCTTACCTCGTGACCGTAACGGCATGTCTGATGTCATAGAGGGGATGTTGACAGAAAAGAAAAGGTTTTTTCTGGAGGGTGAAAAGTAAAAAAGAAAAAGTATATTGAGATGACTCTTAATTTGATTAAGTAGGTAGGGACTGGTTGGAGTAGATGAAGAAAATACTACTCCATATCTCTACTCAACACTCCTCTGAGTTTAGCTGAGTAATTTACTAACCAATAGATGAAGAAGAGCCATTTGATTGCCTTTTTTTTTCACACCCCACACAATTTCCACTGAATATTTAAGTGTTCATTCTCTCTGATTTGAAGTAGGGTAGAAACTCTCCCCAGTCAAATATTACTGTAAGCTGAGGGGATCCATCCACAGTCTTACATCATGATTCACAGTTCTGTCTTGGGGGTTGAAGGTGTGAGTGGCAGAATTTTTGTTTTTGATTTTGGTTCTTAATTCAGGTCTGTGATTTAATACAGATAGGGAACTAGAGGATACCCTCTCCACTAATGCCAATCAGCAAACTCCTCTGTAACATCTAGGTTTAGAGATTTGCCCTGGGCATTATGAAGCTAACTGACTTGCCCATCCATGTTCACAAAGATAGTGTGTGTGTCAGAATTTGAACTAGAGGCCAGACTTCTTTCTACTAAGTCATGTTGCTTCTGTGGTAGCAGAAGATAGACAGACAGACAGACACATAGACAGATTGATAGATAGATGATAGATCGATAGGTGTGCATGTGTGCATATGTATGCATATATATGTGTATACACATGTACATACATATAATATATACATATACATAAATACAAACATACATAGACACACACACATATCCTCTTAGCAAGTAGAAGTTCACGTTTCTTTCAGGGCTAGAAATCCCCAAGTGGATAAAGGCAAAATAAAATAAAACAGAAAACAAATCCACAGCACTCAGAGATGTTGGTTCTCTTTATTTTATTTATTTTTATCTTCAATAAGAAAATTCAAAAATAGAACTTAACCTTAGGAATATTGCTTTGAATCATACTTAATTACCCTTTCATAAGTCACAGAATTTCTTAGTTTCTCCTTTTATTTTACTTAAGCCTCACAGTACTTTCTTCATAGAAGATATATTTTCATTATCCCCATTTTCTTGATTTGCCAACAGACACAGTTTGAGGCACTCACCACAGATCACCGTAAATTACAGAAAAGGCTCAAGAATTGACCCTGTCAAGAATTGTTCGTTAGGTAGTTGATTTCACAAATTACATATTTTTATGGCGTGCAAGTGATTAATGCTCACTTATGTGAAGGCATAAAGCTAAGGAAGACTAATAAGAAATCATTTTAAATTTGTCCACACTAGTAACTAACCATCAGCAATTACGATGCTTCTCTTTAAATTCAGTTCAGCATGGAAACCATGAAATTGCAGTTGAGTAGAAAGTGTTGAAAAGCTGGAAAAGATTGAGGGCCCAGTGGCTTACTGAACAGGCAGTCAGCTTGATATATCCATGGACAGTGTGCACTCTTTGAAGTGACCTTTTCTACATCTTAGATTATGTTCCCTATATAATATTTGAATCTATAAAGCTGAACATTGGAGGGCAGTGCGTTAGCATTGTGTATTTTCTAAACTTTTTTGTTGCTAGATTAGTGAGCAGTCCTACCTTTCACCTTGAGAGATAAAGAATAATTGTTTTTTTTTTCATAATCCTCAACATGCATGTTTTTTAGGAGGCTACAAATTAATTTTTCTCTGAAAATGGTAGGTCAAATAACTGGTGATCCCACAGAATGATAAAAGTTACTGAAAGCTAAATCATCTTTTTTATCACAACTGAACTTTTAAAAAAATACGACCGTACTCTATTTCTTTTAAAAGGGAGAAGTAGTTGCGTGGAATATCCACATCAGCATCCATTTTTGTTTTGTTTTGTTTTGATTTAGAATATACCAATTTTTTTTTTCCTGACAGATTTTTACCTTCCTTAATTATGCTTAGCTTAGGCTAATTTAAAAGGAGTTTGTATTTCATGAGTGAACACCAGCTGGGTAGTGGGGAGATGGGAGGAGGTGACGCAGATTGTCCTGGATGGTTTGGGCAGAATCTTGCTTGAGATTCAAGATTTTCAGCACACAGTCCTCATACTAGTTATCAAGAGCTGGTTCTTAATTGGAGGGGGAAAAAGCAGAAGTAAAGATGATTAAGATAGATGTGCAATTTAAAGCATTTTTGTGGGGGAGGGAGAGGGTAGTTATTAACCAATGTAATTTTCTGATTGATCCATCATAAAATACTCCTTGGCGCAGGTGCTGTCTCTGTCTCTGCCTGTATTCCACTTTTAGCAAATCACTATTCATTGAGTACCTACTATGTACTCAAAATGGTACAAAAAGAAGAGATAGCAGATGCAACTTGGATTTGGGAGAGATTTTTATTTCTTCTCTTTTTTTTGTCCTTTTATGGTCTTCAAGCACTGCTTTTTTGACTTATGGCCCATTCGGCACCACCATCATGAGATGGCGTAATGGTAATGACACACTATGGCTGGGTCATATTTTGCTCTGTGGTTTGTATGCTTTTTCATTTGTTCGTAAGGCCTCCCGTTCCTTTCGTTTTCAAATGGCACTGCATCTGTGGTTAGGCTGGATGTTGGCACAGAGAAATGACAGAATTAGGTAGTTATACCTGAAAAGGGACTGCTCAAAGAAACCACTCGGGTCGTTTGCATTTGGACTTTTGGGATTGGATCCAGTCATCTGGAAAGGTAAAAGCATAGAGCTAGAGCTAGGAGGGAACTTGAGGTCTTTTCATGCAACCCCCTCATTGTCCAGATGGACAAACTGAGGCCCAGAAAAGGAGAGTGACTTGCCCAGACTTGAATGATTAAGTTTCAAAGAATTAAAATACAACAAAATTTAATTACTTAATTAATCACAGTCACAAAGCTAAACACTTGAAAATTTTACTTTTAATGACTGAAGGCATCTCAGTATCTAGCCCTTTTGGGGTGGGGCATTTTTCAGTGGGTTTACAGGTAATAAAATAACTGAAATTGATGTAGTATTGTTTTAAGGCTTTTCAAGCTCTCTTCCTGGGTTGTCTCCTTTCATCCTCATCACAGTCCTGTGAAGTCCCTGCTGCAGGTATCATTATCCTAATTTTGCAGATGAGACTGAAGCTCAGAGAGATTATATCACTTGCCCCTGGTAACACAACTGGTAATTTTCAGCAGCAAAAATCGAACCTTTTCTGACTCCCAAGTCTAGCATGCTTTGCCTTTTGGATTTGCCAGTGAATAGAAAATACAGAAAAATAAAGTTTACTCTAAGCTCTTTGAGGGTAGGGACTGTGTTTACCCATTTTGTCCCCAGTGCTTAGCACAATACCTAACAGGACCAACTATGTGGGCATAGTAGGGCAAGAACTTTTGAGAGTTTCACACAGGAGGAATTTGACTTGTCCAAAGTCACACGGCTCCGTAGTAGAAGAATCTGGACTCCATATAGATTCCTAATCTTTTCCCTACTGTGTGATGTATTTCTGCTGCATTTTGTTTGTATCGAAGTCCAGACAAGGACTTTGTAAAAACCTACAAAAACTACTGACTTCACATGTACTCATTGCTTCCTTGGAGTAGTTAGTTGCAAATGCCTCTAATCATTGGTATTTCAGTAAGTTGTTTATATTATATGTGGAAACAAAAATCACAGAACTCTTTTAACCCTTTTGGAGAGAGAAAAGCCCTGAACAGTCTCCTATTTGAATATGGATTAGCTTTATTATTGCTATTCCCTCTTACTTGTCTCTGGAGCCTTTGTGTAAATCTGTTTAATGAATCATTTTACATATGGAGTAGAATCATGTTTCTCTGGAAGTTCAAAAGAAATAGAAAAAAATGTAGAAACTACTAAACCAGCGTGGGAAGTATTTTTTTGATGGCAAAGAGTCTTCAAGTGCTAAAGATGATTTATGTCAAAAAGACATTTACTTTCATCAGTTTAGAGTATCTTCTTTTTTATTCTTAAGAAATAACACCCCAAGTTTTAGCAGTAGCCAAGGTATTGAGCACAATGGATTTTTATCTGAAGAAGTTCTTAGAGGGAGGATAGGAAGGAGTGTTGCATAGTGCCTTTAGAAGTGGTTTGTAGCACTTGACTGATTCTGAAGAGTGAAAGTCATTTTTTTTTTGGAATTGGAGAGAAAGGAGTGCTTTAGTAGCTTAAGGTTGTATAAAAATGACTGAAAAGACCTGTTCAGTAAACCTTCTGTCCAGTTCCTTGTCTCATGTACAACAATTGATGTGTGCGTATGTTACACCCAATATTGCTGTCCTGATCTAGGTGCTATTTGAGAGTGATTTCAAAAGCTTATGTAAAAACTCATCTTACATTTATTCTAGCAATTCTGCCCACCTAATGTATGTATTTTTATTTATTTGTGTATGTGTATATACATATATAATGTATGTATTATGTGTGTATATACATATATAGGCATATGTGTATATATGTGTAGATGTATGCTTGTGTACATATACACACACATATGTTCCACACCTGTGATTTCATCCACATTAGGACATTAGGATCTTTCATTGTGGAAACTCCCTTTACCAGGACAGCCAAGCAATAGTTCTATAGCTTGTAGCCTGAGAGCATCTTTAAAAATGAGGGACTTATTATAAGCAGAGGTCAGTGTTGCTCTCCTCTCTCCCCAATTCAGTCTGTTACTCATGACCCAGACAGAGAAGTTGTTGCTTCCAAGTTTAGACTCCATTCAGACACTGCTCTTTTCAGGTAAAGCCTTGCCACAAAACTTTTTATTTATTTTTTCAGTGTGTACTTCTATTTATATTGGGAGGAGATTTGAAAGGAACATTGGCTTTTCTCAAGACCCAGATAGGTCTTCATGCAGTCTCCTTCCTTCCTAAGACATGTTTCCCGCTTGGAAATGAAGTGGAAGCTTAGTGAAGCAGACTTTTGTAGCTACATGCTATGATTGACTTATTACCTTACTTATACCCTTAGGGCCGATCCTCATTTTAAATTTCGTTTAAATGCTTTATCTAGCAGCTCCTTAAATACGAATTCTTCAGAGGCTCCATCTTCTCATGCCCACATCAAAGTTCTACAGGAGGTGATCAGAAAACTACAGCTCAGGAGGACAAATGAAAGCCATCTTTTTGTTGGGGCAGCCATAGCAGTAGAAGCAATAAAAAGAAACTGGACTTGTTTTGTTGTGGTTCTGTACATGGCAAAGATTCAGTCATTATCTCAGGATTTCCTCCATTCTGGACCCTTCCTATCACTAGAGCCTCCTGTTCAAGCTAAATTGCCCAACTTGGTTTTCAGCCCTCTTTGCCATTAGCCTCCCCACTGGGTACCATTGGTTTGGTCAACATTTTCATCCAGCAAGCAGCAGAGGGTAAAAGAAGAGTGAAGAGCATAGAAAAGAAATGAAACAAGAGAAAAACAGCAGAGTCAAGACAGGGAGTGCTTTGGTCTACACCCCATATAGATCCACCCTCAGCTTGCCAGAATTAATACTGAGAGGGTCCAGTCTTCATTCTTCCTGGGCTTGCTTTGCTAAAAGGAGAAATCAGTGTAAATAAGCCAAGATCACTGAATTTACTTGGGGACTTTTTGTTAAGAGTTTTCTCGTCTGCTCTACAGGTTTTGCCCTACCACATGTGTTTAATAAAAATGTGATTGAAAGGGAGAGTGAGAATGAATTGTGAGTTTCCATGGGTGGCTTAATAGTTTATTTTATGACTTAGTATAAATTTTATTTTATTCAGTAGATCATTTTGGTTGCCATTCACTTTCAAAAATGTTTCTCATATGAAATAATTTAAGGAGGATTTATTTTTGAATCTCATTACTTTGCTTTCTTTTGAGACCATTCAAATGTGTGTGTGTGCTTTTGTGAGAGAAAGAGGGAGAAAGGAAACAGATTTAAACCCGTCAAAATGAAAGATGCACATTTAATGTACATTTACTGAATTGAGTTTTCCTACCTGAGATGAAAGTTATTAGTATATAAAATGACAAAAACCTGAAACTTCTTTTTTGGAGATTCTAAGGAGGCCTGTAAGTTCTTGTTTTAATAAAGCCCAGCTGCATCTGTTTTTCCTTATCACCTTTCAGTATCTATGCTGCTGACTCATGTACTGTGGTCTTGCTTAGCCCTCCCTGGAAGTCACATTCTGTTTCAGGCCTCGCTTTACTCTGCCCCACCAACAGTTTTGGGTCTTTCAAATGGATGAGCAGGAGGTATAGCCATAAATAAACAAATGGTGAAAATGAAAATCTGTACTTCTGGAGCTTCAGAGCCTTCCCTGACGTGGGGGCTCGGGTTTGGGCCCTTTCTGCTTCTGGTTTCAGATTGAGAGGGAGGGGGAAGGGGGGAGGGGGAAGGGGAGGGCGGGGCGGGAAATGTTTCCTTCTTCCTAAGAGCAAACTATTTACCACCTCCAGTGTGAATGAGAAGAAAATAGTTAACTATTTAAAAACTTAGATTTGTAATGCCAGAGGGTCTGAAATTAGCCTGCAGTTTGTTTCAGGTAATAGTTTCAGACAGATGGCTGAAACATTTTGCTTGCTTACTCTGCCCTTTTTTTTTTAATGGTGATTAATGGTGAGTAATGGAGAGGTTGTTGCCTCAGTGGAGGGAGCTCCTGAGTGAGACTCATAACTGAACAGATGGATTACAATGGCCATACATTTTGCTGTATGTTGCATCTGGTAAGGTTCTGAGTGTTGTTGAAAAAATAAATAAAGGTGTTTTCTCCCTCCCCCTCTCCTCTCCAGAAGTATAGGCCAGAAATGAACTTCTGAATAATGTTTCTAAAGCAGAACTTAAGGAAACTTGATGGTGTTTTTCTATATTCTTGTTAGTTGGTTTTCTAGAACAATTCTATACAGGGTGTCCCAAAAATCTTAGTGCAATTTTAATCCATTAAAGCTGGGAACTACACTAAGACTTTTGGGACACCCTGTATTTTTTTTAAAAGGATTTTTAGTTTGAAATCTAAATAACATCTATTATGTTCCTTATTTTGTTGCATTGGAGGAGAATTAATAAAAAGAGAGAATTTTAGAGATAGGTGAGATTTTAGATCATCTGAACCAGAGGTGTCAAACAAGCAGGCACAGGCTGTAGGGGGGCCCAAACAAGATTAAAATGTATATATTAAACAGAATAGATAAAAATGCCACAAAATATAGATAATGTTAAGATGTAGTTTTCAAATTCAATCTGCAGCCCTCAGGGATCCTTATCTAAGGCTTAGTGGCCCCATTTCTACTTGAGTTTGACACCACTGATCTAGACTAGTTCTTTCATTTTAGAGATGGGTATACTCTGGATCAGAGAAGTAAGGTGACTTATCCAAGGTCACAGAGTTGGGTAGTAGGGAATCCAGGGCTTGATTCTTTGTCTAGTGCTGTCTTGGAGCGCATAGATTGAGAAAATCACTGTTTTGTTGTTTTTTAAAATTTCTTTTTAAAAAATAATTTATTTTTATCTTAATTCCATTCTCAAAAAAGTAGAATGGAATTTTTTCATAAATTAAAAATCAACACCATAGAATAGAAAAGATGGTTATGAAATGCACTGAATAGAGCTTTAAATTTTCCTCAAATATTGAAGACATCTTAGAGGCTATCGTTCATTCTTTAGAGAAAGAGTTAATTAATGAAAGCCCATTATTGGGTATTGTGTACACATAGAACAGTAAGTATCTCTTCTTAGGCGTTGGGGAATAAATGTGGAAGAAGGAGGGAGGGGGAAGGGATAGTTCTATAAGCATTGTGGGACATCTCCAAGGAATAGAAGCTTGATTTCTATCACATGTTCAATAGTAAAACTTCAAGAGAAGTTCTTGTTAGAATAGAACCTTTAATGGTAGTGAGAGAGATGTGTTTAGTTTTGTTTAGATGTGATAGTATAAGCTCTTTGAGTGCTCCTTAAATAAAGAACATATTTAATTCAGGAAGCACATGGGATTCACGTGAAAAATTATTCATAATGTGGTGGAGCTTGAGGGCCCCGTGTTCTCTCTTTTCTGTATTTTTTTTCTCTTGACTGTTGAAAGAACCTTTTTTCTCTGCATAGATGACTGTGAAATGGCAGTCTGTCCTATTTCCTCTAAAGCTCCCCAGAAACAAAGACGTGGTCCTGATCTTTAAGGAGAGGTATCCTGGTGCAGGGATCACCTTTTGTTCCTTATGGTAGGGTATCCTAGTGGCCAGCTGGGGCACTGTCCCAGTAGGTACGGCCACACTGCCAGCCCAAAGGGATGTCACATAGTTGCTGAGTATGATTTAATCTCTCTCAACTCCCTTGTGTTTACCTGATTTAGACCAATATATCGGATTTGTTTAACCCTTGTTTAGTTTGATTAAGTGGTTGGCTCCTCCATTAAAAAATCAAATTGGGTCTTTCAACCATAAGGAGTAAACCTCCCCCTCCTCCTCCCCCTCTCCCCATGACTAAATTAGGAACATCTGGGGCCACACTCAATGATGTTACCTACAGTGTACTCTATTACTTCCTATTGCCTCCAAGAGCAAATATAGAATATTTTATTTGACATTCAAAGCCCTAATCCTCTTCTACCTTTCCGGCCTTCTTACACTTTACTTCCCACCATGTAATCTTCAATCCAATGACAAGGGCCTCCTGGCTGTTCTGTGAGCAATACACTCAGTCTCTCTGCTCTGGGCGTTCTCTCTGGCTGTCCCCAGTTCCTGCAATGCTCTCCCTCCCCCACGCTGATGGCTGACTTCCTTTAAATAGTAACTAAAATCCCACCTTCTACAGGAAGCCTTCCCCAATCCCTCTTAATTCCAGTGCTTTCCCTCTGTTAATTATTTCCTATTTATCTTGTATATAACTTGCTTCATATATATTTGTTTCCCATTAAATTGTAAACTTTTTGATGGTCAGGACAGTTTTTTACCTCTCAATGTTTGGCACAGTGCCTAGCGCATATTAGACACTTTAAAAAATGTTGATTGATTGATAGAGAAACAGACACCTAGAGATGTAGAAGGCAAGATATCTCTGGCTGAGAGAAACCGAGAGCTGCTATGCACATCTAATATTATAGACTTGTTGAATTGAGGGCATTTAGTGCAAAGAGTAGGATTAAAGAGGTAATTAAAACCTGTTTTCTAAACATAATTAATTATAGGCTGGAACAGAAGGGCCCAGAAGCAACCTGTATGTGGGAGAAAATAAACAAATATTGAGAATAGTGGAGCTTATGACGTTTCAGTCAAGATAGTTAATTGTCCTCAGGAGTTTTTGGTTTCTTCACACTTGTACTAAGTAGGGCGTTTTGGAATTTTATGCTTGAAGGTGAAAGTAACTAATTTTCCAGCTGCCTGCAAGATAACTGTATGTTATTAACATATAACTGAGGTAACATATAACTGTTACCTCAAACATATCCAAACCTGTGCCTGCTTTTTTCATCTTTCATTTTACTATATCTCATTTTTATGTTTTCATCTGATCATGTCTCTTCTTAGTATAAAACTTTTGTGTGGGGAGGGAGAGGGGAGGGACTTATTGCCTTGTAAATTTAAACTTCTTTGTCTGGCATTCAGGGCCCTCTACAGTTGGGTTCTTCTTAACCTTTCCAGCTTTATCTTACCCCACAGAATCCATGTGCTGGTCAAACTAGATTTATTGAAGAACCTTACATATCTTGGGCTTTTCTGCCTGTGTGCCTTTGTTCGTTGTTTTCTGTGTCTATAATCTACTCCTTCATCTTCCTCCATACTCACCTCTTGACCCATTGAATTCCTACCTATTACAAGGTTCATGCTAGTTATAACCTTTTTTTTAATCTGATCTTACTAGGACTTTGCTTGCATTTCCCTCGTGTACCGATATTTAATTTTGTATTATTGTGTGTGTGTGTGTGTGTGTGTGTGTGTGTGTGTGTGCTCTTCTCCCAACACCTGTAACCTCCATGCGGCCAGGGACTATTTCATGTATAAACTTTCTCCCTGGTCATCTAATGACCAATGATCTCTGTACCTGATAGGAATGTAACAAATGTTGGTTGAATTGAATTGTGCTTTCGTCTAAACAAAGTGGCATTGAGGCAGTGAAGCAGATAGGGCGCTGGACCAAATGAAGTCAGGAAAAACCAACTTCAAATCTAGCCGCAGATACTTCTAGCTGTGTGATCCTGGGCAAGTGACTTAAGCTCTGCCTGCCTCCATTTCATAATCTGTAAAATGGGTGTGATAGTCATAGCGCCTATGTCCCAGGGTGGTTGAGAGAATAAATTGAGATAATATTTCTAAAGCTCTTTGCACACATTAAAGTGATAAATAAATGATGCCTATTTATTATTGTTATTATTATTATTAATTATTATTATTCATAAATATTGCCAGCGTGTTAAAATAAATTTGTCTTTCTTGTGATTAGGTATGTGGAGGCAGCTGCCTACCTGAGTGGAAGCCATGATGTCTCAAAGTAACTGAAAAGCCATACTTAGAATTTGGCCTCTTGCCTCCAATTATTATTAGTGGAGGAGATAATATGGGCATACACAGAGGCAAAAAGTAAAGCTTGGCATCTGCTTGACTTTATTCAAGTCACCTCATTGTATAGATGTGGAAACTATAGCAGAGGGATGAGTTTACTTGCTTGGCATCCCACAGCTAAGACAGGACAGAACTGGGATTTGAATCCAGGTCCTGTCGGTGTTCTTCCAGCACTCCACCAGAGTCATTGCATGTAGGGCCTTGGCAGTGATCCCACCATACCTGTACTTGCTACAGTCTATAGTTTCCCAGTCCACAAAGGCCTTATTTAATTAGCCTTGCTAGATCCTGGGCTTGGGGAAAGAAAAGGTCTCGATTAGAGTCTCTAGTTCCATGCTTTACCACCTGTGTGACCCTGAGCAAGCAACCACTGAAGCCTCTCAGCCTCAGGTTTCCTCATCTGTAAGATAGGGATGATAATATTGGTACTTCTTTCCTAGCAGGGTCATTGTGAAGAAAATATATTGTATAGTCTCAAGTCATGTAGAGATACGAGCTTACTGAGTTTGCGGGCGTCCGATAATTAAAGCTTTAAAATAAATTAGAAATCTTTACTAAAAATGTTTTGGAATTTCCTTTCTCTGCCTTTTTAAAATGAGCATGCTGAACATAATTTAAGCTTTTCTTTATGACTTTAGGCTCATCATTTAGAATATCAATTATATGTCCTATGGTGACATCCCCAGAGGTTCCTGAAGTTTGTGTGGGGGTAGGGCATGTTTTCCCCTACATTCAATATTACCCGAAGGCTGCTTTTTATGGGTGAATCTGCTGCCTCTGCTTTTCCCCCTCTCACTATTAGCTGTCACTTCTCAGTACTGCAGTGTGTAACAGCTCCGCCCCTCTCTGCCTGTCTAATAGCCTGTAACCTGAGGGGAAACCCGATCACTAAGATTGTTAAATCTAAAAGCTTCATTTTATGTCCAATTCCAAGCCCTCCCTCGGGTTTCAGGGGTTCACGCTGCTATTTTGGATGTTGAAAGTTATGAGGTTGCTGGAAGTTAATTAAACGTATAAAGTGGGGGCATGTCAGTGCCCATTTTATTGTTTTATTAATTGTCCAGAGTCTGCTGGACATTTTCTCAAACACTGTTAGTGGTCATGGTGAGTGCCCTTGTAGAACTTATGTTCATAGGTAAACCGAGAGGGACACAGTATGTGGGAGAAGAGCCCTGTTTTGGAAACCAGAAGAGCAAAGTTCGAATCTTCATTCTGCTGCTTACTACTGGGCCTCAGCATGTTCATCTCTAAAATAAGGGCTTTGGATCCGGTGACTTCTAATTCTCCATCTGTGGTTCTAGGATTAAAGCAAAGAGGAAGAAGTTGTACCTGCAGTGGAGTTTTGCTAGGTAAAGGAGAGCTAGGTTTGGGGATAGTACTGGTTCTTCACCAGGAAGGTGAGAAAGGAGGAACATGGAATTTGCATGCATAGGGCCAGATTATTTATTCAGGTAATGAGATCAATAAAGAACAGACAGCAGTGTACTTTAATTTGCTTTCATAGGAAAAAAAAATATTCCCCAAACGTAATAGAAGGTAGGGCCTCCTAATTCTGGAGCAGATTGCATTTCAAAAGTTTATAAATTGATTGTTTGGAACTCGAATGATTATTACCTGTGTTATTACCTGTGTAATGATTATTACCTGTGATTTTCTTTATCCTAAGTTTAAAATGAGGCCTCCTGCCTCATTTTAAAGTCCTTTCCAGCTCTAACTATATGAGTTTCTTTTCTTTTTTTTAAATTTCATTGATGATTTTTTCACTCCATCACTTCCTGATATGCCCCATTTCTCAAAACCCTCCCTTTTAGCAAAGAAAAACAATTCCAAAAATCAACCAATAAAGTGACAGCATCAGCAGTATTCCATACCTCTAGTGCCCTACCTCTGTGTCAAAAGGAGACAAGTTTGTCTCCTTATCTTGTCCTCAGGGACTTCTAAGAGTGGAGACTGCATTTTATCGAAGTTCAGAAAGCTTTTAATGTTGCTTTCACTTACCTAACTGAGGTCATGCTATGTACTGTTCTGGTTTTCAAAGTACATTTACTTATGATACAGTGTTCTAATGCAGCATAGTTAGATTGCTAGACAAGCTCACAGAAGCCAGGTTAGCCCATGAGGTAGGTAATAATAGCAGCTCTTAGGCATACACAGGCAGCTAGGTGGCACAGTTGATAGAGTGAGTGCTGGGCCTGGAGTCTGGAAGACATCTTCTCGAGTTCAAATCTGACTTCAGACACTCACTGGCTGTGTGAACCTGGGCGAGTCACTTATCCCTGTTTGCCTCAGTTTCCTCATCTGTCAAATGAGCTGGAGAAGGAAATGATCAGCTACTCCAGTATCTTTGCCAAGAAAACCCCAAATGGGGTCATGAAGAGTGTGATAAAATTGAAACCACTGAATGATAACAACACCAAAAGCCACATACACCCATCTCCCCCCAAGATTTCCTCCTGAGCTTGGTCAGGTGTAAGAGGAAGGGTTACAGTGGAGACTGTATATAGAGCCAAGTCATTTAAAGAGGACATAGTGAATATTTGTTGAGTTAAAATTGAAATGACTTAGATGGTCAAATGGGTGAACCTAGCAAAGGACCTTAAAGGCAGCCAAATCCTCTCTCAGAAAATGCAAATAATTTTCCCTCCTTTCTTTCTTTTCCCTTATTTATAAGGGACAAAAAATTTAACAAATCAAACTTGCCCTTTGCAAGTTTTTACTCATGCTGTTATATCTTATCACACCCTCTTAAACTTTGATTCCCAGAAGTTTTAGTCTTTATTCTATTTATGACTTCATCAATTGTTTGTGTTAAATTAAATATTACCACTAATAAAATCATAGGCAGGTGGCTGTGGATGCTTAAATAGCTACAAATATTTAGTATTTTAAAACTTTCATTTGGGACATTTAGTCAGATTAATGATCTTTGAAGATTATATACAGAGAACTTGGACACATCTGACTCTTTTTCAGCCCCTTATTCTTTGTTCACAGTGTTGCCTATGCCTAGAGAGCCTTCCTTCTTTCCTTCCTTCCCTTCTGTGCTCCCCTCAGCTCATTCTACTGCAGCTTTTCTCATTTGTTGTTCAAGGCTGAAATCTTGAAATCTCCTCTGTGACGTTTTCCCTGCTTACCTCCTCTTCATTTCTCTTCTCACCCTCCAAAGCTGAAAGTGATCCTCCCTTCCTTTGAAGTATCATTGCTCTTTTTATCTCTTATGGCATGAGCACATTTTGCCTTGTGTTACACTAATTTCTGTGCCTGTGTTATCTTCCCTACTTTCCTGTGAGCTCTTTAAAGGCAGAGACCTTGGTACATTTATCTTTGTTATGTTACTTAGACCTTAAGCTAGTGCTTTGTAGATAGTGGGTATATTACTGTATAGGTGAAGTATATGGAACTGAATAACCACCCAGAGTTGATTCTGATTTGGTTCAGATAAAATCTTTGAAATGAAGATGACTTCTGATTTTAACCATTCCACATATGACTTTAACTGGAAGCAGGAACCTCCTCTGTGCTTATTTATTAGATTATCTAAAAATAATTATATTAAGTATAAATATCATGAGGCAACTAGGTGGCTCAGTGGATAGATGCTGGACTGGAGTCAGGAAGACTTGAGTTCAAATGTGGCCTCAGATACTTAACTAGCTGTGTGACCCTGGGCAAGTAATTTATCCCTGTTTGTCTGTTTCCTCATCTGTAAGATGAGCTAGAGAAAGAAATGACAAACCACTCCAGTGTCTTTGCCAAGAAAATCCCAACTGGGGTCATGAAGGGTCAGACATGACTCAACAACAATATAAATATCATGGATGATATTCACATGAAATACTGAGCTGATGTGCCCTGATCAACCAGGAAAAGTCTGGCTCATGTTCCTTCTCGAAAGCCAACATACTTTTTTATTGAATCAGCATATCAACATTAGCAATAAGTAACAGAGGAGAAACAAACATTTACCGAGCACCTACTACCCACATGGTGCTACACTAAGTGCTTGGCTATAAAGATAAGGAGGAAGAAATGCCAACACTCTGCCCCTTTGGAGTTCATGCTCAGAAACATATGCATTCATTCATTAAACAAACATTTATTAAAGTGACTGCTCCGTTCCAGAATAACTTGTCTAGTGCTAGGTGGGATACAAAGCTTACATAAAGTGTGGTCCCTGCCCTCATGGATCTTATAGTCTAATAGAGGCAAAATACAAAAGCACAGATAGCTATAATAGTTGCTATGTATCAATCACATTAAAAAGGTGTATAATAAAGTGCTATGTGAAATCAAAGGAGGAAAATGATTATTATAGATTTAGGGGGTGTAGGGGAAAGATGAGGAAAGCTTAATGGAGAAGATGGCATTTGAGTTGATCTTTAAAAAACTGGTAGGAATTCAATCAGTCAATCAACAAGGACTCATTGTCTGCTGCCTGCCAGGCCCTGTGATAGGTAGGATAGGCACCGAGAATACAAAGCAAAAACGAAACCATCCTTGGCTCTCAAGGAGTTTGCATTCTATTGGGGAAAACAACATATGAACATAAAATTGGAGATAAGATAAATATACAAATATAAGATAATTTTTTAAAGGAGGGGCAGCTTTTGGACTCAGAAGGGGTTGCTTAAGATCGGCTTTGAAAGATAAGTGGATGATGGAGAGGGAGAGGAAGATGTCCTGGGCACGAGAAAAATGTGATTGCAATAAAGGGATGGAGTGGCCCGTGAGCTGTTTGGGAGAGGAAGGATAAACTAATTTAGATAAAGCCTAAATTGCATGGAGCAAAGTAATATAACACAAGGTTGGGAAGGAGCTGGATTGTGTAAGGTATTAAATAACTGCTGAAGGTTTTGAACGTTACCTGGGAGGTAATAGGGAGCCCCTGAAGAACTTTGTGCTGAGGAGTAAAATGATCAGGTCCCACATAAGAAAGATCCCAACAGTGGTATGAAGGATAGATCAGAGTGGAGTGAGAGTTGAAGTGGGGGAAAAACTATGAGGAGGCCATTGAAGTAGTCTGGCCAGGCAGTCATGAAGGCCTACACTGGGTTAGGAATAGAAAATTGGGAATAAATGTAGAAATGGAACAGTGGTGGCTTATCACTCAGTCAATTGATAAACATTTATTAAGGGCCCGACATGTACCAGGCGCTTTGCTAAGTGATGGGGATGCAAAAAGAAGCAAGAGACAGTCCCTCCCCTCCAGGATCTCACAGTCTAACCCAGCAGACAATATGCAAGCAAATATATACAAAGCAAGCTGTATATATGATATACATACATGTATATATGTATGTAATACATAAATGTGTCTATATGTGTGTGTGTCTATATGTGAATATATTGGAGATGAGAAGTATGTGTGTGTATATGTATATGTTATATACTTGTATGTACATACATATATGAATATATATGTGTGTATATATTTATATATATGTATATATATATGTGTGTGTGTGTGTTATATATGTATACTGAGAGGAGAGGAGAGAGGAATATATTGGAGGTGAAAAGAGAGAAGAAAAAATCAAAAGGGCAGCTAGGTGGTAGAATGGATAGATTGCCAGATCTGGAGTCAGGAAGAGTTCAAATCTAGATTCAGACACTTATTAGCTGTGTGACCCTAGGCAAGTCCCTTAACCCTGCTTGCCTCAGTTTCCTCATCTATAAAATGAACTGGAGAAAGAAATGGCAAACTACTCTAGTTTCTTTGCCAAGAAAACCCTAAATGGGGTCATAAAGAGTCGGACATGACTAAAATCAATGAACAACAACAACAACAAGAAGTCAAAATCCAATGGAATCCAAGTATTTGTTAGCTATCTTTTATTTACAAGACACCTGTGCTACATATTGGAAATGCAAAGAAAGAACAAAAACTACCCTCATCCTCAAGGAGATTACGGTTTACCTGGAGACAAAACATGTACTCAGATAAATATAGACATGGGATTTTGAAGAGGATCAGAGCATTAACAAAGGGGATCAGAAAAGCCTTTCTTTGGGAGTTTGAATGTGAGAACCTCAAAGGAATCTAGGAATTTCAGGAGGTAAGAGGCATATGCCTAGAAAGGCATGGGAAGTGGCCTGTATACAAGTATGGAAGTGGGATGGAAAGGGAGTATTGGGAATACATGGAATGTAGAGTTCATGAATAGGAATAGTATGGAACAAGCCTACAAGAGTATTCTGGAGCCAGATTGTGAAGGGCTTTAAATGCCAAGTTAGCAGACAAAGGATGTCTCTCATGTTTGTTCAAGTAGCAAACATAGACTGAATGATTGATGAATTAAAAAAGAAAGAGAATTAGTGAAGTCAAGAGAAAAACCATGATTAAAGGAAAGTATAATAGATTCAAGTGGAATCTTTTGAGTTTGAGATTTTGGTGGGCCATCAAAATGGAGATGTTGGAAATGGAGGTACAGACCTGGAGTTGAAAAGAAAGGTCAGAACTAGAGAGGTTTTTAGAGTTATGTGTTTATGAGAATGCCAAAGGAGACAGTGTGGAGAGAGAAGAGAGCAAAAGATAGACCCTTGAAGAACATACTTGTTAAGGGATGAGGAAGAGGGTGAAGAACCAGCAGGGAATCGAAATATTGTTGTATCTCTGAAGCCATCAGAAGAGTAAGCAATCAGCAGAAGGGAGTGATTCACAGTGTCAGAAGCTGGAAAGATGTCACAGAATACTATGACCGAGAAAATGCCATTGGATTTAGCAAGTAGGTAATTGATGTCTATTGTAGTGTCAAGAGTTGAAGTGCTATCATAAGAGGTTGAGGACACAGTGTGTAGGGAAGAAGCGTAAGCTTGAGGTATAGAGAGCTGTTTGAAAAGGGTTAACAATGAAGGAGAGGAGAGATCTGGGATGATAGTTGGATAGGTTGAGAAGGGCTATGGGAAAGCCTTTTTAGGATTTGGGAAACCTGAGCACTTTATTGGAAGATGGGAAGGAGATAGTAGAGAAGGAGAGATTAAAGCTAGGAAATGACTGCTGGAACAGGGTCCCAGAGGGAAAGGACTAAAGAGTGCAGGGAAGAGAGCATGTAAAGTATAGAAAAGCAGAATTGACACATGCAACTTAATATTTGGATTCAATTCCAAACACAAACCCACTAATATTTCTGTGCTCCTATAATCCCAGTATGGTGTCTTCCAAGATGATAGCTATAGCGATTGGAGACCTCATAGATTGGAAGAGCCCTGCAGTCATGGCTCTGGTAATATATAACAAACAATGGCTGAAGTTGGCTTCTAGCCATTATCTCCAGGCAATTCTGAGATGTTGGTTAGAATTAAACCTTTGGCTTTTAAGTCACACACACACACACACACACACACACACACACACACACACACACACCAGAGGTTTCACACTAAGGGCAGAATGGCTCGGAGAATATTAGGGATCACTTTAAATAAATGGCTTGATTCCAGTTCTTACATTAAGGGTAGGGTGTAGAGATGGGAGGTTTTATTGAATCTGCTGATCAAAGGAGATAGGTAGGGTACACAAAGTGCCTTGCCAGCATTAAAATACTATAACAAGCAAATTTAGTGATGTGTTCAATTTTGTTTTACTGTATTAGTGTTTTTTTACCTATTTTATCTGTCTTGTATTTACTTACATGCATACATGTTGTTTCCATTCAATTGATTGTAAGCTCCTTGAGGCCAGAGACAATTTCATTTTTGTCTACGTATTTTCAGTGACTAGCGTCAGTCTCTGATTAAATTATTGTTCAAGGAATAAATGGATGAATATACACGTCAGCTGCTATTTTATGAATATTATCACCAATACTGTGTGAGCTGTTCAGAACTACTTGGCGGGGTGGGGGGAGTGTGAGGAGATGGAAAAGGAGCTGTAGGTGATACTCAACAAACAGAAACACCTTGGCAGCCTTGGGGGCTGTTTCCCAGGGAACAGCCTGGATTCTATCCAGGTCAGCTGGTTTGTGAACAAGGTGACAGGAAATACTTATTTCAATGATACTACCCCTTAGGTCCCTTCAGGGGGATGCAGAAACAGTTCCTTTCCTTGATGAAGAATACTTCAGTGAAATACTTGGAGAAACAGTGGTTGTAAGAGACTGGGACACAGCAGCAATCCCTTAGGATTCTTCCAACCACAGTAAATTCTCTCTTTAGTTAAACCAATTAATTAAACAAGCATTTATTAATTACCTAGTTTGTACTGACTACTGTGGGTAAGATATAAAAAATATAGAGTAAGATTTATCACCCCTGTCGTCATACAACTTATACAAATAATGAACACAAGATAATGCAAATATGTGTAAGAAAGGTGCAATGTATTGCATGTAAAGGGCACCAGGGAGACAGAAGGATTCTAGTGTGGACCATATGGTAGCATTTTCTACTCATATAGCCAATTTTCAGAGAATTAGAAGATAATAAAGCATGCTTATTTTTAAAACTAGACTGAATGTAATTTAATTTTACTCTGGTGATTGATTCAAAAGATATTTTGTGATTTAGAGTACTTTAGGGTAATCACTATGAAATTATCTTGGTACTATAGGGATGTAGAAGGGAGGTGGTTAGCAGTTTCAGTTGATAAAATGAGAAATCATTTGCTGTATTGATGTAGAGTTCAAGGCTTTTCATGTCTATGCTTGGTTTTGAACCTGTAGCAGGAAAGAGTTTAATGTGTATATTGAGAGGTTAACATTTTTATTATCAATGGATATCAGTTACTTTATACAGGGATGTCTTTTTAAATCGTCACATCATTCATTTGGCTCACAGAATCAACATGAGGGTAGGAACGATCTTCAAAAAAATACCTATCTTAAGCCCTAACACATTCCTCTTTTTATTTATTGTGTCTATATCAAGTAAATTTACTTACTATATGTTTGTAAAATCTAAAAAGAGCCTTTTAACATCATTATCTCCCAAGCTGCTTTTTTATTTTTTAAGATTTCAGACCGTTAGCTATCTCTCTCTGAATCTATTCACAAAAATTATTTGTTGCATCATCAGGCCTAAAATTTTATTGTGACTATCTTTCAGCTGTTAAATTATAGGCTAGAATCAAAAAAGGGACCCACAGACAAAATGACTAATTTCTGTAGCTGCATATAGGTCAGCGGTATAAATGGCGTAGGGCTAATTGGAAAAGTAATGATTTTCTAGACACCTTCTGAATGGACAAAATTCCTAGCACTCCCTTTTCACACAGTATTCCCTGGTTAGCTGTGGCTTACTCCCTTGTGGCTGTACATTACTATTTTTTCTCCTGACCTGTGATTTTCATAATGTAGGGAGCTTCAGTGAAGAGCCTTCCTTTACCAATGCAGATCACACAGTTTTGGAGAGTTGCCTGGGTACTCAGAGGTTAAGAAACTAGCCAGTCATTCAGCCAGTATGTTTCAAAAGCAGGACTTGAATCCACATCTGCCTTGTTTTGCTAGGTGACTCAGTGGATGGAGTGGTGGGCCTGGAGTTACAAAGTTCTGAGTTCAAATCCTGCCCCAGACAGTAGCTGTGTGATGCCGGGAGAGTCATTTAACCTCATCTGCCTCAGTTTCTTCATCTATAAAATGGGGATGAAAATAATAATACCTACCTCCTGGGGTATTTGTGGGGTTAAAGTGAGATAATATTTGTAAAGCACTCTGCAAACCTTAAAGCTCTCCATAAGTGTTAATATAACTTGATTTATTATATTATTATTATGACTTGCTTTAGGGAACTCTAGCTTGCCATGTGACCTTAGATAAATAACACTCCCTGGGCCTCAGTTTCATAAACCTTTCTCAGGAGAAAAGCAGGCGACCCTTTAAAGTCTCTCCCAGCACTATTATTTCATGGTGTGATTGTATTATATGCAACTTAAGCATTTTTTTGTGTTTACAACTAACAATTACAATTAATTGCTAATTACAATTAATAATTTCTGTGCTTAGTGCTGTGGATACAAAGAGAAAATGAAAAACAGTCCTTAATGAAATGAAAATGAAAAATTTCTCAAGAAGTTTACTTTCTACTGTGGTGAGAACATTTACAGATCAGTAAACAAAATATAATTCAAAGAGGAAGAAAACACTAACAACTAGGAGAATCAGGAAAGGCTTCCTGATTGGAGATCTGTGATACAAGGTTTAAAGGGAGCCTGGAATTCTAATAATAAAATCTAATATTTGTGTAAGCCCTTTAAAGTTCCCCAAACACTCTGTATACATTATTCCATTTGGTCCTCACCATGACCTTATGAGATAGTATAAGTGGGTCCCCCGCCCCCAATTTACAGATCAGGAAACTGGGTGTCAGGGCTATCTAATTACTTGCCTATGGTCACAAGGTAAATATCTGAGACATAATCTGAACCCAGATCTTCCAACACTCTAGGCACCATAAAGCCCTGCTTTAGGCCACGTTAGCTGGAATCTAGAATGTTTGTATTCAAATGTACCTCTGAAATTGTGTATGCATTGATATCCATATACAATGTCCCAAAAGTCTCAGTGCAGTTTTAAGATTTAATAGCCAAGGAGTAGGCAAAGGAAAGATCTAGACAACAGCCTAGTGAGGTAGGTGCCACAGGTATTATCCTTCTTTTATGGATGAAATGGAGGTTCAGAAAGAATACCACTTGTTCATAGTCACAATACAGCTATTATGTATAGGAGTGAAGGGGCATCCCAGCTATGTTCTGACAGGCTCATTTGGGTAACAAGGTAATGAATCTTTGGGTTTCAGTAACTCTAAGACTAAATTGTAAATGTACTGGGGGAGGGAATCCCTCTCTTTATACTAATGAGACTATGGACTTTTAAGGTATGGACATCTGTGTATATTTACTATGAATTTTTACTATATTGAACAAATTTCAATGGCTTTATTTCCACTTACCGATTGGTTCCAGTACTTTGGCTTTTAGTTTCTGTGCTTCAAGCTTAAGGAATTAATGATGCCTATAGAAAAACAGAATTGCCATTAAAGGAATTCTCCAGTAAATCCTTCTTTTGTAGTATAAATAATCAGAATTGGTTTCTTCTCAGTCTTGTTCAGGAATCATAAGATTTAGAGCTAGAAGGCTCATGAGAGGTTTTCTATTCCTCATTTTGCAGAGAAGGAATGAAGCCTACCTAAAGAGGCTGAAATGAGTTGTCCAAGGTGACACAAATACTACATGGAAGAGAGCTGAGAGTCCACTTTAGGTCCTCTGACATTGGATCCTATATTCTTTCTGTTACATCACTGCCCCTTGGCAATATGAGCTGTGGAAGTCATTGTGCTAGGTGGAAATGAGCATCATCAAATTTTTGAGTGGGGAGAGACTTTAGCAATCTCCTGCATTAAAGCTGTAGGTATGCTATTATCTTTTCATCTGCTAGCTTCCAAGTAGGGGGCTAGCTTCAGAACCAGTCTAGTCTTTTTAATTATCTGCAAATACTACCCTTTTATACACTTTTTCACCTAGGGAAGAGCCTCAGAAATTTAAAAATCAAAACAATACTTACCCTTTCTGCTTCCTAATGCATTCTCCATCAGTCCTTGGCAACTTAGAATCCGTCCTGTAGGCTAAGTAGCAATTATCATGTTTTACCTTTAAGCTGGGGCCAAGAAGAAAGTTTTGCCACCTGTAAGGGCTGTAGGAGCATAGTTTTATCATTAAGGATTTCTCTAGTACTTTCTGGCTTCCTCTGCGGTGAGAAGCCTAGAAAAAGAAATATGGACTTCTAACCAGTTTTTGGTGGTTCTCAAGGATGTCATTAGTGGGAATCTCTAGCTTTTAATCCCATTTCATTGAAAGAGTTTATTGGTAGTTTTAAAACAGTATTGCTTTTTTAGGGAGTCCCACTCATTAAAATGTGCATAAGGAAAAGTAGTTTGGATGTGGCCCAGAATATTTTGTGGGAAGTGGGCATAAAAAGAACTCCCTATTTTCCCCGCTACTCTTACATTTTTGGTTTGTGGTGTTCTGTTGAGTCAGGCTATATCCTGTCACAGAGTATTACAGCTTGTCACATTTGATGTTTATTACTCACAAAATATTCAGCCCACAATGTTAAGCAGGTGCTAAGTGACCCATTCTGAATTTAGTGGCAGTTCTGCAGAGAAGACCAAAGTCCAAGGTTTTAGATAACCCCTGAGCTTTGCTCATCTCATTTCACTCAGTGTTGGCAGCTGTTTGCTCTGGCACTCACTGACAATTGGGCTTGCAACCATAGGATTTAGAATTGGTGGTGAAATGACTTACCTAATGTCACACAGTGAGCAAACACCAGAGCTGAGATGCAAACCCGTGTTCTTTCTACTACTGAAAGTCATTTTAGTAGGGAGAGCTGAGGATTTGTCATGGAATTTTTGAGGAGAGGTGGCATCTTCTCAGTTTAGTTTAGTCAGGACCCAAGGAGAGGAAGTAACCTGGCTAAGGTCACAAAGACAATAAATGGTAGAGCAAGGATTTGAACATGGCTTTCTGATTCCAAATCCCAGGCTCTTTTTATTACAATACATGGCTTCTTAAATATCTAGTTTTATGTGACAGATGAGGAAACTGTTGAGAGAGCTCAGTGAATGACTTTCCCAAGGTCACAGAGGTAGTAAGCCTCAGAGCCATGATTCAAAACTAGATGATCTCTAAGATGCCTTTTGGTTCTCGATCTTAATGACCTCCTATCATCATACCCTGCCTATGGTTTTCTTAAAAAAAAAAAGTTAATATGCCAATACATTGAGCTCTTAGTTAGGGTGTGTGTTATGTCTATTGAAGTTTCTTGTATTTTATCTTATTGACCACTCCTTGACTATTTTGTGTATATATAAAGCCTTGTGTTTATAGAGAAGAAAAAAAACCCCTATATTTTTGTTAATTCAAATCCTGTAGGAGATCTGTCAGCCAGCAGGAGCTCTCACTGAAGAGAAACCTAGAAGCTCAGAATTGGGAATAGGAGGTGGATAATTGGTAATCAGGACAATCACATATTTTGTTTCTGTCGCTTATTCAGCATGACTGGTGTTTGCTTTCTTTCTTCTTTCTCTCTCATCCTTGTTTTAGTCTCCCTCTGAGTTTTACAGTTCTGAAGTACATTAGTTGCTGTGGCATTTGCAGTGTCCCTTGGAGTGGACAGAGCTTTGGTGCTCCTGACAAGTACAGAATCACTTATAACATAATGACTCCACATTGATACCTTGATTTGGGAAATGTAGGCACTTGACAAGAGTTACGGTAGTTCTGTCTTTGCTTTAAGAACAAATATGCAAATGGAAATAGGTAGATTCGTAGTCTTCTTTTTCTGCCTTAACTGCTCATGTGGCTTTTTTACAAATTTTCTATACATTTGGATGGGGTCATGGGCAATAGGCTGTGTTTTTTGTCTGGCCTCCCGTGGATTCCAGGCTTAGGCAGACTGATTTCAATCCTAGGCCCCAAAGGGTAAGTTTCTGTCTTTGGTTCACATCTCCAGTGGAATCTCTCCAGGAAAATTTCTTAAAACAAACTTAGGTAAATCTCAGGTCTGAGCTTCTCTAAATGTGCATAACAGGGTTCCCAGCTCCTGCACACGCACTCAGTGTACAACATGGATACCAGGTATGGGGCAGCCTTTATTCTCTCAACATAGAAAATTTATACGATACAAAAGACTCCTAGATGCCATGAACCAATACAGACACATGAAACGCTAAGAGGAACGATGGCTTAAAGTCAAAAAGACCTGAATTCAAATGCAGCCTCAGACATTTAGTAGCCGTATGACCCTGGGCAAGTCTATTTGCTTCAGGTTCCTCATTTATAAAATGAAGACGATGGTAGCACCTACTGTCTAGTGTTGTTGTGAGTATCCAATGAGATGGTAATTGTAAAGCTTTTAGCTTTACAGTGCCTGGCATATAATAAGCACTATGTAAGTGCTAGCTATGATGATGATGATGCCTTTAAATAGCCCATTAAAATCTCTTTTCCCCTCTCCAAGGTAAATCCTTCTTATGGCTGCCCTGCAGTATTCTTACATGATGATGATGAAAACTGACATTTATAAAACACTTTAAGGTTTGCAAAGCACATTACATATGTGATTTTATTGGATTCTCACAACAGCCTTGTAAAGTAAGTTCTATTATCATCCCCATTTTACAGGTGAGGGAGCTGAAACTAGGAGAGCTTAAGTGACTTGCCAAGGGTCACACAGCTAGTAAGAGTCTGAGGATGGATTTGAATCCAGGTCTTCCTTACTCCAAGTAAAATTAGGAGCATTGTATGGTCCCATGTCCGGCACAATAGGGCACCATCACACCCAGTAACTGTATTGGAAATGGACCCACCTTCCAACTTCTGATGTACTTGTAACAGTTCCACCCCGGTTGTTTAGCATACGATATCTCTAACTGGTACTGACATGGCCCACAAACAACTATATGAAATGAAAGGAGTCAGCAACGTTCCTCCATTGTCTTTGACCCCACAGGGCAAAGACTTTGATTGTACAGTCCTGGCCTCTTCAGGGATTCACTTAGGACCTGTACTATTTGAGCAGCTTCTAGCAATAGTATAGAGGGTTGTCAAAGTTCAGATCTCTTGGCCCCTTTCGTCCTTCAGCTATAGGGTGATCCAAGGATCGTGCTCTTGAAGAAATCTCCTTTTATGAGACTGCAACCAAATGACCAATTTCAGAAACTCTGGAATTTTCATAAAAAGTCCATTCTCAGGAAATAAATAGTTTCTGAAGTCATCAGAAGACAAAATAGAATGGTGAGGATAGTCAGGAACTGAAAGTTCAGGACTCTCCTGGGAAGTGCCCTTCATCCCTCATCATTTTGACAGAGGGACTTATCAAATTGGTCTTGAACATACTTATGCAATTTGCCCCAGGGCATTCTATTTCTAAGCATTTTCCTGGATACCCTAGGTTTAACTGTTAGAGAAAATAAGTCCATTTGTTCTTGTCCCTCACCCCTTTGCAGCTAGGAGGCATATGATTTGGTCTATTCCTACCCATGTCAGATTGAGTAGCAAAGCATTTAAAAATATCTTCATTCTCTAATTTTGTGGGCTTCTTTTCTGAGGGTAATATTTTCTACTCAGTGATTATTCTGCCCTCTGGGACTTCTGAATAGGGTAGTTGTTAGAAGATGGTGCCATCTTATTGGAGACCTTCCTCATCTGGCTAGGGGCAGCTGGGTGGTGCAGTAGAGAGAGTGCTGGGCCTGGAGTCAGGAAGACCCTTCTTCCTGAGTTCAAATCTGACCTCAGGCACTAGCTGTGTGACCCTGGGCACATCACTTAACTCTGTTTGCCTCAGTTTCCTCATCCATAAAATGAGCTGGAGAAGGAAATGGCAAACCATTCCTGTATCTTTATAAGAAAACCCCACTTGGGGTTGTAAAGAATTGGACACAACTGAACAACAACTCACCTGGCTAGTCTTCCCATCTGGTCACTTCTGTAGACACCTATGTCATGGAGGCAATGGCAAGCCTTCTTTTCAAGAAAAGAACATGTTTTTGTTTTTGGTTGGGTGGGGTCTGAGTTGGGGGCAGGGTTACTTTAAAATACAGTAGAGTTTGTTTTTGATGAGCTTTGGTTTTCTTTCCAGCTGAGAATTTCACAAGGCACAATCCAACGAACAGTTTGCCTTCCTGGTTGTAATTACATTCCAGGTTCTTGCTGGTTATTATTTTAGAAGTTGAGCTCATCATGGATTCTCTGAGTATAGGACTTCCTGATTGTCCACATTAAGATTGTAATTTCATCCATGGGGTACAGTGTCATCACAGAAACAGGATGGAATTACAGCTTTATGCACATTATGGAAAGATACATTATTTATTGAAAATGCATTATAAAGTTAAATATTAAAATAATAATTTTCTGATTGTACTGAAAGTCCAAAGAACTTGAAGAGAAGCACAACACTGGGCAGGCAAAAAAGGTATTCGGTCAATATTTATTGGTTAAATGATTGATTGACAACCTCTGATTAAACTATAGAATTAAATCCACACAGTTCTTCCAAGTGTGAAGATATGTATAGAGAAGTTGCACCTAAACTAGTATTTTCTTGCATAAATTCTTTATAAATAATTCATGCCTTCCTGCTTTAGTGTGCTGGTGAGGTGACCCTGGGTTTTAGAAGCCTCTGTCCCCAGAGCACAGGGGCCCCAGAAATGGATTGAATATTTGGCATCCAAGGATCAGCTCAGCATTTTACTGTTGGCCTGGTGATTTGTGCCCTGGCCACTCAAGAATACCTCCTCTAAAAGGAGGCAGAGATTCTTAAGATTGTTTCTTTGTACCCTGGACCCTTTGGGCATTTTGGAGAAGTCTAAAGACCCTCTCTAAGAAGAATGTTTTTAAATGCACAGAATAAACTTTATCAGTTTATAAAGGAGAACTGATTATGTTGAAATATGGTTACCAAAGTATGCAGATAAATAAACAAATCGAGTTCTCAGGCTCCAGGTTGAGAACTCCTGTTCTAAGGTATGGATGGACTATCTTCTGCGTTTGTGTACGTGGTTAAACCTACACAGATTAAATTATCAATCTTAAAGTGTCTGTGATTGGTGTTATTATGCCTATTTCCAAAAGCGATTAGAAAAGGCATATATAAAAGCACAATGCAGGTACACTTGGTTATTGGTAGGGGACAGTCTCATTTTACTTTGCAATGTTTTAAAATTTTTGTGTTTTTTATTATTTATGTTTTATCATATAAATATTATTTTATTTTGTAAATAATGTTTTATTATTTATGAAATAGATTGGCCCATAGAAATACATTTATTTTGTTTTTTTTCTCCCCCTACTTGCAAGCTTGGTGTTGGACTATTTGGGAGGGGGGATACAGAATCCTCAGCTTCACAGATATCCCTGCATAATCAACAATCTCTCCTAATAATAATTTGCACTCTGGTGTAGGCCCTCCCATATAAGGAGACAGTTCTACCTTCAGGTAACACCTCTCATAGAATTTTCTGTCCAGCCAGAAATTTGGACAGTATGATAGGTAAAGACCTGAGCTCTTCAGCCTTCTACCTTGGCGATGACTTAGGCAATCAGAACGAATCCAGAAGTTGTTTGCCCAGTAGTGGTATGGCCTCTATGTTTTCTTTGAGGCATTACTTCAGAAAGTGTGTATTTTTGCCAACAAGGTTTCAGATTTCTCTGTAGGGAGATAAAATAATACTTTGTTATCTGACATGAGCTTATAAATTTTTAGCTTCTGTCGTCATTTGCCCTCACAGTGTGAGGTCATGAACTTTATAGCGGTGAAATGTGTGTGTGTGTGTGTGTGTGTGTGTGTGTGTGTGTAAAATTCTATTTCATAAGAGAATATTGTGCCCTCAAGATAAAATTTCAGAAAGGCTTTCTGTGGAACATCATATTATTTTTGAGTGAGCCATTGGAATTTCAAAATTTGTGCATGTATGCATGAATGAAGAGGTCTTCAAATACCTTTGTCGATATAAATAATTAAGGAAGCTTTTTTATTAAAAATAGCTTGAAGGAATTACAAATATTTAAAATTAGCTCAGACATATTCTCTCTTCAGAATTATTTGACATGGTTAATTTGCATGGAGAACATCGAGATCAAACAGATACCCAAAAAGGGACATTAAGTGTGCCAGCACCAGTGTTCTGCTGTTAGAACGAGCAATGATGAAGACCCTGCTTTTCTGACTGATGTTTTTGCCAAAGTAAATGCCCCTGATCTTCATTTCTGTGAAGGAATTATTCAAAACTATGCAAACTAGTTCAGTGTTTGACTGTAAATCGAGACTAATTGTTCATTGTGCTGGTTTTTCTTTTCTTTTCTTTTTCACATTTTTATAACTAATCCCATCTTTTGTTTGTGACTTATAAACATTGTATATGCTAGCTAGTACCCAGGTCTAATTTTATGCCAAAAGAAACATTTCAGACCTTACATAGACTTGGAATTAGAAGAGGCCAGAGTTCAGGGTCTGTCTCAGACACCAGTTAACAGTGTGTCCCAGGTCAAATTATTCCCCATGTCTGAGTCTGGTTTTGGTCTATAAAATGGATCTAACTATTTCATGGGATTATTGTGAGAAAAGTACATTGTAAACCTTAAAGTGCCATGAAATACGAGCTATTATTATGATTATCTTTAATCGCCTTTCCCCACCAAACCTCCCCAAAGTAGATTTTTCTTCCTCAGATCTTAATTAGTGGAGAATCTTATGTAAAGTCTTGCATCTTCTGGGGTGGTAGTGTAGGTGCCACAGTAATCTTTGCATGTGTCTTTTTAAATATGCAAGATGCATCATTGGCTGTGGGTGGGGGAACTACCTGAAATGCAATTTAACTAATTACTCATACAGCTGTACCTCACCAGAAGGGAAAAACCCCCAGTGCCATGGCTCACTCATATTTCGAATAATGAAGAGAGAGAGAGAAGTCTGATTTAGTGAAAGATCTGGATTACAGAATTTAAAAAAAAAATAGGTCTTAAAAGTTTTGGGACCCAGTGGGTCCAAAAACTTTCTCTCTTACTCTCTCTCCCCTCATCATCAATTCACTGTTTCAGCTCTAATCCTCAATCTCCAATTTCCTGATGGAGACATCTCCATCAGAACGTGTTGTCTGTGCCTCAAACTCAACATATCCAAAAGATAGCTCATTATCTTGCCCCTCATCCTAACTTCCCTATTTCTGATGATGGCATCAATACCTTCCTATCATAGTCATCCAGCCTTGAAACCTTTGATTTGTTCCTTCTTCCTTAACTGCTCTTCCCCATTCTAGACAGTTGACAGTTCCCATTGATCTACAATATCTCTGATACTCTCTTTCTTTTATTTATTTATTCATTTATTTATTCATTCATCCATTTATTTATTTTGCTTTTTGGTGGGGCAATTGGGGTTAAGTGACTTGCCCAAAGACACAGCTAGTACATTTGTCAAGTGTCTGAGGTCAGATTTGAACTCCTGATTCCAGGGCCGGTGCTCTACTCACTGCACCACCTAGCTGCCCCTACTCTCCTTCTTTCAATCAATCCATTAACAAACATTTATTGAATGACAGCCCTCCCCACTCCTCCCATCCCCTCAAGGAGCTTATGGTCTAACGGGGAAGAGAACATACACATGCATTGTTATATTCAAAGTACATCTAAAACAGGTTCAAGGTAATCTTGTCAGGAAGACTGTAGCCACTGGGGGTGGGTGGATGAGTCTGGGGAAACCAGGAAAAGTCTTGTGTAGAAAGAAAGTGGTACTTGAGTTGAGTGTTAAAGGAAACCCAGGATTTGGTGAGGAGGGAGAGCATTTCAGATACAGAAAATAGGCAGTTCAAAGGCATAGATTTGGGAGATAGAGGGTCATGTGGAAGGACATAATGCTACTAAATTGGGACAACAATTTCACCAATATCGTAAGGTATTTGTGAAAATTAAAGGAGATGATATATATAAAACTCTTTGCAAACCGAATATGCTACGTAAATGTTAATAATGACAATAAATGTTTGCATTTTATCTGGTAGTCAATAATAATAGCCATGGCTATTTCCTACAGGATTATTGTGATTGTCATTACCTATAGGCTAAAATACAAACTGCTTAGTTTGGCATTTAAGGCCTTCTCAAATCTTCTTTCATTCTCACTTTCCAGCCACACAATCCTACCCTTTCCCACCTCCATGCATTTGGTCAGATTGTCCTCTTATTCCTAGAAAATAATAATAAAACCTAGCATTTATATAGTACATACCGAATGTGCCAGTCACTGTGCTAAGTGCTTCATGAATATTTTCTCATTTGATCCTCACAACAACCCTCAGAGGTAGGTGCTATCATTATCCCCATTTTACAGATGAGAAAAGCGAGGCAAACAAAAGTGAAATGATTTTCCTGGGATAAGACAACAAGTAAGTATCTGGGACTAAGTTTAAACTCAGGTCTTCCTGCCTCTATGGCCAGCACTCTATCTACTACTCCCTCGAGCTTCCCCATGATATTCTGTCACCATCTCTATCCCTTGACATCTTTTTCTTTCATCAAAGCTCCACTCAGATTCCACTTTTCTGACACCTTCCCCCTAGCTGAAAATGATTGCTCACACTTCATATTTTCCTAGGCTGTTTTGGCTGAATCTCCCTTTTGTCTCCTCATATTCTGACTTGATTTATTTGTGTCTATATTCTCTCTTCCCCCTGTAGGTTGTAAATTTGTGAAGTCAAGGATTATATTTTTCATATTTGTTTTCTCCAGCACCTAGTACAGTTCCTTGTACTTAGTAGGTTGCCCCAAAACTGTTTAATTTGCATTTAGTATAGACTAAGAGATAAATGGTTTCTAGTCAACAACAACAAAAAAAAAACCTGGGTAAAATTGTCTTGTTAGACACTCAAAATCAACCTCACACAATCATGTAAAGCAATGAAGTCCTTTAATATGTAAAAATTAGTTGCTGAACCCAGAAATAGGTTAAGGGAGTCCTTTTATCTCAGCTCCTGCCTCTAAAAGCTACTGACATAAGGCTATAGTGTTCTAACTTCCTAGTAAGACCATGATGGCTTTCAGAGAAGGAAAATTACTTGAAGTTTCCACTCGAGAATAGTTTGTCTGAATTACTGAAAACTCTCCATGAAAAGAGGCATTGTTGTAGTGGAGAAAGTAGTGGACTTGGAAGTATAAAGATTTATGTTTAAATCTTGGTTATTCTCCAGTGTCTGGGATATAGTAATTATTTAATAAATACTTGGTGATGATTGACAGGTTCTATTTAGTACCTATGTGACCTTGGACAAGTGAGTTTTCCTTCCTAGGCTTTGGTTTCCTCCTCTATCAGGTGGAGGCCACTGGATTCGGTTATCTAGCAATTTGTGATTCTGTGAGGTTTTACTGTATAAGAGAGGTCCATTTGGAATGAACTCAGATCTTTGGTAGGTAGAAAACTAAATCTAGTTGAGAAAGAGTAAACTCTTATACTTTTCAGAACAGCCTGGGATCTTTGCCAAGAGAATGGAGAAGAGAAGGGAACAGAGCTTTGTACTGCTCCCCATTGGGGGAAAAAAAGCTTTATGAAACAGAGGAGACAGAAAAGTAAAATTGCACTGAATCCTTCCTTTCCCAGCAAAGTTTTTGAATTCAGAGAATCACTGGTGTTTTCCTGGTTACTTAGGAGTCCATATTTGGCTCTTGGCAGCCAGTCCTTTGGGAATCATGTTTTATATCCTTTGTTGTTGTTCAGTCATTTCAGTCGTGTCTGACTCTTCATGACCCCATTTGGGGTTTTCTTGGCAAAGACAGTGGAGCGGTTTTTCATTTCCTTCTCCAGCTCATCTTACAGATGTGGAACTGAGGCAAACAAAGTTAAGTGACTTGCCCAGGATCACATAGCTACTGAGCATCTGAGGCCAGATCTAAACTTAGGAAGATGAGTCTTTCTGATTTCCAAGCCCAGTGTCCTATCCACTGCACTATCTTGTTGCCCCTTTAGATCATTTGTCACATAATAAAAGATCTAGATTTCTGAGTTGGAGTGTTGGAAGAAGGAGGACTTGTCCAGTATCATGAATGTTAAGTCAGATAAATTACTAGTAATAAAGAGTATTTTTAAAGTCTGAGGCATCAATGATCATGGTATGGACCCTCTCTAGACCTCCCCTCCCCTTTTTTCTCCTCATCTTTACCCACACGCCTACCTAAAAAATTATTCTTTAGAGTAGAAGGTCTCCAGTCCTGATTTGTTGGTGCTGTGGCATAATTCAGGGATTGTGGACTGATGATGGCTCACAGTAACTTTTCCTATTGCCATGCCAGGCCAAAGGAGGGGGCTGGTGGAAGGAGTGTGGCATGTCCCATGTCATTGCTGGAGTGCAGACAGTTCCTTGGCACTGTGCCTCCACTGCTTGGTGTGGGGTACAGTGAGTATGAATCAGGAGAGTGGCAGGGCCTGTGCAGCAGTATCCAAATTGGTGGCAGCAACCTTCTGGCTTGTGTGCCAGGCAGGATAAACTCATAGATCACCCTCTGACCTGCATACCACAGAGTATCCACCCTTGGTCTAAACCATTCTGATTCCTTTGTGCTAGTACAGAAATCAGGGGCACAAGTAGAAAGCAACCACTTAAAATTTGTATTTATTTTATTTTTAAAGACTGAAGGTGTGAATGGTTAGTTTACTCTGATCATAAGCCTGAGAAGTTTCCATAGCACTCTGTGGAGAAGAGGTGGGAGTTGCTTAGTAAGCTTATTGATTTTAAATGAGTCTGCCACAATGGTTACTAACATAGCCTGTATCAAGGAGGCTTGAAAAGAGGATTTTTCAAAATATGGAAAATGACGAAGGGCTCAGATCTCCACTTCTTTTAATAAGGGGTGGGAATTCCTTCATGACTCACAACAAAATTCTTCCTTTTGAATAAATAGTCAGGGAGGTACTGCTGTTTCTACGGGCTCTCTAGGGTGCTTGAGAGCTCTGGAAAGTTGTAGTAACCTTTAGGGCATTCAATCTGAGAAACTGCCAGACAACCTGGCAGCTACAATTAATTCTGGAAGGCTGTCAATGGAGATGCTTGCACTGGTTAATTTAGGGAGCTGCTATATTGGAGGCTGCCAGTGTGCTCTGATTGGGCGCACTGGTTTACACCCTATCTAAGTACTGGATGGAGAGCTGCAGGTGTGCCTCACTTTAAGCAAACCCATTATTTGAAAATCTAGACTTGTATCATTAGCAAATGAGAAACTGATTAATTTCTTTAGGGGGGAAAAAGAATCATACCTTTGGATTTTGGCAAATAATAAATTCCCTTGCTATATTGAAAACAAGCTTCAGTTTATATATGCCTTTGCAGGAACACACAAATTTTGTAAAGCAAAGCACACTTTTGTCTCTGGGTATTGCTCACAAGAAGGCCACATGAGTTTCATCAACTCTTTGGTTCATTTTGTCTGTGAAGATGGTCATACTAGAGTAATCTCGAGCCAGGGGTGGGGAACTTGTGGTCTCACCCTCTAGGTCCTCAAGTGTGGCCCTTTGACTGAATCCGTAAGTGGCCTTGAGGCCACAGGTTCTCCACTCCTGTTCTAAGCCATTTTGGCTTGGGAGACATGTCTTGGCAAACCCTCAAAAAGAACTGTCATGTTAAGTTTTGGAAAAATATATCACTAGACACATAAACACATAATAAATATAGAAATAGGAAAGGGAAGATTAACAGACAGAAAAGTAGTCATTTTCCATGGAAATATTATAAGACACTCTCATAAAGGTCTTACTTGTAATATTTTCTTCTATAATATATATTTGGGCATTTGATTGTGGAGGGACAGTTAGATGGCTCAGGGGATAGAGTGCTGGACCTGGAGTCAGGAAGACCTGCGTTCAAAATCTGCCTTCAGAGACTTTCTAGCTTTGTGACCCTGGGGAAATCACTTAATCTCTGTTTGCCTTAATCCACTGGAGGAGGAAATAGCAAACCACCCTAGTGTCTTTGCCAAGAAAGCCCCATGGACAGTATTGACATGCAATGGTCCATGGGGTCAGAAAGAGTTGAAGATGACTCAACAATAATAATTTGAATCCTGTTCTGAATCTCCATGATTTTCTGTTTTCTGGTTATAAGTTTTCCATAATTTGAAGCCTCAAAGGTTCTTGCAAAGACTTTACTTAAACTTTATCACTTGTTCATTTGGGGAGAGTATGGAAATGGCTTATTCTCTTGGTCTCAGAAATTCAATGTATTTTATCCTGTGTTCAATTGCAGTTTTTTTTCAGTTTTTTCTACCTCAAATATTCTTATTACTCAGTTATCAAATCCTAAACTTATAGCTATGTGAGGATGTTCATTTGCTGGGGAATGGGGAAGTGTGTATTTTCCTGGAGAATGAATGATGAAGACAAATAGAAGAATGTAGAAGATTTCTGCAGGACAGTCTTACAAGGGATGGTATTCAGAACTAGATGTTGACAAGTGTGACAAGAGTTCATTAGAGGTACAATCGAGCCTTTCAGGGAGCTCCAGATGCTGTTAAACTCAAGCTAGAGTCAAAGTCAAGATTAGGTCTTTTACCTTCAAGTGCTGGTAATACCTAGGTCCTTTAGGAAATGATGTGTGTGTGTGATTATGTGTGTGTATGTGTGTGGGAGAGAGTGTGTATATGAGTGTGTGTGTGTGAGTGTGTGTGAGTGTGTATGTACAGAGGGGGAGGGGTGGAAGATGAGTAAATTGAAAAGAATATTCACTTCCAGTCACCTTGGAAAGTGGCTAGTTTGCATAAGTAACACAATTTGGAGGGGTCAAGGTGCTCAGATAGTGTAGGCCAGTAGCATCATATACCGGAATTGCTGTCATTCCTTCCTTGAGCTTCTGTCTCCTCTGCCCCCTTTATTGTGTTTAAATTCTTGGTCCATAAAATTGCCAGCTGATACTCTCCATTTCACATTTTGCTGGCATTTTATAGACTCTCTTTAATGGCCCGTGTGTGAACTTGGGTTGTTGGATAATTGCAGTTCGTCCAGTTCATTGCAATATGCTTAGTGACTAATGGCCTAATCAGGATTGTTGAAAATATATAAACAACTCAACATAAGCAATTGATTCTGTAAAATTCTTTTTATCTAGAGGAGGGTGAGCTAATGAGCATCAAAAAGATGGAGGTGTATAGTGAGCCCTTTGATGTATGGAAGTTAGAGCTGTTCCCACAGATCCCATGCATGCATTAACGTTCATTGATGGCTTATCCTTTTTCATATGCATGAGGCGGCAATGCCAAATTGTAGTCCTAATTGGCGGCTGGATATTCCTTGATGTGGATGTTACACTTGTTACAACTTTTTTCCTCTTTTTTTTTTAAATACCGACTATGACAAATATTTATATCACCAGCCTGTGTGGGGGCCTTCATGGCATCGTTCTGCACGCCACACCAAAAAGCCTGGCATTGTATTTCCACTCCGGTTCTCTTGTTTCTTAGGATAGAATTATGATGGAAACAACACACACGTTTCCTGGGAGGGAGAGAGTGCTTTGGCTTGTTTCTGCAGCTCAACTTCAATGCCCTGTTTAAGGAGCATTGTTGATTGGCACAGACTCTGTCCAATTTTCTGAGCAACCTTTTCATCACGACAGTGACCCAAGAAGAAGCATAGTGGGTAAAATGCAAATCTCCCAAAAAGCAATTAAATGCAGTGGGCCACCAAATTCATCAGGAATATGGACAGTTTTTCCAGGGGGAATTAAAAAACCCACTCAATTATGATAATAACAAGGTAACATAAGTTCCTTTGGGTAACAGTTAAATTTCATTCTAATTTTTCTTTTGGTTGTTACAGGACACAAAATTAGATTCCTTGCTTTCTTTTCCAGGTTCTGCCACTAATTCATTCTGTGATTTTTTAAAAAAGAAATCACTCAAAGTCTTTGCAAACCAGTCTCTTTCATCATCCACAAATTGCTGCAATAGCACTGAACATTTTTCGAGGTATGCTATGAAAAATGACTAACAAATGATAATGAGATATTATGTCTTCTGTATCATTGAGCATGTTTCTTCCTTCAACTCCAGGATAATGGTCAGACATGGACAGGTGAGGAAAAGAGGGGACCCACCTGGAGTGAGCAGAGGAGTGATAGCCCCATTTTTCACTTCTCCTGTCCTGGATTCACCAAGGAGGAGGAGGAGAGTTTTGCTGGTCATTCTAAAGCTAGTGGTCTCCTGAATAGGAGACATGCCCTGAGGCCACCCTCACTGAAATATCCTGTCCCCAGATTGTCTCCAACATAGTCAAGTCTATCTTTATCCCCCAACATTTCCCCATTTTCCTTTGCTTCTGTCGTGTAAGCTCCCAACCTTCCCCACCCCAACCCCAACACCACAAAGCCCTTCTCAGTCCAGTGTTCCCCTCAGGGCAAGCATAACCTAAATTAGCCACTATCCAAAGCAGCTACTCAGATGTCATTGGGAAAATTATACTTACAGTATCTGCCTCCAAAGGTTACCATGTTCTGTGGCAGTTGCTCCTCAAAGGGTGGGCTCTGTGCTTTCAGACACTGACCAATGAGTTTTCATTTTGAGTTGGCAAAGTAAGTGCACAGCACGAACAGGATTAGGATAGAATGTGGTCTGAACCTCAGCTATTATTAAGCTATCTTTACCTATCCTCCACCCCAAACCCATCTTTCTGCTGAATTTTTCTGTTGCTGTTGAGGGCACCGTCACACTTCCAGTTGCCTAGGTTCTTACAACTACAAAGAAAAAAAAATCTTCACTTTCTCTCACTTCATGCACACATCCATTTGGTTGCCAGGTCTTTTTAGTTTTACCTCCATGTGGTTCCTCCCTGCCTCCTTTGCTCCTTGTACCCACAGCCACAACCCTCTTTGGGTCCTCAACCCCAGTTGCCTGGATCATTGCAGTAGCTTTTAGTTCACTGGTCTCTCTCTGCTCTAATTTTCCACACAGCCTGTAAAGTGATTTTCCTGAAGTAGAGTGCTGACTACTTCATTCTTCTATTCTGTAAACTCCGGTGGCTACTATTACCTGGAGGATTAAATAGTTTTTCATCCTTATCTTATCCTTTAAACTTTTCTATTTTTAATGAGTTTTTATTATGCATGTAATAAATACAATGTATATATACATATGTATATGTTAATATAGATTGATAAATATGTCTATATTAAGGGTTAATGCTTATATTTTTTTTACTTAGCGGCTACAAGATCACAAAAGTTTATAGATTACTGCCCTAGAGGCTTTTGTGCTCATCCTGGCAATTATGTGTCCATGTACACAACAGCTAATGAAAGTTTTTCACTACTTTGAAGTCCTGCTGTCCTAGGGAAGTACAAGGAAATAAATATCCAGGTTTTGTCTTTGGTGCCTCACCTCCTCCTTTTAGTCTCCTCTTCTTCCTTAACTGTATAAAATGAGGATAATGATAGCACTGACCTCCCAGGGTTGTTGTGAAGAACAAATGAAACAGTATTTTTAAAACACTTAGCAATTCCTGGCACATAGTAAGCACTTAATAAATGCTTGTTTCTTTCCTTCTTCCCTTCCCCCACTGCACTGAAAGTTTCAACCTAGTGCCCTAATATTTAAAATTTATGATTGAAGTATAATATATAATGGGTGAGTGAATTATGTGTAGTAAAGTTATATTTTAAGGGGAAGCCTTAAAAGGCAATGGGATAGTTTTTGATGGTGGAATTTTGTGACATTATATATCTCTCTCACAGTGTTGTTAGCTGTGTCATAGGGCTGTTGGGAGAAAAACACTTTATAAACTTTTATTATTATTGTGCAACAGTGAATAGATGGGGGGGGGAAGAGGGAGGAAGGGGTTTCTGAGGTGGGTTGGGGCTTCCTGTATCACTCACAGAATGCTAATTAGGTAGCTGCTTATTCTGTCTTCACCTAAGGTTTGGGACTGTAAATTCTGTACTCATGAAGTCCATGCCACAGCCTACTTTGGGACCACAGACCTCAGTAAGTCCTGGGAAGAATGGCTGTGATGATCACATGAGACAATACTTGTAAAGTACATTATTGCAAAGCTTTAAAACATGATATAAATTCTAACTTATTATTATTTAACTCTAAAACACTAATATGGTCAATCTTAGGTCATTCGTAGAAATAACAAAGAAGTATTCAGTGATGGTGGACATGTGGAAACAATAATGATTTTCTCTCCTTTCTCAGGTTTAACCCTGCATCACACATGTAATAGAGAATAATGCAATTTAGATTCCCGCTACTGCCCTCTTCACCCCGCTCCCCCAGCCCCATCCCTCCCTTTGAGTGAGGCATAGAAAAACCTGAGTTTCAAATACAGTTGTAATCCATAGTGGTGGATGATTGATAGTTTAAAAATACTTAAATATGGTGTTGAAGGGCATGAGTCTCTCAGATATTTAAGTAATTTACAAAACTTAAAATTACAAATTATATTTTAAAAATTTGACTGTATACCATCCCTCCTCCTGATTTTCTGCTCACCTATTCCTCTTTCTTAGCTTTGAAAGGACTCTATCAGTTTTCATACTGATTTAATGCAGAGCTGTATTATATCACCCAACATGCTCAATAGCATTATCCATGGAATAGGAGGGTAATAGTTTTGGTTTGAAAGCCTTTCTTTTCCCAGAAGGACTAAAGGAAGCCTTTATGTGTCTGATTTATTTTGGTGACAAAGTGAATAAGAACATGAAAACGATATTTCCCTTTGTATTATAGCAGGGCTAAATGAAAACTGTATTTCCCTTTGCATATAGCAGGGCTAAATAAATGGTTGTTGAATGAATTTACCTAAATAACTTCAGATAATCAAGAATTGACTGGACTTTCACTATTAATGCAAATTATTTCAGGGCCATGGGGCTCAGATTTTGGGCACATAAGAACTTTGACAAAAACTATTAAAATAGCCCACAGAAATAATAATGTACTTATTTTGGGTAAAATATCTGCTTACCATAGAATGGTAACTCAATCTGCCAACTGTTACCACATGATATAGAAGCTGTAATTCAATTTTCTGCAGTTTGTGGCTTTCAAAGTTTAAGCAAAAATGTAGTCCATTGGCTGACAACATTTATTAAAAATGAGCTGGTTAAAAAGAGTTAGTGAATGAAAAATGCATTCTAAATAATGACCAATATTCAGAAGACTGGCATTTTGATTGGATCAATACTTCACTAGGTATGCTGTAAGTAGAATTTTATAGGGGAATAGAGTATCTGGCAAAAGATATGGGAAGAGGCCTAGTGAAAAGAACAGTTATTTGGGAGCCCAGGCACTGGCATCTCTGCTTTTTCATTAATTTGATTAATGGAAACAGTCGTTAGTGTCCTTATCAATAGGTTCTCCTGTTTATACTCTCTTTCCCTCTCCTATTTGTCTGACCGTGTTAGACTAATTTTCCTCATACAACTCTGCCCCCCGCATTTATTGAATACAGTTCAAGTTTCTTTGCCTAGTACTCAAGGAATACACAGTCTGGCCCAACCCAGTCGCTCCAGTTTTTGGGGTTTTTTCCCCCACAATGCCTCCTTCTGCTCTATTTGGGTAAGATAAACTACTGGTAGTAGGCAGGTAGTGAGCATTTAAGTGCTGTGTTAGGATTCTTGGAACTCTGCCTGTTCTCTCCAAAATGGTCCCTGAATTTTCCTGCCTCTGTGCTTTTTGATTTTTTTCAGTACTCCTTGTATGTGAAAAACCATTCCTCACTTCACTTGTTGAATTGCTACCCATCCTTCAAAGAGTAACTAAAATGTCACTTCTTCCACGAAGCCTTCTCTGATGTCTTACCAGTAAAACTTTTCATTTGAACTCATATTGCACTTTGTTTTACAACTCTCTAGGGTACTTAACATGTAACATTGAGTACTGTTAGTTATCTGTTTGTATCTCATCCCCTTTCTAGACTGAATTTCATTGTTGTTATTGCTCATCCTTTGTTCTTGAAGAGAACCAATGACATCAGGAGAATAATGTCTTAACTTTGAAGTGAATTCGATTTAAGTGAGGCAGAGCTGTGCAAAATCATTACAGAGAAAGAAGAAATTTCTTTGACCATCTAGCTTGAAAGAAATCTCCACTGCTGTGTATCCAACAAATGTTCATCCAAACTACTCTTGAAAATCTCCAGGAAGTGGGAAGACCACCACCTTTCAAGGTGGCCCATGGTGCTTCTGGACTTTCTACATTGAGACGGTGACAATCTTACCCAAACTTTGTACTTCTCCCATAGTATGTGTGATGTGCTCTGCACAGAGCAGAAACTGTATGGTTTTTGGATTGAGTTACATCTGAAGAATAAGAGCATTGAACTAAAACTCTAATGTCCTTTCTAGTTTTAAAATTCTATGAATTTTAAGAATGTCTTTTAATCATGAACCAAATTTTATCTTCTTAGGCAGCCATTTTCTGTTTTAAGTTATAGCTGTATCTTCTGAGAGATAAATTGTATCATAGATACAGGAGATAGATAGTGTTTGAAAATTGTTTGACAAAAGCAGACTGAATTAAGAGCACTAAGAATAAATTGTAAGCATGTATGTCTGAATTCAATCAATTATCCTTTGCTTGCATTCACAATTATTCATCTAATGGAAAAAAATAAATGCAGGTGAACATATTCAGCTGCTTGGAAATACAAATACTCACATTGAGTTTCCATGAAGAGTAAGATTAAGTACTTTGGAAAAACTGCTATCTCTGCGCTGAATGGATGAATTCATAATGAAAAGAATGAAAATAAGCAGAAAAATGAATGCTGTTTACTTAATTCTCTACAAATATATTTTGTAATTTAATGAGAACTAACAGTAGAAGGTCTTTTAACTACTGTTATTGATGCAAGGAGTACTAAAAATTAATCCAGAACACTAACAGTTATGCAAATAATAATAGAAATTTTTAGGGAATCTCAAAAGAACTAATTCTTAGTAACCAAAGTTATGACATTCCAGAATCTTTGATTTGGCTTTTCAGATTGCATGTATGACTTTAATTTTATAGGGATACCAAAAAGATTGGCCTGAGGCACTTAACTAGCTATGTGACCCTAGGCAAATCACTTAACCCTGTTTGCCTCAGTTTCCTCATTTGTAAAATGAGCCGAAGAATAAAATGACAGACTACTCCAGTATCTTTGCTAAGAAAACCCCAAACAGGGTCATAAAGAATTGGACATGACTGAACAACAACAACAACAAATACCCAAAAGAATACTTCTTTAATTTTGTCAATAGTGCATTGGAAATAAAATCTAACTAAAAGCTTACATCTGAAATAATGTAATTTTATATTATTATACATAGTATAGAAATAATGTGGTCAAATAATTTTCAAACTCTCTTGTGTTCATAGTAATGGTGATATATATGTATATGTATTTATGTAATAACAGAATTGTAGAAATAGCTTCTATGAAAGCATATGCATAAACTGAACTTACATGACGAAAATGGGGTGACTGAAGCTAGTGTGGAACATTTCTTCTTCAGTTAGTTTATATGTTTGTCAAATGCATGTTTCAGGAAGGAAATCAACCACAGTCAAATTTTGTAGCTCTATGAAAGCTGTTTTGAATATGTTTCTAACCAAAAAGTATCATGCTGAAATACCTGTAATACCACAAGCATCCAGCAACTGATGATGTAGCTCAGGTCCCAGGAATCAGGAAGGAAATACAAAATGTCAAGTTCTTTTTATTTTTGTAATCCATGGCCCAGAATCAGGTTTATCATAGATCAGTTTCAGTCTTGAGGTCTTTCTTATAGGTCATTCTCTTTGGTTTGTGCCCCCACCCAGGGTCTTCTTCACTGCTTTGCTACCACCTCTTCACTGTTGTTATCCCCAGTGTTAAGAAGGTCTTTGAGAGTGGTTATGTGGAGGAATAAGCCTTCCCCCTAGCTGAAACCTAAGTCCACTACCTGCGTGTGAACCCTCTGCTATTTGCTGCCTCTTAGGTTTGGGCTCTGTCCGTGCCTTGTGCTCCCTTTAAGAGGCCAGGTGCAAAGGCATGGCTCCGACAGACACTATATATGACTCACTCAGTCACCACTAATAAGATGTAAATGGGATAGTAAGTACCCTCGGCTAGTTTACTTGTTTACTCTCCATTATGGAGATATCTTCAAGTGTCTCAAAGTGGTATTAGTAGTAGGTGTATTTCTTATTTCCATGAGACATCAAATTTTCTCTGGCTGTGCCCCATACCTGAATTGTTCTTCCTCCTTATTGCCTCTTGACTTCCTTGGCTTCCTTCAAGTCCCAGATGAAATCTCACCTTCCCCATCCCTCTCAATTCTAATGCCTTTTCTCTGTTGAGTATTTCCTATTGTATATATCTTGTTTGTACATGTTTAAAAGTTGTTTCCCCAGTTAGAATGTGAGCATCTAAAGGGTGGGGATTGTCTTTTGCCTTTCTTTGTATCCCAGTATTTCACACAATGCCTGGCTGACATTGTCAATCAAAGGTATATTGTTCCACCTTGTCAATCTTAGTCAGTCCTCCCCCAAAGAAGATAATTGTGTTTTCGCCTCTGTGTCTGGGCTCTAATACATAACATGTTTCAGTTCCTTTGGGGATACTACCCCCTCCCACCCCACAGACCCCAATAACAATAGCAACAACTCCTGAGAAGTAGTATGGTATAGCAGAAAATACATTGAGCTAGGAGCCTGGAGACCTGACTTTTTTTTTATCTCTCTCTGTGCCACCAAATAGCTTTATGACCTTGGACAATTCATGTTACCTCTGTGGACTTTATTTTCATCACCTATGAAATGAGAGGATTGATTTCCATGCTTTCAGCTCCAATACCTTATTCAAATCTATTCTAAAAATGACAAACCCAAGACTTCAGAACAGCCTGGACTCATTTTCATATACCAAAAATTGTGGTTTGAAATAATATGCCATGCTGTGCATTATTTTGGAGAAAAATATTTTTCTGCAACATTCTTTATTCATAGTGATATTGCCTAATGTCATGGGCAGAGACAGTATGGTATAGACAGAGTTGAGAAACCTGAGTTGGAATCCTATCTCTGACCTTGGCCAGGTCACTTAATCTATTTAATCCTTAATTTGCATGCCTGACAGACATTTGAACTTTCTACTTCATAGGACCGTTAATAATAGCCATAACAAAAAAGTTAATAATAACAGTAACTAGCATTTTTAAAGCATTATAAGGTTTGCAAAGTGCCTTACAAATATTATCTCATTTTATCCTCAGAGCATAGCCCTGCAAGAACTATTATTATCCCAATTTAACAGATGAAGAAACTGCGGCAAGCAAAGGTTAAAGTGATTTGCCTAGGGTCACATAGTTAGTAAATATCTGAGGATGGATTTGAACTTAGGTCTTTCTAATTCTAGGACCAGTGTTCTATCTACTGCTTCATCTAGCTGTCATAAAATGATTGCTTTGAAAATCTTGAAGTTTATATAAATAGTTGTGATAATTAAAGTCAATAACAGGGAGTGTTCCAGGCAACACTCTAGTACTATATGTTCTAGTCCAGTTGCTGACCTACATTGGTGGAGGGAATTTCCACACATGGAATTCCCTTATACCAATAAAATCAGAGATCCAAGACTCCCTCCCACCTCATATTCTCTCTTCCTTGCAGAAAATGTGAGAGAAAAGCCTAGGAAAAATGTGGACAAATTTGTTATTTGGGCTGCTAGGTAGCACAGTGGATAGAATGTCAGGACTGGAGTCAGGAAGACTTATCTTCTCAGGTTCAAATCCAGTTTCAAATACTTACTGGTTGTGTGATTCCAGGCAAGTCACTTAACCCTGTTTGCCTCAGTTTCCTCATCTGTTAAATGAGCTGGCAAAGGAAATGGCAAACCACTCCACTATCTTTGCCAAAAAAAAAAACAAAAAAAAACAAGGTCACAAAGAGTCAAACATGACTGAGATGACTGAAAAGTTGCTATTATTAGGAAGTCTCTGTTATTGTTAATATGGCAATAATAAATTGAGGCTTGGTCTATGAGCCTCTCAGTACTGTTAGTCCAGCTAAAAGACTCTGTGGTTTCATCTCATCATCTCATTTACAGGGCAGCCTGTATGGGGGAAAATAATCTGCGCTTTCCCTTCCTGTAGTAGCCTTTATGTTCTATACAAAGCAACTGAACCCAGCTAATCATCAGGTTGGACCAATATGGCCACCACACATTTAGGTCTACTGCGAACTCAGTAAAACTAGTAGCCTGTGACTTTATACTACTATGCTGCATCAGTGTTGAAATTATACATTGCATCTTAGGGACTGGCTTGAATGGAAAATCATCTAGAGAACATATTTTAAGTTTTGAGTAGTTTAAATCTGTTACTTTCATGTGGCTTGCAAAGAAATATATCTGTTTTCTCTAGTAGTATGATGTATTATCATTGAACAGTAACTATGGCCTAATGCAGAAGCTTTTGTTTGATTCTCTGTACTTCGAGGTGCTGGGATTTTATTCTTGTGTGCCTCTGACACAGCTTTTGTGAGCTGCCACCAAAAAAAATCCATTCCTTGTTGGCCAGCCTTCTGGTAACAAGGTCTCACTTAGTTGGGCCTCTCTTCAAATGATAGATTATCTGATCTATTGCTTGAATGGTACTCAATGTGGAAGAGAAGATAACAGAGTGGACTCAGAGTTAGGAACACATGAATTCAAATCCCGTCTCTGATGCTCACTTAACTTTCTGAAGTGGGCGAATCACTTAAGTCCTCTGAGCCTCAGTTTCTTTGCCTGTAAAATGGGAAGACTACCCATACTTCTTACCTCGTGGGGTTGTTGTGAGGTTTAAGTGATATAAATTGCTATATAGATGTCAATCTTTTTTTAAACTCAAATCCTTAACTTGATAGGGTATGCCAAAGTTTCTTTTCCCCTGGCACAGACTTTGAAAACCCAGGGTCACATTACATCCATATCGTTACGTGACACCATAGGAGGTTGTTAGTGAAGACAGTTCTATCATCTCTGTCAACAATTTGCTCAGTCAACAAGTACTAAGTGCCTATTAAGTGCTGGTCACAGTTATCTGTGTGACCTTGGGCAAATCATTTAACCTCTCTCAAGCCTCAGTTTTCTCAAGAGTAAGTGGGAATAACAGCATATCTACTTAATAAGGTTGTTGTGAGGGCCAAATTAGAAATTTAGAAAACTTATGTCAAGTGTTTTACAAACCTGAAGTCGTATATAAAAGTTAGCTATTACTATCATTATCATCATCATCATTATTAATATCTGCATTATTAGTTTACCCTTTTCATTGGAAAGAGGGCTGGATTCAGAGTCACAGTAGCTTGCCTCAATTTTCTTGTCTGTAAAATGGAGGAGGGGGGAGGGAAAATTGGACTCTCTCTCTCTCAGTACCCCTTCTATTCTATTCCTGAATCTGTGGTCCTATGCTTCTCTGTTCCTAAGATCCATGTCTCATTTTCTGATTTTTAATTTTCATTGGCCAAATCTCTTCACACCACCTAAATATGGTCAATGTGGGCATAGAACACTGGGCTTTTCTTTAGTAAAGCCCTAGGTGGTAGTCAAACAGTCAGCCTTTAGTCTGGTTTGCCTCAGCTGAATAGTTTGTGATATCTCTTTTATTGTTGTTCAGTTGTTTTCAGGTGTGTCCACCTCTTCATAACCCCATCTGAGGTTTTCTTGGCAGATTCGCCATTTCTTTCTCTAGCTCATTTTACAGATGAGGAAACTGAGGTAAATAGAGTTAGTGACTTACCTTACTAGACAGAGCTAGTATCTCAAGGTGGATTTGAACTCAAGTCTTACTTCAGGCCTGGTGCTCTATCCACTGTGCCACCTAGCTGCCCCTTGTGATATCTCTAGAAGTTCCAGAAGTCATGATTGGGGTATAATATGCAGTGGACAGTTTTTAGTATCATATCATCAGTAAGAAAACTGAAATTCATGTGAATTCATCACACACTTACTTGTTCAGCACACACCAGTTAGGCAAGACCCTTATTAAAATATATTTTAAAACGTTAAGTTAATAAGAAGGCATAAATCTGCTCCTAGCCTATGGCTGAGGATTTATTCATCATGTCTCTGAGGTTGAATTTTGACAAAATGTCTTTTATAAAGGCTGACATTTCTGCACTGCAGGTATAACAAGGTAGAATAAGACCAGGCCTAATCTAAGTATGGACAGATGCCTGGGAGAGGTCCGAGACAGTGGGGCAGAAGCTGACTGGGTCAAATGACATGTGAGAGGCTTCCCAGCCTGCAAAGAGTTCTCAGGTGAGAGGTCCTCTGGAAGATGATAATGGGGAGCCACATCTAGTTTTGTAGAGGAAAACAGGACTGGGAGACTGGTTGTCTGGATGGAATATTAGAATGGGGGTGGTGTGGGGGAATAAAAGAGGCCACCCAGTAGTGAAATGCTCTAGTCATCACAGAGTTTTATTTAAAGAGACATTAAGAAATAGCTGTGGGATTTCATCTTTTAATCAATTTGTTAAAATTGAAGAATATTTGTGCTGCTCTGAGAAGGCTTTCATGCTAGAAATGTCCTGCGCTTTTACTTTCGTTTTCTGCAAAGAAGTGACAAAGGCAGCTAATACTGAAGCATTTCATTGATTTGGACTAGATTTGGAAAGGGGTCATGAGAAGAGTGTAAAAACTGTCTTGTAGAAATGTAATAGTGTAATTTTACTGTCTTTACAAGCAATTTTTCCTTTAGTTAATATAGATGGTGTAGAAAACATTTTGCATAGTGTTGAGAAGTACTAGCACAAACATATTCCAATAAAAGAGAAATTCGTATGTCAGAGGCAGAAAACAAGGAGACGGGTAAGGGTAGACAGCATAGAAATTTGAGTAAGTAAATGAAAATCTGTTTCTATTATAAAATTAGCAAGTAGGAATGTAATGAAACTGACTTAGTGCAATCCCTTTATAATGCTGATGTTAGGGGCTATAGCTAAGACCTGCTTTAACATGAGGATCTTTTCGTATGTGGCTTTTGTTATATATGATTATCTTTGGGGATATGATTTATCTCTTGGAATAGGCAAACCTGTGCTATATTGAGATATCTTTTTAGAGTTTCAAATTTGGTATAGTTGGAATCACACTGGATGTTCTTCCAGCGTGGAGCAGGATGATTCAGGGCAAGTTACATAACCACATTGAACCGGTTTTCTCGTCTGTAAAATGGTGATAATAACAACTGCCTCTCCTCTTTTGAAGGAGCTCTCAGATGAAATAACTTCCATGTCAAAGTGTCCTTAAAATCAAGGGTTCTTAACCTGGGGTCCATGAACTTGATTTTTAAATATTTTGGTCATTGTATTTCAATATGATTGGTTTCCTTTGTAATCTTTAAATTTTTATTTTATGCATTTGAAAAACATGATTCTGTGAAATGGTCCACCAGACTACCAAAGGCGTCCATGACACAAGAAAAGGTTAAGTACCTCAGCTTTAAAGTATAAAATGCTTTGTAAGAATATTTTTACTTCTGTCCTGGTTATTCTTATTTGTAAAGCCAACCTTTCATTCTAATTAAGTATATTGTTGATATCCATCTAATCCTTCATGAACGTCCAACTGAAATGCTTCATCCTAGTGGTGTTCAAGCTCTGGTCTGCCTTCCTGCACTAGAAGGACTTGGTGTGTGGACCAAGTGATAGAGAGGCTCTATCATCTGAAGATGTCTCTCTAAATTAGGAGAGATTCATCTTTAGCAAGTCATGAATTTAGGCATTGTAGTGATTCAGGGAACATAGAGGGAATACGCACACCAGTGAAGTCATGAATCCTTTACAGAATTCAACACAACTGTGATGGGATGTCCCAGAAGAAAAAGGATTCTCTGCCAAAACAATTAGTCCAGCCAAGATATGAATAATCAGTGAGTTAGCAGAAACCTCTGATTTTTTTTCTCCTTTGTAGCATTCTATGAGGTGATGCAGTCTATTCTCAGTCTGAAGTATGGAGCAGAGCAAGAAACAGGATGAGCAAGCTTTATGGTCACAAAACACCAGAGACATCAAAGTGCCCCCTCTCCCAACTCTTTTTCTCCTTCTGATAACTACCCCTGTCCCTCCAAATTGTGTTACAGGTAAAGGGGAATGTAGGAATAGGAAGAAATAGACTCAATGATAACAAACAATGGTCTCCCCTATACGAAGTAGTTTTTTTTAACCAAGACCCAGTTATTATTCTTGACAAGCCCTGTCAGGTTATAATTAAATTACACAAGACTCAGATCAATGTAGCATGCCTTTATTTCAGTTCAATTCAACAAACACCTATTAGTTGCTTACTACCTGTGTGGTCTTAGGCAGATCATTTAGCATTCTCGTGCCTCAGTTTTCACTGTAAAATGAGGGGGTTAGACAAATGGCCTTTGAGCTCCCTCCCAGTTTTAAGTCTATGATTCTGTGATCCTACATGCCTACAAAGGGCCATGTACTGGATGTAGATATTGAGGGTGTAAAGATGAAATGAGACATAATCCCTGTTACAGTCTAGTAGCTTTGACACAAATAAGAATGTGATAGATTGTGATAGAACGGCATGAGATTTGGGGATAAAAGAATCTAGGTAGGATAATTAGGGGTGATTTTGTGGAGGGAGATGGTTACCTGAATTGGGCTTTGAAAGAAGAAAAGGGTTTAAGTAGATAGAGATTTGAAAAGGAATCCATTCTAGGTTTGGGAGAATAACATGTACATTTTCATAGTGATAAGAGAGGACAGGACAAGATTAGGGAGTACCTGGTAGTCTAGTTTGGCTGGAACATGGAGTGTGTGAATATAAATTTGAAAAGTAAATTGCAGCCTGTTGGATGGGAGGGACCTTAAATACCTAAGGTATGTGTGTTAGTCAGTAGACAGTACCTAAAACAATGAAGGCCAGTAGAGAGCAATTTTATCTGAGAGAGAGTTGGGGCTGATACTATGGTCTTGTAAGGAGGAGGTTTGGGACTGGATATTATAGTCTCAATGAACAAAAGAATTGCTATGTAGCTGTGAGGTCTCAGTTGAAATTAGACAATAATAAATATATAGAGGGTCTAGGCATCGAGATTTTGTGACTTCTTCTAACAGCACTTGCCAGTTCTAGGATTGGATTAGAGAAGGCTAATGGTGGTGTTGGAGTACCCACAGATGGAGCTTATCCAAGAGGATATAACAGAAGATCAAGGGGCCAGATGTTCAAGGGCAGAGTCCATAGTATCCAGTTTATGAAACAAAGTGGAGTCAGAGCAGGCTTCCTGGACTAGGAGAACAGGGTGCCATTAGGAGAGTAAAGAGGAGTATTAGGAGGAGTGATACTGTGGGAAAAGCAGAAGGGTAGGAAACTGTGGCCAGAGAAGGGAACTTCAGAGCTCAGGATTTTGAGGCTGTAGGAGTTTTTGAGGTGAGGGTGAGCTCTGAGGTATGCGTAGGGGAAATGGAGTAGAGGTCTTGGGATTTGAAGAGTGCATTTAAGATTTACCTTCCTGACTCCAGGCCTGGCACTCTATCCACTGTATCACCTTGGTGTCCAGAAACTTAATATTGAACATCAATACAACCAAATGTATTTGTTGGATAACTACATATTTACATGCAAGTTCATTTAATTTCAATGTATTTGGTATCACAGCAACTTTTCAGTCAGATTCTCAAAGAGTGCATCAGATTTGTTCATCCATTCATTCTCATTTTTCAGGGCAGGTATGAGCCTCCCCATTTTAGAAATAAAGAAAAAAGGCCTAGGGTAGGTTAAGTGACTTGCCCAAGGTCAAACTGCTAATAATATGTTAAAACTTTGCAGGACTCAAGCCCACATCTTCAGGGTCCAAGTCCGGGGGGACTCTCAGCTTCCTAAAAATGTCACTTTAGAGACCAAGTGAAACAAACAAACTACACCAAAGTCAGGGATGTGACTGGAGTGAGCAGAAATGATCATCATTACATTGCTATGTAAAACCAATATAGATTTTTTGTGGTTTTGCATTGATCTTGATGGACAGGGGATTTTGAAATGGCCCATTTCTTTCTATGTGAGGAAGCCACTGAAAAGAACTAGAAATCATGATTTCTAGTTCTTTTAACCCGGCTTCTAGTATTGTTTTTAGTGTTTAACTTTTGAGGCAAATTATAAAATGCATCATTGAAACTTGGCACTAAGTAGTAGAGATTGGTACTGGGATTACTTTGGAGTTATTAAAGTCAAATTGCATTTTAAAAATTGACCAAGAAATGCAGGTGGGCTCCCCAAATACAGAGTATGCTTTTTTTTCTCATTCGTAATAGTGAAATTTGTTTTGTACTGCATTGATATTAATTAGCACATAGGGCATTGACATACCTCTGCTCCCCCTTTTCTGATCTGTTCATATAAAAGAGTATCACAAGATGCAGTACATTCGTACATTCTTCAAGTATAGCCACCCTTTACCCTCTTCGCCATTCCTAATGCTATAGGTTTTTATTCACAGTTGGCCAAACTTAAGTTTGCTTTTAGGCAAGAATACTGGGGATGTGAATGGAGTGTGGAGGGCATTCAATATGGAATATGGAATTTTGGCCCCGATGAGAGCTATTGATTTTAATTTTAAATGAACATTTTGATTAATTTTGATTTTTGAAAACATGATTTTTACCAAATAAGAGTGTTAAACCTTTATTGAATGATAGTAGCAATTGTATAATAATATAGAGGATTAGCTGGTTTTCCTTGAAAGTAATGAGGACTCTACTTAGGAAAAAAAATTAACATTGTTTAGAAAGGGGTGTGCGTGCATGCATGCGTGCATGTGTGTGTGTGTGTATGTGTGTGTGTGAGTGAAGATAATAATGCTAGGAAGAATTATTGACTTTAAGATTTAGCAAACATACTGAATGTAAAGCATTGTATGTGGGGCTAGTAAAGTCAAACCAAAAATAATTGTTAGTACTCTCCTTTCAAACCAGTACAATATTCTAAGAAGGGAAAGGTTAGTGTGTTCATTTAGATTAAAATGAACATTTTAATGGTTCCACAAATTTAATTATGGGGGCTATGAAGGGGAAATCCAAGGGCTAAATTGAGAAAAAAAATTCACAGGACATTAAGAAAGGAAAACAGGTTTGTATTTATGGAATGGCTTGCCCATGACACTTTTGTGTTCAGAAGGTTGAAAAGATATGAGACATAAATCAACATCAGATCATTAACATTTTAAATAGATAGTCTCAGTAACTGGGGTCACTTTGAGGGGCATTTTGGTTTGTCTGAGAGGAAGATAAACATTCCTGTTCGTGTAACATCCTAACAAAGGTGTTACTGTTCTTACTCCAGGATGTTAAACTTCATTTTTAAGAAACATTGGGTGCAAGTCTTTAAAGAGGGATTGGTTAGAAAGGTAAGCAGGTAAATTGGGTCCTAGGCCTTTAGCTCAAACAATGACATTCCTTGAAAAGGTCAATGCCAGTTATTTTGTGATACACTCCCAGAGAAACATGTTAAAAACAAGAAAAAAACCAGATTATTAAAGGGAAACAGTAAAGAAGAGTAACAGTAACAAATAGTGCCTTTGCAAAGCATATTTAGAGAGTATTAGACAGGCTTCTAGTGATTCTCTATGCACTTAGAATCCTTTTTAGCTTCTATCAGAATGTAATGGTTTATCATTGAAGGCTCTCCTTCCACTGGAGGTCTTAATATCATTAATATTGTGTTTAAAGGTTTGCAAAGCACTTTACATATATTATCTCATTGGAACCATACATCAGCCCTGTGAAGTACTACTCTTACTACTCCATTTTATATATTAGGAAACTGAAGCATAGAGATATTAAATCACTTGCCCAGGAGCACACCTGGGGTCAGATTCCAACTCAGGTCTTCCTTCTCCCAGGATCAGTGTTCCATATTCACGATGACACCTATTTTCCTTCTCTCTGAGGGAATTATAGAGGGGTTCTTATTTGGTTACAGGTTAGATTGGATGGTTTCTGAAATGATGTCTGACTGTGAGATTGTATGAATTTACCCGTCTCTGTGTCTATGCAGGATAGAAGGACATTTTAATTAGTCACTCTGAAATACAGTCTATTTCCCTTAGCAGTATCCAAATCATAGAATGTCAGTAGTTGTGTGGCATTAATAGTCCAGTCAGTACCTGGCCTTGTAGTTCAATCAGTAATTGAATAGGAACCTTCTTGAGGCAGTGAGGGGGCCAGTGGCTAAAATGCTGTACCTGGAATCAAGAAAACTCAAGTTCAAGTTCTGCCTCAGACACTTGCTAGCTGTGTTACCCTGGGCAAGTCACTTAATCTCCGTTTTCCTCAGTTTCCTCAATTGTAAAATGGGGATAATAACAGTACTCATCTTATGATTTATTTGTGAGGATCAAATGATATCATATTTGTAAAGCTTTTAACATAGTGTCTAACACATGGTAGACACTATATAAATGCTTATTCCCTTTCTCTTCCTTGCAATACCGCCAGAAAGTGTTTATCCGGTTTCTGTTTGAAAACCCTTGTGATAGAGACCATCAGTTAAATTGCTGAGTTTACAGCATAATGTAATAACAGTCATTTTCATATGAACTATTGCTTAGCCTCATCAAACTTTTTCCCTATCTCCATTTACAGTTGATTTTTTTTCTAACCAAGTGTAAAACTTTCCATTTATCACTATTAAATTCCATCTTGTTGGGTTGGGCCAATTGTTCTTAGTTCCCAAAGTGGGAGATACAGCCCCCTGGGGGGATGCTGGAACAATCCAGGAGGGTAGTAGTAGCCTTGGGTGCAATTGGGGTTTGTTGAATAAAAATAAGGGAGTGGTGGAAGCATAAGGAGAGAAGAGAAGAAAATTTTGAGAAACCATTCATATGTGTTTTACATTATTTTCCAAATAAACACACAAAATGCAAGTTTTAAGTGATCGGTGGTCAAATCTGCAGACTGGTCTTAACAAGCAAGTGTTGGCAGGTGAGCGTGTTGCACATTGTCGGGAAGTCCACAGGAATATGTGCATGTAATGACTTGTTTATATTACGATACTATATGGTTACATGACACCATACTGAGTCACCAAAATTTCAATGCAGGAAAAAAACACAAATTTTCAATAAATTTTTAAATTTAAGTTGTGTCATTTTTAAAAAATATATTTTATATTTTTGAAATGATGCAAATTGCAAAAAAAACATTAAAGGGTTAAAGAAAGTAGTTTTCCAGGGGGGTGCTAAGTAATTTTTTAAAGGAGGAGGTATGCCAAATAAGCTTGGGAACCTCTGTTTTAGCCTGTCAGAAGTTTTCTAGATCCTAACTGTGTCCTCTGATGTATTCGCTATTCCTCCCAGCTCTGTCATCTTCAAATTCAATGAAACTGCTGTTTATGCCTTCATTTAAATCATTGATAAAAATATTGAACAGATGAAGTGCCAAAGAATGTGAGGAGTTTTGGAGATAGTAAGGAGACTGGCACAACCAGAGCAGAGGCATTGGGTTTAGGTGTGTAAGGTGTATTGTATGTATTTGGGGGAGGAGGATGGTGGAATTAGTACATATTTTGGGGGTTTTATTTTGAACGCTGGACACACTCATATGCTTATTAATCTTCCTGTCACTAGAGAATTCCAAGTTTTTCTACTGTGGAACAGGAAATAAATATATTTAGAATGAAACATTTGCCCTTTTCACATCAGATGTTGTTAGCTAGTTATCTGTGTTGGAGGCAGTGGAACTTTTATTGATTGGTCTTTAGCAGGTAGACCTGAGCACTCAAGTAGGCAGGTCCTCTTTCATAAAGAATAAAGTAGTAGGAAAACATCATTAATTTGTAGTAATTTCAGGGAAGAACTGTCTGAATTAATGAAGCTTAAGCTAATAAATATTTTAAATGGAGGGAGGTTTTGATTAAAAAAAAACTTTAATACCATAGAAAAACTCACACCATACTAACACATGATTTGTAGTTGAGTTCTTTTGGCTATTTTTAATGACCATATTAATAATTTGTAATTAACAATTCATTTCAGTTTGACAAAAATTAAAATTAATAGCCTTCCATGTGCAAAACCTTCTGCTAAGCAATGGGGACACTAAGAAGACAAGTGACATAGTCCCTGCCTTTAAGACATTTATAGTCTTGTAAAGAAGATTAAATATATGCACAAATAAAGAAGACACAAGGTAGAATGTGATAGTAGCAAAGGAGAGCCTGGCAAAATACTATAAGAAATTTTAGGAGAAGAGACGTCAATTTCATCTGATTAACATGTCAGTTATACATAAAAAGTTGTGTTTAAAAATCATCATACCAGCCAATCAGAAAGAAGCATTAACACCGACTTTGTGCCAAGCTCTGGGGATATAAAGAAAGATAAAACAGTGCCTGCCTTTAAGGAGCTCACTTTCTAATGGGAAAGACTACATATAAATAACTAGGGATACACAAGATCTATACAGAGTATATAGGAGGTAATCTTGAGAAAGGCCTTAGTAACTGAGGAGACTGCATATATCTGTGGAAGAGGGATGGTCTGCCTACTACAAAATTTGAAAGAAGCCAGAGAACTGAAAACACGACTGGGATAGAATAGAGCATTAATAAAGGCATGGGGCCAGCCAGTGCAGTGTCATAGAGAGAAGATAGAGTATCATATTCAAGGAACAACACGTAAATAAGTAAACTAGTGTATCTGTATAATGATGATTAACAATAATAATAATAATAATTAGCAGTTTGTATAGTGCTTTAAGACTTGCAAAGCAAAGGTACTCTTGTCTTCATTTTACAGTTGAGAGAACTGAAGCAAAGAGGTGTTAATTGACTTGTCCTGGGTCAAACAGATGCTCAGTGTCTGAGGCAGGATTCGAACTCAGGTCTTCCTACTGCAAGTCCAATAGTTGAAGTGTGGCATAAAGGGACTAGAAAGAGAGAAAGGAGAAAAGTTATAAGGAGATTTAAATGTCAAACAGAGGCATTTATATTTGATTGTGGAGGTAACAGGGAGCCACTGGAGTTTGTTGAGTAGTGGGTGACACGGTCAGCTGAGTCTGTGCTTTAGGAAAATCACTTTGTCAGCTAAGTAGAGGATGGATTAGAGTAGAGAGTTTTATCTTATTAGAAGGCTATTACATTAGTCCAGGCAAGAGGTGACAGGGGCTTGAACTAGGGTGATGATCACAATTTGGCAACACATTAGCAATTAAGAATTGTGAAAATTTTAAAAAATCATCAGAGAGATGTATGATTGGAAATTAGGTCAGTGTAGATGATAAATGACCAGTGGACAACCAGTAGATTTGCAGTTTCATGTGCAATTATCTTTTTTGTTGTTGTTGTACTGTGTTATGGAAATGCCTGTTTTATTTCATAAATTAAAAATAAAACTTAATAATTAAAAATGCATGAAGCTCATTGTGTGAATCCCCATGTGAAGTACTTATAGGAGCACGTAGATCAAAATCTCACTGAATGAAAAAGCATACCTCGGTTATAATCTGTGTTGTCATTGGCAGGAGCACCCACATGAGCAAGTTCAATAAGTCCTTTGAAATAATAGAGAAGTTAAACATTTCCCTTAAAACTTTTATTTATACTCTGAAAACCTATCTAGAATATATCTTGTACCACAAATAAAAACATTAGTCCAACCTATGTTTGGAGCTGTTGGGAGTTTTTTTATTTGTTTAATTTTTTAAAATAAATTATGAATGTGTCTGAATTAATGAGCTGCCATTTAAATTTTTTTTAAAAAATGAATACAGAGGTATTGGATATCCAGTCAAGGTTAGTGTTGCTTACTAATCTGCTGATTTGAAAACTATAACCTAATGTAACATAACTGTGATCTAACTATAATAATCACAAAATCTTACGAGAGCATTTGGTTCTGAACCTGGACAGGGTGTGTGGTGCTTAGAAAACAGGCGTAGGCATAGGGGAACCCTTTTTTCAGTGAAGTATCATCAGGTTTCCATCCTAACATCCTAACTAACTTGGAAAAAATAAGATCACAGTTTCATAGATTTAGAGAGCTAAAAGGAACATAGGAGGTCATTTCACAGAATAGGACCTGAGAGCCAGAAGGTTTCAGAGATTTATTCAAGATCACACAGGTAATAATTGAGGTGGGATAGGAACCTAGGTCATTTGACTCAGAAGCTTTTTTTTAAAAAAAAATTATACTGTGTTACTTCTAAAGTTTGTCATTTGATGATCTGATGTGGTCAGGAAGCATTGTAACCATTAACCACCAGCACAGTGCCTGGTGCATAGTAAGCACTTAATAATTTCTTCCTTCCTCCCTTCCTCTTTTACTCCCTTCCTTCTTCTTTTCCTCCCTTCCTCCTGCCCTCCCTTCACCTCATTTTATCATTCTTTTCTAAAATGAATAAGATTAACTTCTAAAAGTACATTAAAAATATTTTATTAAACATCATTGCCTCTTTGTATTATAAGACAAAGGAATTTTATTGCCTTCTCACACTGTTCCAATAGCAGTTTAGAAGGTAGCAGCTTATATATTGATATATTACTAATACATGGTGTTTTAAAGTGGCAAAACAAACAAAAAGCTTTTCATAATGTATCATATGCCTTTATGAAAAAAGTAACTTCTTGCCACAGTTAGATTTATAAATGTCAGCAGGCTTTGTGGTGTTTCCTTTTCATGAGTCTTTGTTTCCAGTATTGTGGTTTCCACTGGTTGTGGTCATAATCTTAATAGTTAAAACAAAAGAAAATTATTTTGTCCCATGGAAAGAGGAACACTTTTCTTGGCCTGTTGATTATAGGCATTGCCCTGCTGGTAAAATAAGGATGATTTTCACAGCAAAGTGCAAGAGGTTTACTAATTTCAGACGCAATGTCTTTGTGAACTCCTGTTAGGCAGAAGTGCAGAGTTAATTTCTTTGACTTTCTACATTTTATATGTCAGAGAAAGGCAGCCACACAATGAATAATGGCTTAATTATTTAAAAGAAAAATTAAAAATCATTTTGTATAGTTTTATTAGGACAAGGACAAGAGTTGCCCAGGGTAGGCAATCATGGGTGGTTGGCAACCTGGATCATTGGTGGGGACACATTAAGAGATCACATATCCATTGGATTTCCAAAGTATTTGTATAGTAACAAGGTTTTTCTTGTCAAGTTCTATTTAATAGCCCTCACTTGCAAGAGATATTAGCACTTTCCACTGAGAAAACCTGATACTGTTTCTTTTCTTAAGAGATTTCCATCTTTACAAGTGAGAATTGTTTTAAGAAAGTAAACAGTGTAGTAGATAGAGATTTGACTTTTTGAAGTCAGAAAGACCCAGATTCAAGTCTCCTTTCTTACACACACTCACCATGTAATCTTGGGCAAGTCAATTAATCCTCCAGTGTACTAGGTAATTTTAACACTATAAGGTAAAAAGAGATGTCAACCTGCATTGCTGGAAGAAGTTTGTTCACCTGGAAGTTCTCTATATGGATACAGTCACAGGTCCACTTCTTGTATTTCTCTGTTTTTAATTTAAAAGTGGAAGCCACCATGGTGATGCTTCATTCAGCTTGTTATTTACTTAGACATGCAACCCAGGTTATACTGCCACCACTGATTTTAGGATAATTTATATATGATATTATACATGTGTAAGGGCAGACAGACCTGCAGAATTATGGATGCTTTAGCATTTGAAATATGTGCCAAAATTATTGATTGCCAGATCATCATAATAACTAGTTTTTATATAGTATTTTGAGGATTGCAAAGTGCTTTACAAATATCTGGTTTAATCCTCACAACAACCCTGTGAGGTAAGTGCTGTCAACTCATTTTACAGTTAAGGAAACCGAGAAGTTTAAATTACTTGCCCAGGGTTACATCAGTAGTAAATATCTGAGACCAGATTTGAATTCTGAGGTCTTCTTTACTCCAGGTCCAGTGTTCTGTCCATTGTGCCATCTAGCTACCTAATTTCTCGAGATTTAGCCTATATATACACAATGTGAAAACAACTAGTTCTCATTAGTTGTGAAGGCAGCATTATATAAATTTAAGAGCTAATTTCCTTGAAAAGTCAGCCAGTTCAGAGAAAGCTATCTGTGAAACAGGTTGTAATCATGAAAATTCAGCCATCAGTAAAGTTGAACCTTGTACTTTTTAAACAGTTGTTTTTGGCATCATGTAGACAGGCCTGGGCTGGGAGAGCATATAGACTTAGATTTTAGTTCCCAAGGGATCATTAAATAACCACAGCTAAAAATAAATTGAAAAAAAATACTGAAACTCACCAGAGTGCTTTGTCATGGGATTCATATTTTAGCAGTGAGTCATGTTTGAAGTTTGAATTACTGAGTATGATCCATCATTAGCTTTAGCAAAAGTACTGATAATGCATTTTTAAGCTTTTGGGCTCAGCTTGTGTGCTTGGACGTTGTAAAAAGTGAGTTCAGCAGATCTAGAACTCACCTTCTCAGTTCTTAGCATTAAAGATACATAACACTGGTGGCAAACAAATATGTCAGGGAAATGGGATGACTGAACAAAGATTGAAGAAGTAAACAGTAATTTATTATATTTGTTATAAGGTTGTTAAGTACTGTGTGTAAGCAAAGGGGCAAAGGTGAGTGTGATACTAAGGGAAGAGGAAGTTATGAGAAATGCATACTTAAAAAAGAAATTGGACTGAAAGGAAGTTACCATCTTTTTTCCCTAGGATCAGACTTTTAGAGCTGGAAAAAGCCTAGTAGATTAACTACTTGAAAACCCCTTATTTAACAGATGAGGAAACTGTGGAATAGAGAGGCTAAGTTTCAGGGTCCTAAAGCTAATAAGTTCCTGCATACTTGCTTCTAATTTTTGAAAGGACTATATTCCTTTCCCAGAATATTTAAAATCATTTGAACAAAATTCAACTATGTTATTCAATAGAGATCTACAGTGGCTAGAAAGCCAGCACATAAAAATCCTATTATGTCAACCTAGGGTGTGTGTGTGTGTGTGTGTGTGTGTGTGTGTGTGTATGCATGCTTCTGTGTGTGCACATATATGCATGTGTGTGTGGTGAGAGGAGAGAGAGAGAGAAAGAGAGAAGTTATAAGAGAGGTGATTTGATTTATGGTATAGGTGAATCAATATGGGAATGAGCCGCTATAATTGAATTCTACTATATTTTGACATTTTCCTTTCATAAAAATGTTTTCGTTCACAAAAGTCCTACTTGGATGCCTTGTCATGGCATAGAGGTGAGCTTGCATTCTTAAAGACTGTGCAAGGAAAGCTTAAATTCTACCACATTTTAAGAAAGCTGGAAAGACTCCCAGTGTGGGCTCAGTGTCAGACTATATGTCTTCTGTTGAAGGCCCAACCTAGCTAAGTAAAGAGAAACTCATCATGAAGTTTAACTACTAGTGACAGATTTTGTTTGTTTACCCACTATTATTTTTTGAATGTTTGTTTTTGTTTTGTCAGATAACATGATTGCAATTCCTGCTTTTTTGGATTTATTTTATAAATAGCAATTTTTTCCATACCCTCAGTTTTATTTTGTATATCTTTGTTTTTTAAATGTGTTTCTTGTAAGCAACAAATCTTAGGGTTTTGTTTTCTTATACAATATGTTGTTCTTTTTCATTTTATTGGATTTTTAATCCATTCACATTTAAAGTTATGAATTAAGTTCATATTTTCCTTCATCTATCTCAAATATATTTTAAAGTTATGATTATTTCCCCTTCTTCTGACATAAACACAGTACTATGTTTCTTCAGTTACTTTACCTTAATCTTTTAAGGTGGCCCTGTTCTCCCTGTCTCTCTCTCTCTCATCCTAGATCCCCTCTTCTTGTTTGTTACCCCTTTCCTTTTTGGGTTTTGCTTATTAGTTACTTTATCTCTAGTGTTTTTATCTGGTTATTTTGTTCCCTCTTCTCTTTCTCCCTTTTTTATTCAAATAGATTGCCTCTTCCTCTCCTTCTCTTCAACTAGTCCTGTTCATAAAATTTTTAAATTTAATTTTTGTACCCCTTTTCAAAAAAGATTTCTCCCACTCTTCATCATCCATCTTCTCTTTCTAGCTATTCTAGATCCTCATTCTGATTTGTGACCCTATAATTGTCTAGACTTTCTCTTTTTTTCCCCTTGTATTCTTGTAATCAAAGCTTCTAATGTATCTATTCTAGACTCTTCCCTCTAAGCAATTTCTGCCACTGCCTTGTAGAACTTGCTCCATAGATTCCCCTTTTCTGTTGTGCCTGGTCTCTTACTTGTCTCTCTGCTGTTTCTGTCCTTGGCTGCTGAATTTATTCACTCTTCCTTCATTTTTGTTAAAAAAAAAAAAACAAGTAATCTCTTCAGTTCTGGTTTTCTTTCTAAAAATATCTCAAACTCCTTTTTATTATTGAACATTCATCTTTTTTTCACTTATGATTATTCTCATATTTGCAAAGTGTAGGTCACCTTGGACTGCATCCTGACATCTATTGCTCTTATGAACACATTATTCCATTCCTTCCTGTGTTTTCTGGTGGGTACGGAATAGTCTTGTATTATTCAAATTTCCTTTCCTTTGTATTTGAAGGTCATTCTCCTGATTATTGTTTCAGATTTGAATGGTTAATTTAAACATTGTGTGTCTTGGAGTTTGTAGCAATGTTTCTTTTCTGGAGGTGATCTGTGACTTCTTTCAATTGGTATTTCATTTTCTGTTTTCAGAAGCTCTGGGCAGTTCTCTTCTATAATTTCCTCTGTTATAGAGTTAAAGTTTTTTGTCCTGTCATGTTTTTTGAAAGATCTGTGATCCTCAGGTTGTCCTTTTGTATCTTTTCTTTGAAATCAGTGTGTTTTCCTTGTAATAAGCATATTTTCTCTTAATTTTATTGTTTTTTTGGCTTCTTTTCTTTTATGTTAGCCTTCATTTCTGTACATTTACATTCTCAATCTATTGTTCACTCTTTGGGTTTGGTTTTGTTTTTTTGGTGAGACCTGCAATTGCAAATTCCAGTTTTTCTATTCTGTCCATTAGTTTGCTGTGCAGGCCATAAATCTTGCTGTCATAATTCTAATTTCTCTTTTGAACCACTCAGGAATAGTGGATTGTGGTTCCATGTTCTCACATTCTACAGAATCCTCTGTCTCATCCAGTGTTAGATCATTTTCCTTTTTTTGTGGTATTTATTTATAGAGCAGCAAGATGGCACAGTGGGTAGAGTGCCAGGCCTGGAGTCAGGAAGACCTAAGTTCGAATCCAGTCTCAGACACTTACTAGTGCTGTGACCCTGGGCAAATCACTTAACTCTGTTTGCCTCAGTTTCCTCACCGGTAAAATGAGCTGGAGAAGAAAATAACAAACCGCTTAAGTATCTTTGCCAAGAAAACCCCCAAAGGGGTCACAAAGAGTTGGACACCACTGAAATGACTAATCAACAATAATTTGTTTATAGATGCTTGAACTCATTTACTAAATCTGGAGGCTATATTTACTTCAGTTGTTAAGGTTTTCTGTGCTGGTTTGTCTGCTTATTATGTTCAGGTTCTTTGAGTTTTCTTTTTCCTGAAATCGCTTAGGAAATTTCAGTCTTTCCCTCCATCCGCCATCTTCCCCCTATTTACTGTCTGACTCCCTCCCCTGTGGAGCTAGATCTCAAAGTGTATCAGCCTCTTCAATTCGTAGTTCACCAGCCTAGGCTTCTGTCCCAAGTAACTTTTGGGTGATCAGAACTGGTCCAGCTGGATGCTGAGCTATTTCTCTCAGGCTTAGTGGAGTGTTGCAGAAACATGCCTTCCTACTGTGTCTGCTTCACTTCCCACCCCCCAACCCCAACTGCACCCCCACTCTGGTGTCCTGTCCTACTCCCTCTCTAATTCAGAGGAACTACCAGTGGCCTGACCCTAGCAGTTGAAAGAGCTACCACACTGTTGTCAGGGGCTTGTTTGCCCTGGCCCCTGGATTTCAGAGCTTTGCAGAATTGGTACTAAGAGTTAGTGGTTATTGCTCCTATAGTGCTGAGCTTGTATTGGATGTTTGTCCTGGTCTGGGCATGAGTTCTCCACAACACTGTAAAGAGGGAGCCTGATGGGGTATGAGTGGATTGAAGTTTTGTTGTAAGCCTATGTTGGGTATTTGGGTCTGCTAGTGGGTGCTGCTGGTAGTGGGAGGTAGGGGAGGGGTGCTGAGTGAGCTCAGGGTTGGTGAATATCAGCATCAGGGTAATTTTTAAAACCTTCTTTTGGATCCTGGGCATTCTGGGCTATGAAGACAGCTAGTGGTGCTTTATCTTTGATGCATATTTTCTGTTTTGGAGAGGTCTGAGAGGTCATGGGGACCAGAGAAAAAGTCTAGTCCTCCATCTTGTCCAGTGATGGATTTTTTTGGCCACAGAATAAACAGAAATATGAAGTGGCACTCTGCCCTAAGGGGCCTCCTTGTTCATTCCCAGTGATGATGATTTAGTGGTGGATGATAAAACAGAGAGTACAAAGATTCATATAGGTCTTAGGCCATCTAAAAACATGAATTTAAATGTTGAGTCTCGATGTATGATCTTTGTTCAGTGACCAACAATAGGTACACTACTGGAAGAAATAGAAACACACTCATACAGATACTAGTTCGACCCCTTTCCTCTTGCAGATAGGAGACTGAAGTCCAGAAAGCTTGCGTCCCGGTGTAGGCACCACCATCATCATACCAGTAACTGCAGTGAGAACAGGTGTGGCATTGGTGTAGCCTTTTATGGTTTAGAAACTGCTTTATGTAGCTTATGTCATAGGATCCTCCTGACTTTGGATCTTTATCATCTTTTTACTCATGGGGAAAGTAATGCTCAGAGAGGTTAACTGACTTACGTGTCATCATACAACCAGCCATGAGGTTTGGAGATGAGATTTGAACTCCAGTCTTTCGTGACTCCAGATCCAGAATGCGCGTCTCTTGGATTCCACTTTATCTGAAATATCAGTGCTGCCTTTTCTCATACTTTTCCAATTAAAAAAAAAAAACACAAAATAGCTGAGCAAATGGAAACTTAATTAAAAAAAAACAGCCACTGCATAGCATCAAACCTCTCTGTATGGTCCCAATTCTGTTAATCAGGCAAATTTGTGACTTATCCAGGTCTCTTGAAAGTTGGTTGGTTTGTTTGTTCTTTTTCTTTTTTGGAGTTTTGTCTAAGTCACTTAAGGCCTGTCAGGCTCTTCCTGTCAGGCAGGTAGTTTGGGGGATAAGAAATTCTCAGCACTTAATTTTACTATTTATTAACAGCTCTGGTGAAAAAAAATGTTTGACAGAGGTATAGGTTGGAATTCTTATTTAAAATGAGGTCTGAAAAATTATCAGGAGGTTTCTTTTATACAACTAATGTTAGGTTCCCCAAAAGCAGGTGTAATTTCGAGCTGGTTATAATTCACATAACATATCACTTGCAGCTCTTCCTCCCTATCTCTGTGGAAATAAATAATCATTGTAACGAGAGACACTTTCAAGTGAGATTAGTTTAATTCTTCTCAATAAGCAGTATAATCTCTTTCCCACTACAAACCTGGTTTTTACCCCTGGAAAAGGGCATCATGGTATCATAAAGCCATTCTGCCTCTAAGAGATTGCTTGAGGAGACACATGAAAAGAGTACAACGTACTGATGAATTTCACCAATTTTTTTTAATTTCAGGAAAAGTAAATGTGTGTATATCTACACATTACACAGGGCTCAAAAGAGAACCCTACAATGAATTATATATAATGCTATTGATAAGGTTTAAGAGAAAAAAATGTTTTAATTACATTTAAATGGCATAAAGGATTTAGTATAAAGTCCAGGCATATCCAGCAGAACTTTGAAGTTTTGTAATAATTTTGAATAAGACGTTGTAACGTAGCCCACCAAAAGTCCTGAGCCCCAACACCCTTCTCTTTTGGTGCTTAACCCTTGCTCTCCTCCTGGCAGGCTCCACCTCCCCTTTCTTTGCATCTGTTCCTATAGCATTAACGTTTCTGAGTAATGTTTTGCTGGAGCTGTTTTTATGGAACTAAAATGTAAGCCCATATCTAGGTCTTAATTCATCATGAATCTGAATATTTCCCCTGTAAAATTTCAGTTTCCATGGTGGAGGCAAGATAAAGACAGTTTGTTATTTTTCAGAATTCCTGATTTAGGCTGATTTAATCATGTATCAATATGTTAGCTGTTCCTCAAACATTTGAGTGGGAGCTGAATTAGTGAAAAGAGCTGACTAGAGTTCCAAGAACAGGTGAAATCCTTACAATCCGACTTCATTGTAGAAATTCATTGCATGAATGAATGAAAAAAGCATTTATTAAGCACTTACTATGTGCCAAGCTGTCCTAAGCGGCAAGACTATGAGTAAAAAAAGGGAGTCGGTCCTTGCTCTGAAGGAACTCACGCTCTAATTGGGGGAGACAGCACATAAAAGACAGTTCAGATACAGAGCAGGTGGACTAGCTGGGAATATATGATAAATGCCCATTGGTGCTGCAGTACTGTGTGTGGCAAAGCCCAAGGGTCCTTAGGTTACATCAGAAGATCAGATGATAGTGTTGGGGATCTATCTTCATCCTTCAAACGTAGAAGGACATGAAAACACCCAAACTTCTCTCAGCCATTTTCAGATAATTTTATCCCCTCCGTTCTATCCATTGGCTTCGCAATAGAGTTCAACTTAAGTCACTTGAATCAATCTGATTACTTTCACTTATCTATGTTATCATTTTCATCATCATCAGAAAGTATTTATTAAAGGGTTCTGTTGTGCCTGAGCAGGACCATATATAAAGTCCAGAGGGGTGAGGGGTGGAGTTTCAGAAAATCAAACAATTTCATTTTCACAGGGCTTTCCAAATATTAGCTAATTATGTGCAGTAAACAGGCATTATATTTCTTAGTTTAAGGTTGACACACTTGAAGTGAGAATATTAATAATTGACTCAGAAGCTTAGGAGCAGAGAGGATAGAGATTGGAGGTCAGGGATGACTGGCAGCTCATCCTTGGCTCTGAGCAAGGGCTGAAAACTGTACCCAGCCTACTTTCCTGATTAAAATGGAAAGAGCAAACATGTTAGCCTTAAAAAATGCAGGTAATACTTTATATTATTTCTTCAAAACAAAGCTAAAAAGCAACTTTAATGGAACCACTAGAAAAAAATCATTTAGGCTTGCTCTCCATCTCACATGAGCATTGTGAATACAAGGTAAAAAAAAGAGCTTTTCATAGTCATATTGGCCTGTAGTGGCTCTGCTATGTAGGCTCAAGTGGCTGCTGTGAGTGGGGGACAAGAGGCATGCATCTTCTTAACACGGCATTTAAAATTCATAATGTAGACTAACTTTTAAATTTACACAGAGGAGATTTTATCACAATTGAGTCAAACAACCCAAACCTATAAACTTTCTGTTTCTAAATTGAAATGGAAAATTCTCCTTCCTTATTACCTTATTATCTTCTTAGCATTTAAACAAACCTCGTATCAAGATATTAATAATACTTTAAATCATTCTGATAATCCTTTACAAGTCTTTTGCTATGTTACAATGTGGCATGCTGAAAGAGGTTATCCCGAGACCCTTGGTAGCTCTCTAAATGATGTTTCTCACACTTAAGCGTTAATTTTAATTTCATGACTTACCTCCTATACTGAGAGGAAGCCTGGTACATTACATAGAAGTCTTACCTTTGAGTCAGGATTACCCCGAGTTCAGGTGTTGCCCCTTGACACATAAACTAGCCATGTGAATCATGGTGAGACACTTAGCTTTTTTCATTGCCCCTAACAACTAAGGTTATAAATTACCAAGGAACTGCAAACCTGCATTGCTGGAGGGGGATTTCTACACTAGAACTTCCAAACACTGTTGATACCACAGATGAGGTCCCAAAAAACCCCTCCCATTATCTTCCACAAGGCTGGGCCTGTGTTTTGTTCATCTTTGTATTCTTCTCAATATACTTAACATTGTGTTTTACCCATAGTAAGTGCTTTCATACATGTTTATTGAATGAAAGAAAATTAATTTGAAGCATCTAACTCCTTGCACATTTTGGAGCTAAACTCTTCCATGTTGTTAGGCAGACATTCAGACCTCGCACAAAGTTTTAAAAAATGAGAATGGTACTCTGAAAGATAATCTCTTCTCCATTTGCATATTTGATTTCTTTCCAAAAGTAAGCCTTCATTTTTGTTAACTAGAGTCTCAATGGAGCATGCATACCTCGATGCTCATTTAATTTATTAATGCTCACTTCCTTGGGGCTTAAAAAATATTTTCAGATGTTTTAGGTTGTCACTAAAAGTTACCCCAAAAGGACTTGATGCAGATCAGTTGTCTGATAACTTGTGTGGTAGTGATGAACATGCTTGTTTGAGGTTATAAGATACATATTTGAGAAAGGCCAGGGATTTCCCCGGAGCCACCGAATAAACACTTGAAGTGGCATTTTCATTCTGACATCTTGTCTTGATTGTTTTTGTTTTTGGTATGCTACAGTATATTGGAGCACAATGAAAGAGTTTATTCCCAGGCCTCAGGAGAAGTTCAGCTGCACCCAGTGAGAAAGAGAGCAGAGGTAGACAGAGGGCTGCATGAATGATCTTGAAACATACAGGATTTTAGGTAAGTCTTCTGAACTGAAGGGCTTGGTGCATATTGGCTTTTAATTTCATTACCTCTCATTTATTTTGTGTGCCTGAACATCTTATTACAGTGTGTAACTATTTCTGTCCAACACAAGCAGTAGGATATTGGAGGATTTGTTTTCTTAATGAAAAATCCAAGTAATATAACCCAGTACACCGTGTGTTTGTTTCAGAAATCAACAAAATGATACCGTCTGAATAAACTTTATTTGTTGATAGGAAGAATCATGACCAGCTGCCATTTTAGCTGAGAATACCAGGATTAACAAAACAAAGACTAGGAGCTGGTTCAAATCCTACCTCTGATACCACTTTTTGGACTTTTCACTGAGCTTCAGTTTCCTCATGTATAAAACAGATAAGTTTGAGAGAGTTGGGCTAGATGGCCTCAGAAGCTCCTTCCAGCTCTAGACCTATGATCTTATCATGAAGGGAGATTCCTTTTTTTCGATTTGAATATCTGATAATGAGTCAGTCAGTTAGTCACTTTATCAGCAAGCAACTATTAAATAACAGCTATGTGCCAGGCGCTTTGCTGGTCACTGGGGGTATGAAGACAAAACTTGGGATGGAATCTCCTCTCATGGAGCTTGCATTCTACTGGGGCGGGGGTGGTAATAACATGTTTATAGTGAGATATAAGCAAAATAAGTACAATGTTATAAGGGCAGGGTTAACAACTGGGGGAACCAGGAAGGGAATATTGAAAGAAGCAGTACTTGAACTAACCTTTGAAAGTAACTGTGGAAGCTTCAAGACGTAGGGATAAAGGAGAGAGAGAGAGAAAGAGAGAGAGAGAGAGAGAGAGAGAGAGACAGAGAGAGAGAGAGAGAGAGAGAGAGAGAGAGAGAGAGAGAGAAAATGAGAGAGAGAGACTGAGAGAGATGGAGAGTCAGAAAGAGAGAGAGAGACTGAGAGACAGAGAGAGACAGACAGAGACAGAGGGACTGAGAGACACAGAGAGAGAGGAGAGAGACAGAGGGAGAAGGGGAGAGACAGACAGACAGACAGACAGATTGAGATTACAGGCATAGAGCAAAGACTCTACAAAGATGTGGAAATAGACCAGTTATCTTAGACAGTGAGGTAGCACAGTGGATAGAAGGGGGAGAGCTGGAGTCAGGAGGACCTGAGTTCAAATGTGACCTCAGATTCTTATTAACTATGTGACCTAGGACAAGTCATTTACTCTCTGTCTGCCTCAGTTTCTTCATCTGCAAAATGGAGATAATATTACCTACTTTCCAGAGTTGTTGTAAAGATCAAATGAAATAAATTTGTAAACTGTTAGACAGATAATAGGCACTTAATAAATGCTTTCTTCCTTCCTTATATAAAGAGTAGATAGAAGGCTTGGCTAGAGCTAGACAGCATGGATTTTAGTGAGAGCTGTGCATTTATTGTCAGAGAACCTGGGATTAAATCTGACTTTTCTCCTGACTATATGTGTGGCCTTGACCAAGTCATTTTAATTAGGTGCTTTCTAGGGACTCTCCCAGCTCTAGATCTGATAATCTTTTGCGGTTCTTCCGCATGAAATGGGTGGGAAGTTACCTCTTATTCGGAGCATCCAATGTCCTTTACTCCTTGGGTGGCAACTTTAGCTAGTTGGATGGAAGTGGTTGGATGCTTTAGGAAGGAAATAAACTACCCCTGAAACTAGCCATAGCAATAAGTATTAAAACTGTATTAGATCATAAAAACAATTGTACCACCCTATGTGCCCTTAGAACTGCCTCCCCCTCACAATGTATACAAGTAGTAAAATGAATTAAATAATAACACTTTTTTTTCAAACATCACTCATATAGTGAATGAATGACTTGCCTTGGGAAAGGGTTATTTGCAAAATTGCTGAGTTTTCCAGCTTCAACTTGTGGAGTTACTTGCTACTATGGATACTAATGATCCAGTTCTTTGCTAAGTGAGAAATGGCATTTTCTAAGGGTAATAATGTACCTCCATTTAAGGGATGGCAAGATGTAATACAGTTACAGAATGAGCCGATTAAAAATGACAAAGAAGCTTAATTTAGGCTTTTGCTATTTCATTTTATATAGGAAATCTATAGTGTCCCTGCTGCCTTTCATGGCATAGATGCCTTACCTGCCACCCTTTCCCCTGTGAAATCTGTAACTGCTGTTTATATTTAGTGGCATTTATTTTTCCCCTTATTTCTAAACATCATCTTTCTGAAGCTGAGCTGAGAGCGACACTTTGAATGATGCTTGGATGTCACTCTGGTTAGCAGCTGGCTGCCTGCCTCTGAATGTGGTGCCTTATTTGGGTTTCACAACTGCATTTTTTCTCTTACAAATGTTAAATTATGAAGTGCAGGAAACCACATGAATGCAACATTAAGATAGAAAATTCAAACCCAATTAGGTCAGAAAATGCTAGTGTTAAAATTCTCTTGGTAACAATATCTTCCCTGAAATCAATGTGGAAAGCACATTTTACCTGTGGGCTGCTGCACTTCGGTGAGTTGTACGTGTCATAATATCCTCATCTCCATTTATGCTGCATCTGCACATGTTTTCCATATCATATTGAATCATAAGTTTTGGTCATGCTCCATTGTTTGCTGCCCTCCCTTCCCTGCTGTGGATCCAAATCCTACCCATCCATCAAGGCCTAGCTCAAGTCCCTGGAATCTTGGCTGATTCTTGTAGTCCTCATTAATCTCCCTCTCCTTTGAACTCTTATAACCCACAGCCTATACCACATAATTTAGCACTTAATCACATACCTCTATATATCTTCATCCATCCTTTACTCCTTTCCTCCAGTCTCAGAGAATGAGGTGCCCTTCCTCCTTGCCACACTCTACATATCCTTGCTCTCTCATCCTATATTTTTTATGACACCTTGTTCCATCTCTCTCTCTCTCTCTCTCTCTCTCTCTCTCTCTCTCTCTCTCTCTCTCTCTCTCTCTCTCTTTCTCTGTCTCTGTTTTTCTCTCACTGTCTCTCTGTGTCTCCCCCTCCCCCATTTTTGTTTATTAGTTCTTTTTGGCTATGGTTTGCTCATATCTTCCCAGTTTTTCCTTATCTACAAAATGAGAGGGTTGGACTCAATGTTGTCTTAGCTCTCCTCTTGCTCCAAATCTTTGATCCTATAATTCTGTTTAAAAATCAAGCACAAGAAAAGTCCAAATCTTTCCTTGACCATTTGATCCTCTCGAACTTTATTTTATACGTCCTGGCCATTCACTACTAAACTTCTAAAGAGAGTAGCCTTTACCTGTAGCTTTCTTTATCACCCACTCATTCTTAAACAAATGTAAATTAGGCTCTCTACCCCACCTCTGTTGAAATTGCTTTCCCCAAGACAACTCTATAATACTATAAGTGGAAGAATAGTTACTGATCTGCATTGTTCAGGAGAGTACTTCATCAGTGAACTCACAATTCTGGACTATGGTCTCCTGTGACATCTTAATTGCTAAATTCAGTGCATTTTTTGTAAGTCTTCATTTTGGGGGATGTTTTTTATAGTATTTGACAAGTGTTGACCATTGACTCATTGATGCTCTCTCTTTCTTTGGCTTCATGGAAACTTGTCTCTTCCTGGTTCACCTCCTACCTCCCTGACTGTTCCTTCTAAGTGTCTTAATTGTTCATTCCCCACCTTCAGTTCTCTAAATGTGAATATCCCCCAAGGACCATTCCTATGCCTTCTTTGCCTTTCTAGGCTCTTTTTAGCTGGAGGCACCATAAATTTCTCTGACTTTAGTTATCATCTCTATGAAAATGAATCCCAAATTTTATCTTCAGTTCCAATTTCTCCTTTGATGAATGTTTTTATATTTCCAACAGTCTGCAATGTATTTCTCCCTGTATATCCTGATGGTACCTCAAATTCAACTTGTCCCAAACTCAGTTTATCATCTTCCCACTTTCTTCCTAACTTTCCAAATTGTTTTGATGGCATTAATATCCTCCAAGTCACCCAAGCTTGAGAATTCATCTTCGTTTTTTCCTTCTCACCTACCTCATCCAATTATTTGCTAAGTTCTGTTCAATATCTGTCAGAAGCAACCTTAATCTCCACTCAAGAATGCCTAATTCAATCTGTCTTCCACTCAGTTGCCAGTGATTTTCCTAAAGCATCTATGACCATTTAACCCTCTCCCTCTGCCAACTCAATAAACTCCAACAGCTCCCTCTTACTTTTAGGATCAAATATAAAATCCTGTTTGGCATTCAAAGCCCTTTCCAATCTGCTCTTTTTCTACCTCTTCACTCTTCTTATATTTTTACTCCCCCAAATGCACTATACAGTATAGCTATACTGACTTATTTGCTGTTCCTCACATGGGATACTCTATCCCCCAACTCCTTACCTGTCACTCTTTCCCATATCTGGAATGTTTTCTTCCTCACTCCAACTCCTAATTCCCCTAGATTCCTTTAAAACTCTGTTCAGATCTCACCTTTTTCAGGAGGCTTTTGCCCTCCCCTTACTGCTTTGAGATTACCTGCCACTTAAGATGTTTCACACACAGAGATATTTGGATGTTGTCCCACCCCCATTTGTTTGTGAGCTCATTTAGAGCCTTTCTTTGCATTCTCAGTGTGGCACCAAACCAATTTTTGTTGAATCACTAATTGACTGGACTATTGTAATAGTCTTCTAACTGATCTTTCTTTTTCCATCCTCTACTCTTTCCCCTCTTTCCTTTACATGGGTGCCAGAACAGCTTCCCTGATTTAAAAGTCCACCCCTAACCACATTACCTCCAGTGATTTCCTGTTGCCTGTAGGGTAAAATAAAAATTTCTTAGCCTGACTTTTACACCTTCACAGTTGGGTTCCAACTTTTCATCCCATTCCCCATTATACATTTAGCATTCCAGTAAGAGTGGTGTACTAGATGGTCTCATCCTATGTGCATTTGTGACAGCTGTGCCCCCTTCTTAGGACATTTTCTCTACCATTTTAAATCCTTTTTCTTTAATGTCTAGGTGCTGTGTTCATCATTCTCCTAGCTGACAGTGATCTCCTTTGCCTTTACCCTATTCTACTGTTCAATGTTTTTATTTATTTACTTGTCTGATCCATGTGATTCCTGGTTACAGACACTTTAGGAATAGACATAATCCTTTGACGCCACCCACCTCTTTTAAAACCTCTCCAGTGTCTTCTCCATCTACTTCTGACCCTTCTACAGTGACAGCAGCCTGTGAGGAGGCCTGGTGCAGCAACAGTCATATATGGTGGTGGGGCACCCAGGAATCAGCTTGCCATTGCTAGAACCACAGGATTGATCAGGAACACGTATCATAGGATTCCTAGCTCTAAGGGACCTTAGGCCAATCCCCCTTTTTATAAATAAGGAAATTAAAATCCAGAGTGTAAACAACTCATCCAAGTTTATTTAGGTATTATGGAACAGACCTGAACTTGGACATTAGTCTTTGGGCTGCTAGCCTAGTTGTTCCTTCAATGCCACCACCTGGCATCTCTGAGGATCTGGAAGATCCTAGCTTATAGCATCCTAGATTAAGAACCAAAAGGCACCTTAAAGGTCATTGAGTCTATCAAGATATTAGGAGACACCCTGTTTTCCAGAGCTAAGGCCCAGCAAACAAGCTGTGCCCTAAGCTTGGCATAACAACAATCCTTTGCGCTCACCTTCTGGAACTGATGGTCCCTCAGTTTGGGTAAGCACCAACAGGCACAAACATGAAAACCTGCTATGAATGGCCTCACTCTTACTGCTGTGTTCCACTATTGTTGCTACACTCTGCTGTTTGATTATTTGTCTAGCCACAAGTATGTAAATCAAGGTTCAACCACACTAAAGCGGATTCCCCCCTCCTACTAGACGTGGGGTCCTGGCACATGTGTCTTTGCTTGTAAGCTGTTTCCATCACTTTGAAATTAAACTTCTGTTTGATTCCTGTCTCTAGCCTGCTCTGTTTGGCTCCAGCCACCTACAGGTTAGATGCCAATTCCATCCAGCTGAAACGTCCAATCCCCATTATAGATGAGGAGACAGAGGTAAAGATAATGTCTCATTCAAAGTCATGCAGATTTTACCTGGGATTTGAACTTGGATCTTTCTGACTTCAAGGCTGAAACCGTATCCACCACCCCTGAAGCTATATATAGGGCTAGCATGTCTGCCTACCTGAAGTAGCAAGGCCCTCTCAGGGAGAGTGAGGAAGCACCATGTGCCAGGAAAATCAATGCCACAATTACCTTGACTACTACTTTCCAGCAGATCCTGATGGCCAGGACCTTGCACCAAGATTTTTGGGCCTAGTTGTGCCCCTCAGACTACTGGTCATGTTTCTAGACCAGACCCTGTGGCCATCATTAAAGGAAACAGTCACCACGGAGAAGGGGTTCACCTTCCTTGCCACCACCAATACCACCTTCCGTCCACCTTTCCCCAGGTGACTCCATTATTCCAGGAAACAACACCTGTGGAGATGTGTCCTGACTCCTGTTCTTGTGGGTGCTGCAGCCATAGCTACTTACAACAAAAGTTTCTGCCACCGGAGTCTTTGACATTGTTAGTTGGTTCAACATCAGAAATGTAGAAATTATATTAAACAAAATACAGCTTTGTTGCTGTATCTTGAGGACTAAGGGATTTTTCCATCTGATGTAGAGCTGAAACTTTCTGTACGCTGTCCCCCTCGTTAGGATGTGAGCTTCTTGAGTTTAGGAACTGACTTTTTGTTTCCCCAACACTTAACAGAGTGCCTTGCTCATAAGTACTTAATAAATGCTTTTTCATTCATTCATTCGTACTATAAGACAGTTTTCCATTTGGGAGCCCCAGCCTTCTCTGCTTTTCTTAGCATTTGAATTTGTCACTTTCAAATGTGAGAGATTTGGGGTGGTTAAATTCATGGCCAAGAATATTCTCACTACAGAAACCATATGGCATTTAAATGGGGGCAAATTAAAATTTTGGTTGGGTTGGGTAACTCTGGACCTTGAGACTAAAAGTAATGAAGGACAGCTAGGTGGGCCTGGAGTCAAGGACACCTGAGTTCAAATTCGCCCTCAGGCACTTAGTAGCTTTGTGACCTTGGACAAGTCACTTAACTTCTATTTGCTTAAGTAAAATGGGGATAATAATGGCACACTTCCCAGGGCTGTTGTAAAGCTCAAATGGAATAATAATTTTGAAGCACTTAGCACAGTGCCTGGTACATATTAAGTGCTGTGTAAATGTTAGCTCTTATTATTTCTGTCCACTTTTTGCTTTTCTTCCTTCTTCTGTTTCTTCCAGTAGGGTCAAGGAGCCTGTGTTTGGAGTCTTCCAAAATTTTTTTCACTGTGTAATTTTTGTTCCCCCAGATAATCTTTTTTTCATGTCTGATAATGATTACAGAACTCGGAGGAATATCTGTCAATAAAGAACCAATAGAAAGAGTTCTCCTAGTCTGCCTTGGATGACAGGGAAAAAAATGGCCCATGTATATTTGTTAGTTACTAAGATAGCCACTGGTGTGACTGAATTCATCAATTATTCTACAGTTTGGAATCAAATTTTGGCTCATACAGATACAATTTTACCTGAAGGAATTAAGTTAATTCTGAATTTAGATAAGGGAGGTTTAAAAAATGAACTCATTTTCTCTATGTAGGGTCTAACACCATTCCTATCTTGTTCTAAGCTTAAACCTGAGCCAAATGTGGCTTAGAAGGAAGATAACCCACATTGGATAAAAAGTAGGGGATTTTTTTCCACCTTTCCTCAGCTAATAGGAAAAAAGATGTTTTTGAAATGAACTGAATTGGTTCCCAAAGCAACTGGTGTTAAGTGGAAATGAGGCTTTTATAATATATGTGTTTCCTGGTGACCTGTTTTGAGTTCCTCCTATGTGGATTCTTTCAAGGAAGGGGAGGACTACTTCTTTTGTGAATCAGGAGAGCAAGTGCTCTGTCAGCCCCATTATAGAATGTTCATTTGTTTACATAAGTGTGTAAGCCTTTGTTAAATGGTTTCTGTTCTCTGTTAAATGGTGAGGGGACAATAGGGATGTAGTTGTGCAGCTGAAAGCATGTATGGAAATAATAAAGCCATAATTTGAGCAAGATAGCAGGAGTTTCCATTCCTAATCTGTAGGATATGTTTAGCATTACGTAGTTGTTCATTGAATATCTTCTTTATTAATAGCCATAGATTTTTTTTTGAATATTGATGCTGAAAATACATTTACATAGTTGGAGACCCCACGAAACATTTTTTTGATGTGATGTATTCTTGAAAGCAAAAGAAAAAAAGAAGAAAGAAAAATGTCCATGGACTCTTTAAGCTATAAGTATAGCTTTGAAGATTATCAATATGAATGGGGCTTAGTCCACACTGAATTTCATTCCCCTCCCCCCCACCCCCCTCCCCACCCTCCACTCCTGCCTGCCAGTGAAAAGCTGCTCAGAGACATTCCTATTTAAAGTGACTTTCATTTATTCCAAATACCCAGACTGATGCTTCAGAGACTCATTTCCTAAAGCATTACAATAATGCATCTTCAGCTGACTCCAGAATACCTTGCACATAGTAGGCCCTTACCATTTATTAAATGCTTTAATGAATGAGCGACTATTGACCTCTAAAGGCTAGGCCTTTTTAATGATAAAATCATAGAACTAATAAATGCCTTTATACTTCACAAAAGCTATTTGGCTTGGCAGGGCTGTTAGGAAATCTTACTAATTCAGGAAATTGGGTGAATTTTCTGATACTAAGCAACATACAAACAGATGCCTCTTTATTATGTAAGCTTTCTCACCTTGGCGACTGTCAAGGAGTTTTGAAGAGAGGTATTTGCCTGTGAGTGGAATGGAAATAATTCAGAACTAACTGGCATACTGTTGGAGTCCCTACAGGAAGAAACCCATCTAGAAGTATCCAGATGAACCTTGTAGTGAATCATTAAATTGTGAAATAAAGCCAACTGTGCCTGTTGTTTGGTTATAATGACAAAGAGCAGGCTTTTGAGGTGTACACCAAAAGGATCATCGATTATGGTTGCAAAGAACATCAGGGGTCATCTAATCCATTTCTTTCATTTTACAGATGAAGAAAAGGAGGTAGTGAAGAGGTCATGAAAGGTCCACTGCCTGGGGTCAACAAAAATAGTTAAGTGGTAGAACTGGTATTTGAATCCAGAACCAGTGACTAGTGCTCTTTCTGCTTTTCCTCTTGTCTATTTTGCGAAAAACAACACCAAATTCTAAAGAGGCCTTAGTATGGTAGGAAGAGTATTTAGAATCAGAAGTTGTTGTTCAGTCATTTCAGTCATGTTTGACTCTTCTTGACCTCATTTGGGATTTTCTTGGTAGAGATACTGGAATCATTTACCATTTCCTTCTCCATCTCATTTTACAGGTGAGGAAACTGAGGCAAACAGGGTTAAGTGACTTGCTAGTAAGTGTCTGAGGCCGAATTTGAACTCAGGACAATGAGTTTTCCTGACTCCAGACCACCCACACAGTAACTGACATCTAGCTGCCCTAAGAATCAGAAGTTCAAATCCTGGGTTCAAATCCTAGTTCCTCCAACTTTACTACCTGTGTGCTCTCAGACAAGTCATTTGATTTTTTGGAGCCTCAGTTGCCTGACCTGTCAATTGAGGAGGTGGAGCAGACAATCTATAAGGACTCTTCCAGCTCTAAATCCTAAGATCCTAGGAGTTTGATAACTACAGAGAGTTTTGAGCATTAGTGAATTCTGTCTTTAATTGGGATAAATTAAATTTAGTCTTTGAGGTTATTGGGAATTGCTTTTTAATTATACATATCATATCTGCTGAATTAGATCACAAATTGCCATGTCCAATATACCAGCAATATTATATGGGTTTGTGTTTTTTTTTCCCAAGATGAACTTAGAATTAGAAAAAAATGACTTTATAGCTGAATGAATGATAAAAGCATCATTTTCATTTGTTAAATATAGAAATATATTCATTACTATTTTGATGTTTCCTCAAACCTATGTGGCAAATATAGCAAAAAACAAGAAATCCATCTTGGCTTGAATAAAATTAGAAGCAATCACCTTCTTCCTTCTTCCACTTCTTTTAGTAGGGTCAAGGAGCCTGTGTTTGGAGTCTTCAATTTTTTTTTCACTGTGTAATTTTTGTTCCCCCAGATAATCTTTTTTTCATGTCTGATAATGATTACAGAACTGGGAGGAATGTCTGTCAGTAAGGAACCAATAGAAAGAGTTCTCCTAGTTTACCTTGGATGACTTTGGTATCCTTTAATGTTTCTTTTGAAAGGAAGATGATGCTTCCCCCCACCCCACAACATTACTAGATGAAAAGTATAATTAAAAAAAACCTCTTACTTACAGATGTGAACCAGAAATATGAAACAAAATTTGATGAGATCAGTGAAGCCAGAGGCAAGGTATATATACTCTTATCTGGACCAGAATTTTATCACTAGGGATAATTTTTCAAAGAATATCCTCCCTCTCTTTGAACCCCCCTCCAAATAAAGATAGGGAATAGCCTTGTAGAGAAATTGAAATCAGTAATTTAGAATTTTGGCCTTATATGATCAGACTTAGCACCATGAATTGAGAGCTGAAAGTGACTATAAAGGTCATCTAGGCCAACCCCCTCATTTTGCAGAGGAGAGAACATGAGCTTGAAGTGATCTCAATTATCTTGTCTACAAAATTAGGATGAAAATTCTGGTCTATTCTTTAGCACAGTTGCTTGAAACATAACACTGAACTGAATGTAATAGAAAACAGCACATCACACAGCAAGATGACTCACAGATCTGGTTATGTCAGTATCCTGCTCACAAATCTTTAGTAGCTCCCTCTTTATTTTAGGATAAAATACTAACTCAGGGTCTGCCTTAGCCTTATTCCAGCCTTGTTGCACACTACTCCATGAATAAGTCAATATGGTACAGTATTAAAACAAAAAAGAAAACCCTTCTAGATTTGGAGGCAGAGGTTGATGTTCGGTTGTTTTGCAGTCATTTCTAATGCTTCATTACCACATTTGGGGTTTTGCTGGCAAAGTTACTGGAGTAGTTTGCTATTTTCCTTCTCTAGCTTGTTTTACAGATGAGGAAAATGAGGCTAAGTGAATTGCCCAGGGTCATACAGCTAATAAGTGTCTGAGGCCATATTTGAATTCAGGAAGATGAGTCTTCCTGACTCCAGTCTGGCACTCCATTCACTTCCCCTCCTGGATTCAAATATCAGTTCTGCAGCTTCCTACTCATTGACCCTGGGCAAGTAACTTTACCTCTGTGGCACTCAGTTTCCTTATCAGTAAAATGAAGAGGTTAGACTCTTAGGTGGTCTCTACTCTAAGGTCCCTTCTAGTTCTAAATCTATTAAACCATGCTACCTCCACATTCAGTCTAGATCGACTAGACCACTAGGCATTACTTTGTTTTTTCCCTTCACTGTACGTTTACCCCACTCCTTACCCCATTCCTTATCTCCCAGTGCCTCAGTGGACTCCTTTCTCTTCTCTCTGCTTTTTGAAATCCTTTTCTTCCTTGAAGGATCAATATCTTCCCCATGAAGCCTTCCCTGTACCCCTTGTTGAAAGTCATCTGTCATTTCTCAAATTTTTTGTAACAATTTCCGTGGATTTCTTTGCATTTAGATCATTCTTTTGTTGTATTTTACTGAATGCATTATGTCTTATAATTTTGTCTTATCTTCCTGAACAGATTGCTGATTGCTTGAAAGTATGGCCTCTGTCGCTTCCCTCAGTGCCAAGTATTGCCCCTTTCATGTCGTAGGCATGAAATAGATGTTTGTTAAATTGAATTGAATGACATCAGTTTTAAATGTTTCATGTAGATTTCCTACCCCACTTCACACATTCTGCTTGAGGAATTTCACAGCAGAAATGCCTGTTGTTTTTTGGTTTGTTTGTTTGTTTTTTGCTGTGACACTGCCTGACCCTTGGTTGGTATTTGCGGTGTGACATGGCATGGTTAAGGTGACTGAATGGATGCTCCGAGCGGTTCTCTCATGTCGAAGATGTTAAGGTGACACATAACTATGGTCCTCATCATTTACTGTTGCAGTGCATTTAATCTAAGATGGATGCTGCCCTCACTTCCATTGCTTTTGTGTTTGTCACTCTTTGCAAGCAATCTAGTTGTCTGGTGACAAAGGCAGTAAACCACAGCAGTTTTTCTTTCCTAGGTATTTAACATGGTTTCCACCCCTTCTTTTGAGTCATTTTGGCAGAGTATCATCCAGTGGACTGATATTATGTTATTTTGGCTGATGACATAACAGAATCGTCCATCAATGAAAAATCTTTCTGGTTACATTCAGGTTCACTCTTTCTTAAAAAAACATCACTAATAGAAATAACTGTCAGCAATGCTGAGCTCATATAGGTAAGCCAGGGAAAGGGAAATGACTAGGGATTACTTCATATTCTGAATATGAAACACAGCAACTTAAATTAACATGAGATTTTTCAATCCCTTGGGAAAAATCTGGGTTCTGAGAACAACTCTGATAATAATAACAACAGTGGTAATAAGAAACCATATTTTTACATGTGCTTTTTCAGACTGCAAAGTAACTAATACTGGTATTACTATTCCTATTTTTTTAATAGGAGAGAAGGCTGAGGCTTAGTGATATTAAGTGACTTCCAGGGTTACACAGCAAGTAAGTAGCAGAGACAAAATTCAAATCCAGGTCTTGTAATTCTAAGCCTAGTGGGTTTTTTTTTCTATTTTACCACATGACTTCTAAGTTTCTGGGAAAACTGATAGCTTAGTAAATGAATACAGGACTTATTGTCTATATAGTGATTGTCAAAGCGTGGCAAGGCACTGAGACCCTTTCAGAGGGTTCTTGAGGTTAGAGCTATTTTCATAATAATACTAAAACATTTTAGTTTCTATTATGATGAGTATTTATTTTGTTGTTGAGTCGTTTCTCTTGTGTCCTACTCTCTGTGACCTCATTTGAGGTTTTCTTGGCAAAGATACTGGAGTGGTTTGCCATTTCCTTCTCTAGCTCATATTACAGATGAGGAACCGAGACAAACAGGGTTAAATGACTTTCTCAGGGTCATACAGCTAGAAGGTATCTGAGGCTAGATTTGAACTCAGGTTCTTCTGATTCCACAGCTGGCACTCTATCCACTGTACCACCTAGTTAAAATTTGACAGATAGAATTAAAATAAACAAAAGCTTTTTAGGGGGTAAAGTTTTTTAGGTTGTAAAGGGGTCCTGAGACTAAAAAGTTCTGGAATTGCTAATCTGTATCATTCATAGGAAATAAAATTAGTAATATTGCCTTATCCTTTATATACATCTTATGTTCTGAACTGGACTGTAACCTGAGAACTAGGACCGTATTTTATGCTTCTAATCTCCCATAATTCTTAGACAAGTGCCTTAAAAAGTCAGATATTTGTTGAATCACATTTGATTCCTAGACTTAATCTAGAACTGTGAGAGACTGGAAGATGTCTTGCCCTTTATGTCCTCTATCCATCCCTTCTCCCTCTGTCTCTATCACCAAGGACATTGCTTCTTATTTTTCCCCCAAGGGCAATGTCGACAAGCCAGCATTTAAAGCCCCACAAGTTTGTAGTATAACACACACCTACATTACCTCCCAGGAGCTTGTGACCCAAGGATAGGAAAAATGAATCAGCTTTTTGGGTTATAGCCTGGGGCAATCAACATGGCAAGCTGTTCAGATCTTTAGGTAAAGAACACACTTTCTTTACTCATCCATCTCCTCTGAGTATATCTAAACTTAAATTCCGTAATAACATATTCTGGAAGGGCCAAACCAGTATTTGCTTTTTTAGTGTTAATCTGGACTTGAAATGACATTTAGTAAAAAAGGGAAATGGAACACAAGCCACCAAAATGCCATAGCTGGAGAATTTATGACCATATCTCTCATATTTGAAAATTTAAATGAACAAAATGGTTAAATTTAGGGTAATTATTCTCTTAACATTAGGGCTCCCCAGAGGATCCTTTCTAAATGCTGAACTTGCTTAGAGCATTTAAAGCAGGGGTTGGCAGTCTCTATGATGAATGTCAACATGGGGTTATTGGCTCATCCCCTTCATTTCCAGCTCTAAAGATATGTCAGAAAGTTACCATTCCTACAGCTTGCCAGGAGGACAGGGCTCCCCACCTTGGCATTTTACTCTTGAAAATTTTGCCAGGTGATTATTTGAAGTGTAATTTAAATGTGATTGATTTACAGAACTTTGATTTGCAAAAATCCTTTTCAAGAATATATTTGTTGTCTAAAGTAAAAGCACATTTATATAATTCTTATCACAATTTTGGAAGCTAGCCCATAACTAAAAGGGAAACTTTTAGGAAATGGGAACCTTTTTTTCCTTACCCATAATTGAAATAAAATAAAATGATATAGCAAAGACTAAGCTTTTTTTTTCTTTTGGCTATATAGTTTTATGCCTCTTTTCTGAATTGACTCACTAAAGCTTTCATTTCAGTCTGGGTTTAGATTGAATGACTTTGCTGTATTTCTATGAACAGACCTGTAGTTTAGTAGTAAAGCTTCTTGAGAGCTGGTCTTTTTAGACACCCTCTCTCAACTGACATGTCTTTCATTCTTCCCTTTGTTCACTTCTGAAATTACTCATTCTGCCTGCTTGCCTGTGCCCGACGATAGGCAAAAACATGTGGTGTAGCTCCTTCTGAACTTTTTGCGCTATCACTTAAGTCTAAGAATACCTTTCTGGGCAAAGCCCAAAGCCTTATAATTTTACTGTGGCAGTAGAATTGTAGTAGAGGTGAACATAATTCTTCTATTCATGTCTTTCATAAGCCACGATTAAAAATAGTGAGTTGGCATGTCAGAGTGAATGTGTAAGCTCTTCTGTTGCCCTGGCATCATGTTGTTATTCCGAAAACCTGAAGAAAGAAATGGGTGGAAGTTGCAAAAAGACATATTTAGGTTTGACACTAAGCAGAAACTTCCTGCCAATCAGAGCTCTCTCATTGTGGAATGGGCTGCCACTGTGGGGTGTAGCGGGCTCTTCCTCACTGAAACTATTTAAGGAAAAACTGAATACTCACTGACTTGTTGGAAATGTTGTTGAGCATTCTTATCCAGGCACAGGTTAGACTAGATGGCCTCCCAGTTCCTTTCCAACTCTTAGATTCTGTGACTTTATGAAAGGCAAGGAAAGGTATTAGTGACTCTCTAAAAGTTAATGGGGTACGAGTACCGTCATGGCTGGACTAAGGTAGGGGTTTGCCATAGTGAAGGGAAAAATAAAGCATCTGCTTTCTAAATCTCCTTTCACAGAACATCTTTTCCTTTTTGATGAAAGGATATTATGAATTAATTTAAGATTGAGGCTCTTGGAAAGATTTCCTGTCTCCTTATTCACTGTTGTGACAGATCTGATCAGCTGGAGCTTCTTTTTTCAGATTTGATTTACAGCCCAGCAACAGAAGCAGAGCACTTCCTGGAGAGGGCCCTCCTCTTTGGCATTTCACATCTCCTTTTCAGCACTCCAGACCAACCATGTTAATGTCAAGGACTGCAATATATGACCACTTGGTTTGGTTCTCTTTAGTCAGTGTTGTAAATACATGGGGTTTCTTCTTCTTCCATGTGTGTTCCACTTCTTCCCTCAATGACCTGGCTGAATTGTGGTGGCAGTTTTGTGTGCTCACCCAAGGGACCCTTTCCTTTGTTTCTTCTAACAGTTGCTTAAGTGATATAGAACACAGAGTGTGTGCCACTTTCTAAAATAAGTCCCTGTGGACTACCTGTCTCCTTGATGCTTACGGGAAGAAGCTGTCTAGCTGAGTTAATGAATAAAAGTGGTTTTTATCCTTAAAAACTAATGTAGAAACAGTTCCCATTTCTAGTTCATTAAATTCACTTTGGTAAATATTGAGAGCGTGGAGGTGCCTAGCACTATAATTAAACATGTCCTTAGATGATTATATGTGCATACACAGTGAGAAAATGTACACACATGATATATGCATATACATTGCATTTTTCCTTTCAAATTTGCCTTCAGAATTTCATATTTCTGTTCATTCCTTAATATAGTGAAAATTGAAAGATTCTCCAGGACTCCTAAAATTTTTTTTGCTTTGAGATTTTAAAGGAATTGATATCATGTTATAATTGTTGCTGTTTTCCTTCGTTCTACCAATGGCATCACAACAGAGATGTCTTTGCTTGTGAGTGAATTGTATATAAGTGAGGCAGAGCCGGCAATCATATTATACTAAGAGAAAATGCAAGAAGGTGTAATAGAAAGAGTACTGGGTTTGGAGTTAGAACTGTGTTCAAATTCTAGCTCCCTCTGTGTCACCTTGGGCAAGTCACAGAATCATTGATTAAGGCTGGAAGGAACCTTATAGACCAGTCGCACAGTCACTCTACACCTCAGTTTTCAACATCTATAAAATGGGGATAATACTTGTCCTCACAGGGTTGACGTGAGGATCAATTCAAAGCGTTGAGAGTATTTTGAAAATATTGAATTGAAGGTATTGAAAGTGTTTTGTAAACCTTAAAGTGTTACATAAATATAAATGATGACAATGAATAAAAACTAGACCATGGCATTAGTATTTTAATGCGACTGAATAATAATGATGACTCATATTACTAGGGATTTCTCCTCCTTTCCCAATCATTTCCTCTCCATCTGAATTAGAATACTTTGTAGTATAGCAGTGCTACTAAAAAAACACCCCCACCAAAAAAATAACCCAGGAGTTTTAAAATCCTTTCACATACCACTCAGAACAAAATTAATTTAATGGTCATATTCTAAAGAATTTTTTTTTCTTGGCTTGACACACTGTTATTTTAGGGTAAGTAATTACCCTAGTAATAACTCACTTGTTGAAGATAAACTACAAGTTGAAGCCAAGGAAGGTAAGTGACTCTGTGATTTGAAAAACAGCTGTTGATTTCTAGTATGCTGAATTAGGTTTTTTTTTTCCTTCTTCCCTTCTTTAAATGATTTTCTTTATTGTTCTCAGGCTGTTGTTAGGTGTAAAAACTAATTTAGCTTAGATTATTTTTTAAAAATGCAGCTGGTATTCAAGCTGTGAAATTTCCTGCAGAAAACATCACTACTCTGACTTGAGAGGAAAAGACCCCAAGAAAATATAAGCCTTGATCTTTTTGGGGAAGCAGGTGTACATATGTTTAGGGAGATGAGCTTGAGTTTTTTATTGTTGGCTTTTTTTTCCTACAAAATTTCTTCACTCCCTGCATTTTGAAGTTGGTAAGAAACAAAACTATAGGAGGATGTTATGTCAGTCAGTCAGCGAATTAAGAGATATTTGGTATGAATATCACATCCATGTGCTCATAGGTGGGGTGAAGAAGCCCAAAAGTGGAAAATTGCCACCTACGGTTTGTTTTCTTAGAAAGAATGACTGTTGCCAGGGCCTGCTTGACACAAAAATATATCCTAGCGATTGAACAAGTGCTAGGGAGAGGGGAAAGCAAATAGGCAGCAGGGTGTAGTGGAAAGAACATGGGACTGGGCCAGTACACATCAAATTTAGTCTCAGTTTTTCCCTTCAAATATTCAAAACAGCTCATTTTCTTTCCTCCTCTGCCCACTCCCCTTCTGAAGTTATTGATGTCCTGGGTACCACCATCCTGCTGGGCCCCTGAGTTCAAAATCTTGCTGTCATCCCTGACTCCTTCCTCTCACTCACTCCTCCTAGCCAATCAGTGGCCATGTCAGGCCATTTGTTTTTACATTTCTCACATTCATCCCTTCTTTGTACTTATGTGAACATGACCCCAGTTAAGGCCCTTGGTGCCTGTTGGCCTGGACTGTTCCAGTAGACTCTTGCTCTTCATACTACTCTGTCCAAAGTGTCACCAAAAATTTTTTTTCCCCCAGAGGCACGGGTCTAATCACATCATGTCACCTCTGCCCCGCTCTCCATAAACCTTAGTGGCTTGCTATTACCTCTAAGCTCATATATAAATTCTTTTTTTGTTGTTGTTTTTTTTTGGGCAGGGCAATTGGGGTTAAGTGACTTGCCCAAGGTCACACAGCTAGTAAGTATGTCAAGCGTCTGAGGCCAGATTTGAACTCCGGTCCTCCTGACTCCAGGGCCGGTGCTCTACTCACTGTACCACCTAGCTGCCCCAATTCCTTTTTTTTTTTTTAACATTAAATCTCTTCACAGTGTGGTCCCTTCCTACCTTTCCATTCTTCTTCTTAAACATTATTCCTTCATTGCCCACTGCAATATCACCATACTGACCTCTTCATTGTTCTGCACACGAACACTCCATCATCCATTTCAGTGCCTGTAATAAAGCTCCCTTCTCACCTCTGACTTTTGTAATCCTTGCTGTCTTTCAAGGCTCTACTCAGACACCACTTTCTGCAGGCCTTCTAGAACTTCCCTTCAATCCCACCCCCTCCACTAGGCTGTTTGTGTTCTCCCTCCCAAAACCACCATGTATTCATTCATTTGCTAGTCTTATTGTGCATACAAGGTGTCCGGAAAAGCTTAGTGCATCTGTAAGTGCTCTCAGCTTAAAGGAGGATATGTGGTCTTCCTCATTAGAATGTAAACTCTTTGAGAGCAGGGGATGTGTGTCTCCATAGCATTTGCCAGGTAGTCAGCAGTTTAAATGCTGATTGATTGATTAGTAGCTATGGGTCCTAATCACAGTGTCTTTCAGCTTCAGTTTTTTCATCTGTAAAATGAGCAAGGCAAGAGTGGGAGCTGAAAGATTCCTGGAAAAGAGAAAAATGTCTCCCATTATGAATTCAGCTGATGGGGAGGTTTCCTGGATGGGGAGAGCTGCATGCAGAGTTTAGTTACAGGGTGTCTGTTCGTACAGAGCATGTGATGTCTTACAAAGCCTTTTCTTCACAATAGCCTTGTAATGAAGGTAGTATAACTATTTTCATCCCTATTTTACACCTGGAGAGAGGTAAAATGATGTGCTCAAATGTCACCCAACTAGTAACTTTAAGAGCAGGGATATTGATCCCCTGTGTCTGAGTTCAATTTTCTGTCTATTAGGCACTGTTGCTTCTCTGAGCCCTGCCCTGAGAGCTTGTTTTAAGGGACAGTGGTCTTCTCTTGTACTGATTCACACCCCCCCCCCATCCACGCATGCCTTGGGTTTATCTTTTGTAGGTGGAATCTGCCTGCCTTTTTGTCACCCCTGCATTCCTTTCCAAAAGCTGTGCCTTCACATATTCAGGTTTCTTCTGGGCGTGCTCACAGGCCACCAGAGATTTTTGTCGCAGCTACGGAGGACCTGGAAAATGATGCAGATCTGTTCTTCTGCAGTCTTATTTAGTCTGTGCTGCTCAGAAGAACCAGATACATTTCTACATGTTGGTGGCTGAATTCCCCATATGTGAATGAGCTATTCTTATCAGTAGCGTACGTGCTGTCTGAATTATCTCGAGTCTTTGCCAAGTAACCTAGTTAGTCATTCAGTCAACATTTATTGATTTGGGGCTGAGCTTGACTCAGATACTTAATACTTGTGTATTGGCTTTGGGCAAATCATTTAACATCTCTGGACCTCAGGGTCCTCGTCTGTAAAATAAGATTAATCTTAAATAACCTCTAAGGTCCTCTCTAGCTCTAAATGTAGGATCTATGATTGTACAATATGACTGCATTTAAAACAATTTAATTAAATTTGACAAACATTAAGCAACTATTATGTGAAAGACTGTTCTAGGCAGTGGGGGAGATAGAAAAATGAAAAGCAACAGAGTTCCTGTCCCTAGGGGTTTTTGAGTCAAATATAGCACCATGCTAGATGGTCCAGTGAGTTCAGGAGACATATTCTCTGCTATCAAGGATTCTGTGATCAAGAGACTGACAAATGCAAATTTCTGTATATTTAAATCCAAGTGACAGAGACCATCAAGCACAGACATAGCAAACTTTAATTATCCAGACAGTGGTAAGAGTGCTAAGAAACTGGATGGAGTACTTTCTGGGGAGACTGGAACCCAGTGGATATGTCTGGTTAGACACAATAGACTAAGTGTCCTGATCTGATTTTGGAGAGAAATTTGGTGATTGGGTGGAGGGGTGGTGGGAAAGACCCTTTAGACAGGGAAGTAGATATGCTAGGGCTCAGAGGCTGGAGAAGGTTATTTGGCAGGGAAGCGAAGGGGAGGATAAATGATAAATAGGCTAGTCTGGCTGAAGTGATCTTAAGATATCATCATGTTGTTGTTCCAGTCCTATCTGACTGTTTGTGACCCCACTTGGAGTTTTCTTGGCAAAGATATTGGAGTGGTTTGCCATTTCATTCTCCAGTTCATTTTAGAGATGAGGAAACTGAGGCAAAGAGGGTTAAGAAACTTGCCCAGGGTCACATAGCCAGTAAGTATTTGAGGCCAAATTTGAACACAGGTCTTCCTGACTGCAGGCCTAGCACTCTATCCACTGTGTGACCTCGCTGCCCCATCATAGATCAGGGTTGGAAGGGACCTTAGTTGTCCCCTAGTCCATCTCCCTTATTTTATGGATGAAGCAAGTAAGGCCAAGAGAGGCAAATCAATGTGCCCAAGATCATCCAGTTAGTAAGTACGTGAGCCAGGACTTGGACACAGTTTCTCTGACTGAAAGTGTGATACAGCACACTTTCCTTTACACCACACTGCATGAATGGGAGCAAAATAGGTCAAGAGGCAATTAGTAAGTGTAGACCAAATCATTCATCAATAAGCATTTATTAATTGCCTGCTCAGTGATAGGCAACAGGCTGGGTGCTCAGGCTCAAAAGGAAAAAATGTCTTTGCCCTCAAGGAGCTTACATTCTAATGGGACATTCAGCTTTTGCATATGTAGGTATATAAAAAGCATGTACAGTAGAAATGCAAGGTAGCTTGGGGAGGAAGGCGGCAGTATCTGGAGGATTAGGAAAGGCTTCTATAGAAGGTGGCAGGTTTGATTCTTAAGGGAAAGAAGGTATTCCAAGAGGAAATTCATTCTAGGCACAGGGAAAAGCTAGTACCAAGGTGGGACATGGAATGCTGTGTATGTATGAAGGGGAGTAAATGTAAAGAATTGTTCAGTGTAATGTAGACACATGTAAAAAAGTATAGTGTAGATTTACCCACAGTTTTACGTATCAGGGTAGCATATAAATAAATATGTAAGATATTTTTACATCTTTCAAATGTAAGCACACATTTCAAACAAAACAGTGGTTGTCTGGTAACCAAATAAGGTACATGCAATGGTGTCATACCCTAGAGAGATTTCATCTTGGGTTTCTGGTGTCAAATGATATGAGCTTCACATTCCTGCAATTGAGCTGTCACCATCTTTACTTCAGATTTTCCATTAATTAGCACAACAGAGTGGTTTGAAGACTATCCAGGGCATAGTTGATTGAATTGCAGGAGAACTCTTGGGGTATTTGTGTTTTCAGATGTCATATGCTACTTTCCTCCAAGGCCGAAATTATGTATAGGCACCATATTTTGTCCTGCCAGCCCCTGAGATGTGTGGTAGCAGTATTGGCTGTCAAACCAGAAGTAACATAAAGATGGGACTGCAATACTTCTAGGAGTTTCCTAGTGGCCACGTTTGACAAGTAGTCTTTGACAAGGATGGGAAGGACATTTTGAGAATTTGAAAAAGTTGTGTTTGTAGGGGATTTCATTTTCCCTTTTCCCTGGTCTTTTAGGATCTCTTGGGGAATTGGGAATTCTTCTCAGTCACCGTGTCCTTTGATTTCAGAGATGCAAAGAATAGAAATAAAATGTAAAAACTGAGGGGAGAACATTTTTCCCCCAAGGATAATTTCCTTTCAAAAAAAATCTTTATATAAAAAGGGAAAGGAAAAACAAAACACTCTTCTGCTCCACCCTCCACCCCCACCCCTACCATTAGCTTCTTACCTTTTTTACCCTTGGGTCTTCATGGAAATAAACTTAACAGATATGATCGATCATTGTATGAGTAAACCATATTATGCACAATGAGTTTTTACAGTGCCATGTTGAAAATACATACACACATATATATTTATGACCTTTTATAGCCCTTTAAGGTTTGCAAAGTGCTTTCCATACGTAGCTCATGGCTTAGAACTGAATGAATGTTTAAATTTATTGTGTTACAGACACCATGGTAAGCAATGGAAATTCAAATACAAGTAAGCAAGTCAATCTTTGCCTCAAAGAGCTTACATTTTGTGGGGAAAGACAATGCATAATGCAGAAGCAGGGGAGAGGGAACATGCATGATGACATGGTTGGTTCTGGCCGAGATTATGTGAAAGCTTGCTAGAAGAGCCTAGCGTTCTGTGGACAGAGCTCATATTCCAAAGGGAGGGAGATGGGAGGATGATTGGATTATAAGTGGCATGATTTAGAGATGGCTGAGAATTGCAAGTCTGATCTCACAAGGACCAGATTCAGTCTTGAGGGCTTTTCAGTTATCATACTCTTTAGCTTGTATCCCAGACCCAGGGTCCCCCTGGGAGATAAGAATTTGCACAGTATTTTAAAAGGCCCTTAGATCCCAAGAAAGTATTCAGGCAGACAAAACATTTAGTATAGGACATGTTTTATTTAATAGCAAATTCAAAAGACTCATGTCTGAACCAGTCCATAAATAGGAAAATTCTATCTTATAGTGGATTTTACCTTTGCCTAGGCTTATATTATTTCCTTAGGGAAGATCCCCTGCAAAGAGTATTGAAAACCTCCCAATTTTTAGATTTGTCTTCCTCAAGGACTAGCACCTCTGGTATAAGCCCTTTTCAGGGCTGTTCATCCGCCTGTGGTATCTCCCTGGCACACAACTCTCACCTGTGGCTCCAAGAAGCTGTAACATGAGCAGTGGCCCCACCCCAGCAAACCATCTAGATAAACAACTAAACCAGGTTGAAGGTCACTGACAGGTCTCAAACCCTTCGGTGAGTTAGGGGGATATCTACCCCAAGCATGCAAAGACTTCCCCTAGCAAAATGTGTGTGGATGAGAACAATTTGTTCCAACAGCTGAAACTGGTGCTGTGTAGCACCTAGAGCTTGGTCAGACATAGAAGACACCGAGGTCATCCATGGAATTCTGGGCCATTGCCAGTCATCTTGACTTTTGTTTTGCTATTAAACTTTGATGACTTTCGAGGCTGATGACTTTGTGTAACTCTGCCTTGATTAAGTCCAATTCACACACGTGAGTCAAGACATCACCCTGGTGATGTCATGGTTGTCTTGAAAAACAAAGGTTAAAAAACAACAAATACAAACTCAGATTCACATAACCTACTGTACCAGTGAAGATATGGTTCCATGATGTTCCTTTATGCTGTAGCTCCTGGCTGTAATCATCTTTTCTTTTGTGATTCTTCCTTCTCTTCTTTCACATCTCTGCCTCCCTGTCAGTCTATGTCTCTGAGTTAGTATGTATTTCCAACTCATGCCAGTTCCTTTTTTCCAGGCAGTTACGTATTTCAGTGTCTGACCTCTTCCCAGCTTCCCATGAGGCCCTAGCCCAAGAGTGTATCCCAGAGGTGTGAACTAGTCCTGAACTTAAGTCTCAGGGGTAGAGTAAAGACCCTAATTAGTCTGACAAGGTGACTTCAGAACAAGGGGAACTCATGCCTGGTCTTAGCAATTCACAACTTGTCAAGAAGACACAAGGGGGTTTGTATCTCTTGGAGCATGCCTGTTACACATATATTATCTCATTTTTATCTCACAACAACCTTAGGTAGGGTCTACCTGTATTGTTAACATTTTACAGATGAGGAAACTGAGGCACAAAATGCCCCGTGGTCACATAGCTAGCAAATTTTAGAGGTGGAATTTGAACTCTAGTCTCTTTAGAATCTGTATTCATTTAAAGTCTATATAGATATTCATTTCTAAGTATTGTAAGCATTTAAAATTTATCTCTAGGTCTTGGAGTTTTTTCATGGCTTTCAAAATTTGGGGAAATTTTATAATTATAGAGTTAGGGTTTTGAGACCTGGTGTTTTGATAAGAAAATCTAGTGATGTTTGTGCAGCTGATGGTTTGGCAAGAAATGTTGCTCCATCCCTCTGGACTTTTGCAGAACTCATTCATGGATCATGTATCACTGGCTCAGTGGCCATATACTTCTTGTCTGTTCCTAGAACTATAGCCCCGTGTCTTTCATGGACTGCCATTTGTTGCTTTTCTCTTTGTCCCACTTACTTGAGCACTTGAGGAGAATTAACAAGAATTCTTCACGCAGAAAAATTCAGATGAGAATTTTGGAGAACAAAAGCTGTAACTCTTCTCTGACCAGTGCGGTGCAAACCATGAGCAGAGTAGAGTGGCAAGTGACAAATGATCATGTGGAAAGGCAGTACAAGTGACAGAAGTACGGAATAAAGGAGCCCTCTAGTAGAGGAGGCAACTTATGTAGGTATCTATTATTAACGTCAACTATATATTAATGAAGAACTACAGATTTTCCAGGTTATTGATTTCTATGACATATTCCTTCCTTGCTTCTTGCATTCAAGTATCTGATATTCAGGACAGATAGGTGGCACAAGGGATAGAATGTCAGGCCCGGAGTCAGGAAAACTCATCTTCCTGAGTTCAAATCTGGGCTCAGACACTTACTTGCTGTGTGACCCTGGGCAAGCCACTTCACCCTATTTATCTTAGTTTCCTCATCTGTCAAATGAACTGGAGGAGGAAATGGCAAACCGCTCCAGTGTCTTTGCCAAGAAAATCACAAATGGGGTCACAGAGAGTCAGACATGACTGAAATGACTGAACAATATATCTGATATTTGGTTCCCTAACACATTATATAAGAGGCTTTACTTATGTAGATGAAAAAATAATCAAGGACTTCAGGAGATGGGTTAGCAAATGTCTTATTCTTATGATATACTTTAGCTAAAAGGTAACTCAAGTTTTTCAGAGCTTATGTTGTGGCCCTAGCAAGAAACTATGCCTAATAACTCAGGACCAACAGCAAGTTAACCACTAGGTGATGAATTATTTGGCTGTGGCAAGTCGTGAACCAAATCAAAATACAGAATGTTCCTTATTCCTGAGTAGACTCCTTTTGCTTCTGCAGTGATGGTGGTGGTGTAGTGGCTCTGGAGCCAGAGGATACTGAAAATTACATAATATTTATACTCAAAGAGTTGGTGACCTGGGGAAATTAAGGCAAGGAAAACTTAAACTATTTTTTAGTAATTCGAATGGAAATTTTGGTGGGGAAGGCCCAAACTTTCTCTCTCTCTCTCTCTCTCTCTTTCTTTCTCTCTCTCTCTCTCCCTCTCCCCCTCTCCTATCCCCCTCTCTCCCTCCTCCCTTTCTCTATCTTTCTCTTTCTGTGTGTGTGTGTGTGTGTGTGTGTGAATGTGAAGTTTTACAGTTATGTGTGGATTTTGGAAGATTGAGTTTAATACCCAGATATGCCTGAGGAGAGGTGTTGACAGACTGCAGAAAAGCAGACTTCGGTTTTATGTAAAGACCAACTTCCTTATAATTAATACTTTCCAGAAGTGGGGTGGGTTTCCTGAGAGCACAGCAGAAAAGTGTAGTAAAATAGTTGAGCATGGGCCTGCTGCACTAGGAAAATTAGCTTCACAGCTAATGGACAACTACTGAACCATCAACATGGCACAGATGTGGTTTCTCATTACAAAGGTTTTTCAAGCATGGCTGCTTGGCCATTTCTTGACAATATTATAGAAGGCATCCCTGTTTAGGTGCAGGTTGGGTTAGATGGTGTCAGAAGTCCCTTCCAAATCTGAGACTGTGGGGTTCTCATGATAATAATACATACTCTTTTAGTAATTATGTTTTCAAGAAATTTCTTCACCCTGTTCCACTTGGTGGCATAAATACAGCCTCAACAATTGGGATCTAGGATGCAAGAGTATGTATTCAGACCTGTGGGGGTGATAAATCTCATTTGGTCTTGGAGAATTTTGGAAATCGGTGTGTAGCTCTCAATTTATCAATCAGTAATCCAATTAACATGTATTAAGCACTTAGCATGTGCCAGACACATAGCTTTGTATGGTGGATACAAAGAAAGACTAGCAAATAGCCCTGTCTTCAAGCTTGCTTTCCAGTGGAGAAGACAAAATGTAAATAAATACACACATACCTATCTCAAAGTTTTAAGGGCTATGTGCTAGAAAGAATGGGAGATTAGAACAGTGGGCCATTTTGAATGTCACTCTGTAGCCTTTCTTTCTGGTGCTTATCTTGAGCCATAGTGAGGCTCTGGATAATTAATATTGGGGCTTTCTAATCCACAAAATATCTCAAGAATTGACTTGAGTTGCTTAAGTTATTTTCAAGGAGACTTAGTGGCATATAAAGTCTTAGAAGATATAGGCAGTAAAGTCATAGAGTGACCCTACCCTGTAGGAAGTTTGGAGAAAGATAGAGAACACAACCAGGACCCTACTTTCCTGGCTTCTTGGGCTGTGGCTTTGCCAGCCACAGGATTTGTAGGGATGCCAGGAGCATTCAGGCAATCAGCAAGTATTTATTAAGTAACTGTTGGGCCAGGCACTGTGCTAGGTGCTGGATTAATAAGTACAAAAAAAAGAATCAAACAGTCCTCATTCACAAGGAGCTCACTTTCTAGTGGAAAAGACAGCAAGGAGACATTTTATATGTGTATACATGCAAACATATCCCTATGCACACATAGTTTTAATTGTTTTTCAGTTGTGTCTGACTCTTCATGACCACATTTGGAATTTTCTTGGCAAAGATACTGAAATGGTTTGCCATTTCCTTCTCCAGCTCATTTTACAGATGAAAAAACAGAGGCAAGCAGGGTTAAGTAACTTGTCTAGGGTCCCATAGATGGTAAATGTCTGAAACTGGATTTGAACTCAGGTCTTCCTGACTTAAGGCCTGGTACTATATTCACACTATCAACTGGCTACTCATGAACGTATATATAACCTTACACGCACACACACACACGCACACACACACACATGCATACATACATGTATATATACAGAATAAACATAAAAAGAATAAATACAAAAAAAGATAAATACAAGGTAGTTTAAAGAAAGAACAGATGGTAATCATCTGCAGTCACAAAACATACAATGTGCCCTTCCTCAAACTTAGTAAAAGAGATTTTAGAAAATTTTTGCTATAGCAGGAATGCAAAATTTGCTGGGTGTAATCCTGGCAAGCAGACAGACTGCATAACCAAATGCATTTAATACTATTTCTATTAATATCCACACTTCTCAGTATTAAACCTGACTATTTTATAGTTTGAATTGCCCTCTCTGTGAACAGATTCCTGTTACTGTCATTCCTGCTTAATATCTTCTGACAAATATCATTATGTGTTCAGCTCTCTGCTTTGTGTTCCACTGTTGGTGACTTCATGAACTCTTTTTTAAGCTCATTACCTAGGAAACTCATCTGTAATCATTAGCAACTTTAGTGTCAAAGTAGAGAAGTTACAGCATTTGCTTATGCTCTTTCCTGTACAGATACATAACTCAGCATCTGCTAGTGTAGCAAACAATGTCCTCGTAGGCCTGGATTCCTTAAACCTTCACTCATTTTGTCCCCCAAATCTGCATCAAAATAATTGTTTATATTTGTCTTTCAAGAAGACTTTCCTAAATCAATCTTCATGTTAATCTTTTCCTTCTGCATTCCTTTAACATTGATTTTTATACTTAAATTTGAACTGTAGTAGTTTCCATTCCATAGGTTTTGTTGTTCGTTGTTCAGTCGTTTTTCAGTTGTATCCAACTCTTCATGACGCCATTTGGGGTTTTCTTGGCCAAAGATACTGGAGTGGTTTGTCATTTCCTTCTCCAACTCATTTTATAGAAGAGAGAACTGAGTCAAAGAGGGTTAAGGGACTTGGCCTAGGGTCACCCAGCCAGTAAGTACCTGAGGCCGGATTTGAACTCAGTAAGAGGAATCTCCAGCATTCTATCCACTGTGCCCCCTTCAGTTCAATTCAAAAAGCATTTATTAAATGACTACTGTGTGCTAGGTATGGGAGACAAAAAACAAAATAGAACCAGATGTTACAGAGTTTATGTAATAATGTGGGAGCAAGGGGAGCACACATACTGTTTTTTCTTTCCACGTATATACAAGAAGTAACCATAGAAATAGTGAGACTGATTGCTAAAGTAGACTTGTGGGACTGACATTGATTTCAGAATACAGCCCATATTTTTGGATTGTACTTGTGATTTCCCTGATATAGGGAGATATCTGGGAGGAAACACCCTCTACCAATGGAGAACCATGTTTGCTCCAAAACTTTTAGTCTCTGAGTTGCTGAGAATTAAAGGGATTTCCTTAGGGTCAGTCAGATAGCCAGTATTTATCAAAAGCGGCACTCAACCCAAGTCCTAGGCCAGATATTTTTTCCATTATGCCCTCGGTTCCCACTGCATCCAGGGCCATCTCAATCATCTTGATCGATATCTGGCCACTGGACCTACATGGCTCTAGACCCAGATGGCCTCTAGCTCTAGAGGCTGGTGACTTTGCACAGCCCACCCTCACTTAAATCCAATTCACTTGCAAGTTATGGCATCATCTCCCTAATGTCATGGTCTTCTTAGAGAACAAAGGACAAACGACAACAGCAGCAAACTGCTGCGTGCACCAGGATATTTAAATTTTTGACCCAAATAACAAACAGAACTGTTAGGTTTTTCTTTTGGCCTAGAGCCTCTGTGAAAGATCACTGAGACACTAAGGGCAGCATGAACCAAGAAAGTTTAGGAAGCCCTGTATTATACCTTCCTTCTTCTGTGATTGTACAGATTTTCACTTGGCTCCGAAGCTAGAATCCATAGCCCACACCATCTAGTAAAGCTGAATGCACACAATGGGCATTCAGTGAATGCTTGCTTAATGAACTATTGAATGAATTTCGGTTTCATCATCCATAAAAATGAGACTAATAGAGCTTTTACTATTTACTGTATTAGGTTGTTCCAAGGAACATGCTTTGTAAACTGTAAAATGCCACATTAATGTGAGTCATTGTTATTAATTCAGCAGCATTAAAGACCTTCTAGATTCATTCTACCCTTTTTCCATTCCTTTCTTGTTTCTAGGCTGTAGAGGCAAAGGTTTTTCGAGTTGGAAGAGATCTTCTAGATAATTTAATCTATTCCCCTAACTATGTAGATGAGGACACTGAGGGGAATCTGCTAAGTGACTTGGCACACTGGCAGGCCTGGGATCAGAACTCACATTTTTTTACTCAAAGATCCCATGATTTTTTCACATTACCTGGACAGACCAGGGGAGCCAAGCTGTAGTGAACACCTCCTTTTCATGCTATCAGATTGCCTGTGTTCTAAGACCTTGCAGCTCGACTCTGCTGTTTAATATTAACCTTAACTTGCAGGTGAGGCTAAGGACAGCTCTTAGATAGCAGATGAAAACTCTTGTAGATGCTAAGCGTGATTTGTGTTTAGCAGGCCTACCCTTTCCACTTGACTACAAGAAGCCAGTCCGTTCTGTACTACCACTGCCCAGATTTAGATTTTGCTTTTGAGCCGGATGGCACAATAGAGGTGCACTGTGCTAGCCTTCTGAAAGACATGCCTATCCTGATTTTAGTTTCAGCTTCTCTGGGGAGTAGTGCTACATGGAAGAGGGCAAAGCCTCAAAATGAGAATTCACTGGTAGCGTTGAGTCTGGCACTGCTGTGGAGTCCTTAGCTTTTCGACATGATTTCTCTGCTATGGGAAAATACTGGAAGTCAGGTTTATCACTTATCTTTTGTAGAGTTGGTGACGATCTTTGGTATTCCTGCAAGTGAGTGACTTTATGCGTGCAGACACCAGGTTTAGGTGACTATCATGAGAATGACTATTGACATTAATGACTTGTTGAGGTAGAATCATATCTTCAAGATTTAGATGCAAAATGTCATCTCAGCTTTGGAGTGCCTGGCTGTATAAGATAGACTGAATGAAGCTGAACTCATATTATTTTACTAATTAATTCCATCGTAATATAGAATTCAGGAGAGACCAGTGATGTTGACATCTCATATTTCCCGATGCACTGCCCTGTGAATGCTGCTATTAACAGAGGTCTAACCAGCAAAGGAAGAAACAGAATAGTAGAATACAGGGATTTAGTCATAGACTTTAGGGCTGAAAAGGATTTTAGATTTTACCATTATGATAAGGGTCTTGTGAACTCAATAAAAATCATTTTCTATCAGAAGGGGAATTTGAGACCCAGAGAAATGACTTGTGCAAAGTCATAAAAAAATGTCAGGAGTAGAACCCAGTTCTCTTGACTTTAAGGCCAATGCTTTTGTCCACTGTCCACTGTTCCACTTTGCTTTCCTTGTTTTCATCTATATTAGAAATTTTTCACCTTTTTTTGTATCACTGGCCCTTGTGGCAATCTGGCAAAGGCTGTGGACTCTGAGTAATATTTTTAAATATGCAAAATGAAATTCAGATTATTATGAAGGAAATCAAATATATTCGAATACAATTATCAAAAATCTTTTTTAAAATCCGTTTCTAAACCCCAGATTAAGAGCCCCTGATCTGTACCATTATTGGTATACATCAAGCAGGTACTCATTAAATCTTTGTTAATTGGTTGGTTTGCTCAAACAACGCCATGGTTGCCAATGTGTTTATTTTCTTTCTTTTTTTTTGAAGGCAATCAGGATTAAGTGACTTGTCTAGGGTTACACAGCTAATAAGTGGCTAAAGCTGGATTTGAAGTCAGGTTTTCCTGACTCTAAGGCCAGCCCTCTATCCACTGCACCACCTAACTGCCCTGTTGCCAGTGTTTTTAAATATCTAATCATAATTGGTTTGTCAAATGTAATTACCATTATGATAAGAGTATTGTGAACTCAATAAAATCTTGTTTTTTCACTGGGACTAGCTTCTGTGGTTACCCAGTTGTTGGCATCAGCATATTGGCTTGACTGAAAGGTGTCTGACATGCTCAGTTGGTCCCTGTGTCTCCCAGTTGTCTTGGGATCATTGAAACTCAATTTCAGATCCAACACCATTAAAATAAGAATATGTATAGATGCAAAAATATATACACGTATATAGAGAGTCCTCATTTCAGCACTTCATTGACCTTTTCATCAATGTGAGTGCCTTCCACCAACTCAATTTATAATTCCTTGATTCAGTTCAGTGGTTCAGTTCAGCAAACATTTATTAAGCAGGCTCTACATCCAAGGTGGGACAGCTAGGTGACTCAGTGGATAGAATACCAGCCCTAGAGTCAGGAAGACTCATATTCCTGATTTCAAATCTGGCCTCAGACACTTAATAGCTATGACACTGGCAAGTCACTGAACTCTGTTTGCCTCAGTGTCCTCATCTGTAAAATGAGCTAGAGAAGGAAATGTATTTTTGTAGACAGCATCTTTGCATAGAAAACCACAAATGGGGTCGTGAAGAGTTGGATATAACTGAAAATGACTGAACGACAAAAAACGTCCAAGGCACAGTGCAAAGCCCTCAGGGTACAAAAACAAAAAGATAAAAATCATAGTCCCTACCCTCCAGAACTTTATAGCGTCTGGGAATTTTCCATGTGGCTCTTTGAGAGCTCCTATGACTGAAAAATTCATCATGCCGTAGTCTATTGAATGGTGAGCTTTTTTGAACCTAGCTAGACTGGCTCTTGGACAACAGACATATAGCCCATCAACAAGCTCACGCTTGAATCCTTCCCAGCTTTGGAGGACCAGCCATAGCTTATGTCCTACTGGCATAGGCTTTGATGTTATCTCTACAACATAAAGGATTATTGGAGTAAGGCTTTAGTATGCGTATGTATGGGGGAGAACAATAAACATTTATATAGTACCTGTTATGTGCCAGGCACTGTGCCAAGCACTTTACAAATATTATCTTCTTTAATCCTCATAACCGTCCTGTGAGGTAGGTGCTGCTATTATCCCCATTTTACAGTTGAGGAAATTGAGGCAAGCAGATTAAAGGACTTGCCCAGGGTCACATAGCTAGTATCTGAGGCTAGATTTGAATTCAGGTTTTGCTGATTCCAGCCATAGTGTTCTAACCACTGCATCACCCAGCTGCATGTGTATACATACACACATAACACACATCTTCATATCATTTGTTTATTTTGTTGTTCAGCCATTTTCAGTAGTGACCAACTTTTTTGTGACCCTTTAGGGTTTTCTTGGCAAACATACTGGAGAGGTTTGCCATTTCCTTCTCCAGCTCATTTCACAGATGAGGAAACCAAGGCAAACAGGGTGAAGTGACAGCCAGGTCCACACAGCTAGTAAGTGTCTGAGGCCAGATCTGAACAAGAGGAATCTTCCTGACTCCAGGCCTGGTGCTCTATCCATCACACCACCTAGCTGCATAGATAGATAGATAGATAGATAGATAGATAGATAGATAGATAGATAGATAGATAGATCAGGATGAAAAAATATCTTCAGAATAAGACACGGTGCTTCATCAGAACATATTTTCTCTCACTTTAGGGGTGCTGATATCTGTAACTTTATAGCTCAAATGGAGCTGATGCATTTCATTTTCGATGATTGCCATTATTATCAGCCCATTTTGATGGCTACATGATGCAGGTATTTTCCTTGTCCTAGGCCTCTTAATAACTGTCATTTTGTTAATTTGGTTTGGAAATTATTTTATTCACCTTTCAAATATCATGCTTTTCAAATTAGGCATACTGCCACCCAATGGTAGTAGGATGCTGTAACCATGCAGTGTGAAGAATAAGGGATAGTCCCTAAGTGTTTTTGATTGATATGCAAGATTGCTATGTTTTGCTTAGCTTTTTTTTTCCAGATAAAATATATTCACTTTTATAAATTTATTGCTGAAAAGCTAAATTGAGCAAAATTTAAACAAAACTACTTTTAAAAATTATAAAGCAAAACTAACTCTAAAAGTATAATTAAGCAACTTTCTTCCCAATTACTTTAGTGTGATTTCTGTCTGAATCTCATTTTGGAACAAAAAATGCCCATGTCCATTTTTCTAATCATGGAGGCTCCAAGAGTGAATCATCTCTTTGACTCCTTCTTCAGTTCCCATTTCCAATCAATCATCAAGTCCTCTTGGTTCACAGTTTCTCTTGGACTTTTCCCTTTCCTCTGTGCTATTATGTTTATTCAGTCCTTTGTTATATTATGACTGAACTACCGAGAGAGCTTCCTTCCCCTTCTAGTCTATCCCCTTTCTAATTCATCCTGCACAGTGCTGCCAGAATGATATTTTAAAACATTGCTTTTATCATCTAATTCCTCTGTTCAAAAGCATTCAGTTTTCCAAGACACTACCCCCCCCCCCCACATCCCTCACTGCTTAAAGGATAAAGTTCAAATTCCTTAGCTTAGTCCCTAAGCCTTTCCACAATCTGGCCCCAGTCCACTTTTTCATATTTATTTACTACACAAACCCTCCGCTCAATCCAAATTGATTTACTTGCCATTCCTAAAAGATATATTATCATTACTATGCCTTTAGTCATACCTTTCTTCCTCCCTTGTATCTTCTTTCCGCTTATGTAAATCATATTTACCCTTTAAGGTATAAATTCAATTCTTGGGTCTTTTGTAAAGTCTTCCTTGGCTTCCTGAAATTTGAATTGATTTCTTCTTCATTTGAACTCATAATACAGTGAAAAAAAATGCCAGATTTGGAGTCAAAGGATCTGAGTTCAAATGATCTTGGGTAGTTCTCTGGCACACACTTCTCTGTGTCTGTTTCTCATCTGTAAAATGAGAGGGTTGGTATAGATGACTTTTAAGGTCCCTTGCAGCTCTAGAGCTATGATCCTATAGTAATCCTTAGCAAAGAATTTCCAAAATAAAACTCATCACTTTGCTCCCAAATCTTTCCCTTTTCCTAACTTCTCTTTTTCTGCTGAAGGCACCACCATCTTCTAGTCACTAAGGTTCAAAACCTTGGAGTCATCTTCAATCTGTTCCTCTTCCTCACTCCTCTTGTCCTGTCAGTTGTCAAATCTTGTCAATTCTCTCCCCGACTAAGGAAAATAAAACTTAGTCACTGGTTGTCACAGTGTATAGAACATAGCAGGCACTTATTAAATGCTTTTTGAATGAATGTCTAAAGCTACTTAGCATTTAAGGCTGGTCTACAACTTGCCTTTCTGGATTCCTCTCACGTTACTTCTTTCATCTACCCTGTACTGTGGCCAAACTGGGTTTCTTGCCTAACATGGTCACAACTTTCCATCCACTGTACCTTTGCTTATCTGTGTCTGAAATGTCTTGTCCTTATACTTCCCCAAACTGAAATCTCATCCAGCCCTCAAGTTCTCACTGAGGTGCCACCTCCTCTGTCTTCCCAATAGGAAAAGATTCTACCTTCTTTGGAGCTTTCAACACACTTTACACTTTCTTTTACATTTTGAAACTTTGATTTATGTCACATTTATTGGTATCTATCCACAGTGGTAGATCATGAGTGCCTGGAGAGTCAGCATAATGTTGTGGAAAAAGGATTAAGCTTAAAGTCAGGAGACTTATATTTGAAACCTGTCTTTTATACTTAAGCTGTGTAAACATCTGTAGGTTATGTATCCTTGGTTCCTTGTCTATATCTATATCTATATCTATATCTATATCTATATCTATATCTATGTCTAGATCTAGGATAATATCACTTCCATTACCTACCTTACAGTTTTATTATAGGGAAAGTAAGTTGTATACTTGAAAGTGCTATATTTATTATTATTGATGTCAGGAATAATATGTTATTTACTTTTTACCAACCTTAGTTAATTTGGTTTGGAAACATAGCAAGCACATAGCAAGCCTACAATAATCATTTGTTGAATTGAACCGAAAGTAGCATGTAACAGTTGTCTGGCCCCTCACTGTACCGGAGAAGAAACGTGACAGGAGAGGGACTTAAGGTGAAGAGATGAAACATGTAGAGTGGGGCAACCCTACCCTCTCCCTGCCTACCAGGGAACCGTTTAGCCTCAGAGATTGTGGCAGTGGGGAAAATGCAGCCTACTGGAAGAGTTCCTGATCAGAACTTCTGACTAGAGAGCAGAGGAAGAGGAATTCATAGGCTACATTGTTGTTGTTGTTGTGTTTCTGTCATTCTTGAAGAGGACCATGACATCAGGGAAATGATGACACGACTTGCAGTTGACTGATTTGAGTGAGGGAGGGCTGTGCAAGGTCACCAGCCTCACCTTCTCCTCCAGAGCCATCTGGGTCCAGCGACTTGATATTCACCAGGATGACTAGAAATGGCCCAGGATGCATTAGGAGACCCTAACCCTTTTAGGCTAAGGTCTTTCCAGGTTCTCACTTTGAGTGAGGTAACTCCCATTCAGTGAATAGGCCTCTTTAAGAAGTTAATCAAGGTGGGCAGCTAGGTGTCGCATTGAGTAGAGCACCAGCCCTGGAGTCAGGAGGACCTGAGTTCAAATGTGGCCTTAGACACTTACTAACTGTGTGACATTGGGCAAGTCACTTAACCCCAATTGCCCTGCCTTCCCCCTCTAAAAGAAAAGGTAAAAAGAAGTAGTTCATCAAGGGATGGCCCCTTTAATAATAATTTTTTTAAAAATCCCTCAAACTGGGAAGGGAAGACCCTCAGGGTTCCTGGCCAAAGAGAAACAGTTACTATTTATATTTACATAATAGTAATAATAAATAGTAAATAGGCTACATTGAGATCCTGGACCAAGCAGGAGCCAAAGCTGAAAGGCAGTAGGAGGCAGAGCCAAATAGGGAGAAGAAAAGTGTGGACTAGAAAGTTAGGACTAGACCCACACCTGAGTCATATTCTGATGAAATGTGCCTCCCCTCCAGCTGGGGCAGGAATTGAAGACAATATTTCGTGGGGTACCCTGTAATGTTAAGCCTGGTTTGTATTAACCCAGAGTTGGGGTTCTAGGTAATGAGTTACAGGGATTATACTGACTCTACACTGGAAGACAGCTTTGAGCTTTCCAAAGCATTTTTCCAGTCATTATCCTCCTGCATATTAGCATTCTAACTATCTTCAACTTGTGTATTTGCTTATTTGTTCAAATGCAAACTCCTTGACACTGGGGACCATTTTTAAAAATTTGCTTCCTACTTTCTGTACCCAGAGCCTGGTATAATACCTTGCACATAGTAGGCTCTTAAGGTGTATTGACTTGACTTGAATTAAGTTTCGTCTGTTTCTTGGTATATGTATGTCTTCCCTCACCAGTGAACTAATCTTAAGGCAGGAATTTTGTCATATCCTTTTCTTTGTATCTTTGTCAGTACCTGGAATATAGTAAATAGTAAATATTGATGCATTGATTCTGAAGCAGAAAATGGTACTACAATGCCATCTCTTTTTTGTATGTATGGATAATTTACCCAGTCATTTATATTAATGACTGTGTAGACAGAGTAGTCAGAGATGAGTCTCTTATTTGCTGTTGCAAAAGAAGTGAGACAAAGGTCATCAGTCTTTTCGATCTTCTCTAATTATTGTGGCTCTTGTGATTGCCTAAAGTAGAGGAGTATGATGGAGAGGTAATGGTGAGCAAAGAATGAAGAAAGTTTCCCATACACAGTTTCACTGAGTACCTTTCTTGTTTGAGAAAATAATGCCTTGAGAATATTTGCCCCACCTAAACCAGGAGGAGTATGATAAGAACTTGTAAGGTTAATGGGGAAAAAGATCTTCCCCCCTCCCCATCAATAGACCTCATGTGGAGCCCATTAAGGGCAGCTTGCTTGTTTGTAGGAAGGCTTACACACCTTTTGTTAATTTCTAATTAGGCACTGAGCCTAAGGAGTACATATTGTGAGAGGTGAGCTTTTGCTCTGGGGACTTGTTTATGAGAATGATGTCGTGATTCCCTGGTCAAGACTCTGACTGGCCATGTGTTCAGAGCTCCCTGACTCCTCGAGGTAAAGGATCTCTTGATTCAGTGGTAGATGTAAAGCTGTGATTCAGGCAGTAGAGCCCTATCTGTTGGTCTTTATTTCTCTTCTTTGTATTTCCTGTGTTTGTATTTTATGTGATTAAAAAAAGAAAGATTGTTGACTCCTGAAACAGTTATCTTTACTTAATAAAGCAAGTAAAAGAACCAGCACTAGCAGCCATCCTGGGTATGCCAGTGTGGTTGCCATTACAGAACTAAGAAGTCCAAGGGCAGCTAGATGGTACAATGGTTAGAGCACTGGGCCTGGAATCAGAAAAACTCATCTTTGAGTCAAACAAGAGTTCAGTCGAGACAATTAGGAGAAATAGTACAGAGGACTGGAGCCCAAAGTGCTGATGTAATTTTAGCTTGGACTTCTGCTAGTTTATGTTATAAGCTATGGTGTGCCTAAGGAGAGTGGTGGAGACATTACACTAGTTATGGAATAGGTTCAGCAGAGAACATTATCTTAACAAATTAGCAACTACAGCATTAGAAGCATGAATTGTCTCTCCATGCGTGTGCCTGAACACACAGTTCCTGCCTTTATTTATACCATGCAGATAGCCCAATTCCATTTCTTTCCTCTATGTGTCTGCCTAAGGCATGAGCCTATGCCTGTCCAATCTTCCATGGATTGTGTGTATACTTGGGGATGAATGATATCAAAACCGTATAAGGGGAATGTTCTGTTGTTATTTCATTACTACGCTGTTTCATTAAATGCTATTTCTTTGAACTATGTGTTCCCTGGCTGACTAATAAAAAGAAACATACTGACAGAAACTTGTGAGCTATGGCTTAAAGAGGATTCTGATTCACCAAGTATCCAGAACCTGGGGACTAGCCTTCTGGGAGCCAAGGGGTGAAGGGTGCTACATATCTAGGTTAGAAAAGGTATTGATATGCTTTCTAATACTGTGTAAAACATTGGGTCATGACCTATCCAGCCACTGGAGGGTAACTCAATCACAACTGTCATATAGACCATTGAAAACTCAGAGCTGCTCTTGTAGAAAAGAAAAAGGGTATATGGGTCATAGAATCATGGTATCTTAGCATTGGAGAGGATCTCGGGCCATTATAGAGAAGGCAATTTTGATGACCCTTCTTGTCCTTGCAGACATGAATTAACCCCACTCTCTGTGCCCTGACAGTTGTTAAGAATACATTCCCTACCTCTGCTTTAATTGGAGTAAACTTCATTATAGAATCAGAGGAGAAGTGAATTAAGGTGAGCTTTGAAAGAGGGATGAGATGTAGCTAGTTTGATGGCTGTGGGAGTAGGAGTGGGAGGTTGTTCTTAGGCATAAAGGATAGTATCAGAGAAGGTTTGGCTGTTCTATTTCCGAAAACCGTGTATGGTTTCCACTGTTTAACACTTTTTGGGTGTCCACTAATCCTAAGGCTGTCCAGAAACATAAACACCACATGTATAGATATTATGTAAAAGAGAGGAAATGTATTCATTTCAGTGGCAAAATTAAAGGTCGAAGCCGTCATGTGGGAAAATTTAAATATGCAGAAGTTAGAAAATTCAAAAGTTTAGCTACAAGCATGACTCAGTTCCCTTGGGCATATGGTAGTAGTATTTTCTGAATTGTGGCATATTCTGTTAAGTTTAAGCCCCGGTATGTGCAGAGTTGTTGTTTTGAGGTTACAATAAGAACAAATAACTCTAAACTTCTGTGACTTTTTAAAAATTTTCTACCAATGTCACCTATTACAGCTCATGCTTTTGTAAGTTTGTTGGTGAACTGAACTTTTATATTGCTCATCACAAATTTTAAAATGAGGGAAATGCCCAGCCTGAGGGGCTTTCCATGTGATTTGAACATTTGAAATGTTAATGTGCTTATGGTAGTCTGCAGTAGTGGAAACCCAGTAGGGCTTGAAGTTCTGAGAGACGTGAGTTTGAATTCAAGTATTAGTTGTGTGACATTAGGCAAGACAGTTAAGCCCTCTGAGACTTACTTCCCTCAAATGTAAAATGGGGATAATAGTACTTGCAATACCTATCTTTTGGTTATTGTCAGGAAAATGCTTTACAAACTTCAAATCACTATACAAATTTTTTTAATACTTCTTCATGTTGAAATAAAACAAAGCCGTATTAATTTCAGACACTTTAACGCAAGGACAGTTAAATTCTTTGTCTTCCTCCTTAGACTTCAAATGACTTCCACATTTGCATTGAGCTGCTCTAATTTTAAAATGCCATTAAGAAATTACTAAATTGTGCATTTCCTTTGATACCACCACTAGGTCTGTACTACAAAGAGAGCAGAGATAGAGGGAAAGGACACATATATACATAAATATTTATAATAACTCTTTTGAGAAACTTGGGGTGCTTAGCAGTTGAAAAATAGCTAAACAAAGGTATATAAATATTATAAAGAGGATGGTTTCAGAGAAACCTTGGAAGAACATGCATAAAGTGATACAGAGAGAAGTGAATGGTACCAAGAGAACAATTTATGTAATAATAACAATATCATAAAGACAAAGAACTTTGAAAGGTTTAAGATTACTGATCAACACAATGATCAGTCACACAAATCACATATTCTAGCCACCTTCTGAAAGAGACATGATGGACTCAGGGTACAGATTGAGATTTTTTTTATAACATGGCCACGGAGGGATCTGGTTTACTTAACTATGCATATTTGTTAAAAGAGTTTGGGAATTTTTCCTTTTTCAACTGGAGATTGTAGGGGAGAGAGGGAGAGAGAGGGATATTTTAATTCAATAAAAACAAAGTGTACTTTTTTTAAAAACATGCCATCGAAGCAATACTGTATAATGCTGGAGCTCTTAACCTGGGATTCATGAATGCATTTTAAAAAATATTTTAATAACCATATTTCAATATAATTAGTTTCTTTTGTAATGCTATATGTTTTATTTTGTGCATTTAAAAACCTTATTCTGAGAAGGGGTCCATAGGCTTCACTAAACTGCCAAAAGGTCCACAACCCCCAAAAAGTTAAGACACCCTGGAGGAGGAGAAGGAATAATAAGTAGCCTCTGGAATGCTGGCCAATGACTTTATTTCTATGGGCTTCACTTTCCCCATTTATACAAAAGGGGAGTTTTAAGCAGTGATCTCTCAAGTCCTTTTACTCTTTGATTAACATTCCATGATTCTAGGAATGGTGGTAAGGGAAAGGGAAGATCCTTAGAAGCCTAGCATGTTCTAATGGTGAAAATGTCTTTGCATATTTAGGAAATGTGTTTACTTGAATTGAAATTCTTTAATTTCTCAGCCATGGTGGGTGTTTAGTTGTTAGGAGGGAACCAGACTTTTAACAAAACTAGAATTTTTTAAAAGTGAAAACATTGTACTTTACTCTGCACTGAGAGTTGATCTCTCTGGAGGTGAATAGCATATTTCATCTTGGGTCCTTGTCTTGGATCATTGTCTTGATCAGAATAGCTAGGTCTTTCACAGTAGATCATCCTTACAATATTGTTGTTACTATGCATAATGTCCTCCTGGTTCTGCTCACTTCACTTTCATCAATTCATATAAGTCTTCTCAGATTTTTCTGAAACCATCCTGCTCATCATTTTTTTATAGTAAAATAGTATTCCATCACAATCATATACCACAACTTGTTCAGCCATTCCCTAATTGATGGGCATCCCCTCAGTTTCTAATTTTGTGCCACCATAAAAAGCTGCTATAAATATTTTGTGCAAATAGGTTTTTTTTTCCTTTCTTTGATCTCTGGGATACAGACCTAGTAGTGGTATTGCTGGGTCAAATGCACAGTTTGGCCCTTAGGTTATAGATCCCAATTGTTCTTCAGAATCATAGGACCAGTTTACAACTCGGCCAACAGTGAATTAGTGTACCTATTTTTCCACATTACCTCCAGCATTTATTATTTTCCTTTTCTGTCATCTTAGCCAATCTGATAGGTGTGAGGTAGTACCTCAGAGTTGTTTTAATTTGCGTTTCTTTAATCAATAATGATTTAGAGCATTTTGTCATGTGACTACTGATAGCTTTGATTTCTTCTTGAAAACTGCCTAGAACTAGAACTCTTCCTGAAAGACCAAGTTTGTGGATGAGCCAGTTTCTAGTTGGCAAGGAGTTAGGGATAAAAATACCTATCACTGAAGACATTTGAATAGTGTTTTCTAGTTGCCCCTCCCACCCCCCAAAAGGCTTCTCCTAAGTTAGAACAATGATATTTAATAGTAAAGAACAGCACACCCCGCCAAAAAAATCTGGAAAGCAATTTTTCCAAAGTGCTAAGGTGTATTTATGACCTTTTAAGTTTATAATGTAAGAAAAAATGAATGCTACATGGTTCTATTTAAAATACTCTCTTATAGTATGAGTATTATTCTGGTAGTATAAGAGTTTCCCAAAATAATTTGACTACAGAACATTTTGGAATATATTGATGGAACCAGATTTATAAAAATTAAATTAAATTTTTGAAAATGAATGAAAATCTACCTTCTTTCTCTCCCAATCCCACCAACACTTGACTGAAAGAGGAAGAAAAACAAAACCCTTGTAACAAGTATCAGCTAGTCAGGGCCAGAGATGGGAGGATGGGCATATGGAATGAACTTTGGACAAAGTACGGGTGATGGGCTGTAAAGAAGGAATACTCTGGATCAAAAGAAAAGTAAAATAACCTATTTTCATATTGAAACATTGCCTCATATTGTCTTTTTTTTTACTCAAAACACGTATTCCTTGAGTTCAAAGACTGTCTCATTTTTGTCTTTGTATCCACATAACCTAGTATATGATCTTGGTTAATAGGTACTTCACTAATATTAGTTTGAACTGGAAGCCAGGATAGTACTGGACTGCTGCTGTAGGTTACATGTTATACAGTCCTTTGGCAACCCAGGCCTTTAAATGTACAAATAACAAATCAGTTCAAACTATGAAAAGAACTCATGTTTGGTCTGTAAGGTTAAGAGAAGGGTTCTAACCTTGTATATTCCTTGTGTTCCCCTGACTCTTGGTCTCTGCTTCTGTTCTTAGGGTGTCTGGTCTCTGACTGCAGCCTGTCTGTCTGACACTCTCCTTGAATTTGGCCATTGGCCGCATCATTGACTTTTACTAAAATTGTTGCTTTGTCTATGGCTGTTGTCCCAATTTCTCAACTTAAGCTGAGCTTTCCATCAATGCTTGCTGTTTTGCTAACCATTGCCCAGCACCTGCTGCTCTCTGCTACAACCAGAGAAAAAAGACTCCTGCCCTGGGTCTCCCAGCCTTTTCCAATACAAAGGAAAAGAACCTTTTTGTACTCCTTTCCTGAATAATTATTGTGAGTAACAACATTGTTTTCATGGAACTCATAATTATTTAACATTAAAATCTAGGGTCTCATGGAGTTTTCCTATGCAAATCCCAAGTGTGGTAAATAATAATTATGATGATAATAACAACGGAAATAATTGCTAACATAGGGTGCTTTCAAGTTTACAAAGGTTTTTACATACATTGTTTTATTTGATCTTCCCAACAATTGTGTGGGTTAGGTTTTATTTTCCCTATTTTACAGATGAACTGAGACTCAAGGAAGTTAAGCGTCTTGGTAAAGGTTACATGGTTTGCAAGTGTTACATACGAGTGTTACATACGAGTGTTACATACGAGTGTTACATACGAGTGTTACATACAAGATTCAAACCCAGGTCCTCCTAACTTGTAAGTGCCACTATACCACAGGGTAGGCAAGTAAAAAACATAACTACATAGTTCCCCAGAAAATTTTTATGAGAAAATATTTTAAGCTGCTGAAAATGGAATTTATTATCAAGAGAAGTCAAATTTGGGTATCTAAATGGTCTTTGTTGTATGATGTTTGAGGGATGTTTGAATCTGACAGTATGGATGAAAAATAGTTATTATTTTAAGATGAAAATGTACAATGTATACATGTATACATATGTGTACGTATACATGTACAAGTATATATCATGACAAATGTACTGGTGCTCAGGTACCATATTTTCCATGGAATCTTTCCTGATTCTCTAGATGGAAGGTATATATCTCTCTCTCTCTCCTTCCTCAGATTGCTAATAGCATTGTGTCCTAATTCCTACCATAGGGCACCTGTCTGAAGGAGGAGAAATGTGTTCAGTTAGTGCACTTAGGCAGCCAGAAGCTGAATCAGAAACAGAGCATCCTCATTGTTCAACTGCCCTTAGTCTGGTTGACATGGTATGTGGCTTCTGGAGCAGCACAAACACATGATTTAGACAAGAACACTGCAGGAACGAATTATGCAAAAGACATCAAACCCCTGGAATTCCAACATTGCAGTGGTGTTGCTGCACTGCTCTTCTGAGCCCTGCTGGCCTCTGGGTCCGTACTCTCTCTGCTCACCGCACAGATAGGCTCATTTGAGCAACAAATAAACCTGAATAGAGAGATGTACGAGAGATGCTGTAGAGGAGGAATCAATCCATAGGAGTTGGCAACTGATTAAATAGGAGAATCAAAGGAGAGCAAAGAGTTGAAGGACTATGAGAATTTTAAACTCGGATGACTAGAAGGATGGTGGGACCTTGGACATTAATAGGAAAAGAGCTAGATTTAGTGAGAGAGTAATTGAAATGAGTAACAATAGCCCACATGTACCTTGTGCTTTAAGATTACAAAGTGCTTCTTGTGCTTTTGTCTTTTGATCTTTGCAGAACACTGTAGAATATAAGTAGTTCTAATGAGTTCCATTTTACACGTGTTGAGTTTGAGATGCTGATGGGAAAGCCAGGTCAAGAAGTATAGCGGACCATTGGAAGATGAGAGACTAGAGCTCAGGAAAGAGATGAGATCTGGTGAAGTAGATTTAGTAGTCATCCGAATAGAAATTATCATTGAACCCCATGAGACCTGGTGACATCTCCAAGAGAGAAAAGATCATTGAGTCACTGGATTCAGGTCTTCCTGACTCTAAGCCTAGAGCTCTATCCACTGTGCCACCTAACTACCTCTCTACTCTGCCATCTAAATAAGAGGACCCAGGCATAGATTCACACTTAGGAGCTGAGATGCAGCTAATGAATTCAGCAAAAGAGACTGAGAATAAACCAGCAGAACGCTATGAAGAGAGTCAATAAAGAGCAGTGTTATGGAAACCCAAGGAGGAAAGCATATCCAGGAGAAGGAGTTGGTCAATTCTATCAAAAATGTACAGAGGTCAAGATGAGAGAAGACTTAAAAAAAGGCCATTGGGTTTAGCAATAAAATCTACTTTATTGTGATTATTTGTTTCCATTTCATCTTCCCTATTTCCTTCACTTTTCTTTTTTTCCTTTTTTTGGTAGCACTCTTCATTGGTTTTTGTGTGAAATTATCTGCTGCATATGTCTTTTCCCTTTTCTTTTCAGTCATCCTTTGTATGTATTGCTGAGTGTACCCTCATTACAAACAAATATGCACATCACTGGGGCCATTACTGTCTTGCAGATGTGGGAATTTTCCCATGTTTCAGAGACAACTAAAACATTTACAAAGCTTTAGCATTCCAGCTTTGTTTGACGCTATTGTCTTAGCTCTTCGAGTGAGGTTGGAGTGAACAATATAGTGGCTTCGGAACTGTGAAAGCGACAGGCAGGCAAGAAGAGCGAGGATGATTTATAGATAATACACTCAGTTATGTTATCTCCTAAATGCATGTGCCGCTATGCCACTCCTAATGGTATCTAATGACCTTGTGCTCTGTACATGCTCAGTCTTTGCATCGGAATTCATTTGCTGCTTTATACATAGATAGATTTATGGAAATGGTATGGCCAGTGAAAGTATCATAAACAGTGGGGATGCCTGGGATGTTTTATTTTTTTTTTATTTTAGTTTGTTTGAAACACAAAGGCTTGGTTTGATAGTCAAAAGCTTCCAGGAGTAGAAGCTGCAGTTTGGTGCTTATTTGCAGAAATGTTAATAGTTCCTTTTTTAATGGAGTCATCACAGTGGAAGTACCTTTGAGACCATGTAAGTCAATCCCCTTCCTTTTTTACAGGTGAGGGTCCAGAAAAGTAAAAGCACAACTTATTAGTGGAAAAACTGAAACTAGAACTCCAGTCTACTGGCTATCTCTCTAGTGTTTTTTTTTTCCATTGTAACATGCTGGTTCTTATCTGTTCTTTCCTTTTCCAATCTACAAATCTGCAGGCATTTATTAAGCACCTATAGTATGTTCCAGGCACTTCGTTAGTCACTGAGGATACAAACACAAAGAATCAGTCTCTGTCTTTAAGGATATTCTGTCGGCAGAGACATCATGTTCACATGTAAGTATGTGTGTATGTATTTAGTGTATATCTATATGCATTTACATTCCTATATACAGATCTATCTATGGACATGTGTATGTGTTTACTCATATACACACATGCACACACACACACACACATACACACACACACACATATATATATGTATGTATATATATATATATATATATATATGTATGTATATAAACAGAGTGCCTGGAACATAGTGCTTGTTGACTTAACTTATAAGTTTATTTTGGTGGAGAGTAGGTGGAGGCCTTAGCAGCCAGGGGAATTAGGAAAGGCTTTATATAAGGATGATCCTTTAAACTAAGCTTTGTGTAAAACTTGGGATTCTGTGAGTCAGAGGTGAAGAGGGAGGATACTGCAGGCATGGGGGACAGACAGCCAATGTACAGGTACAGAAATGATCAACAAAGTCTCAAATGCATGAGGAAGAAGAGCATGAAGAACAGTTTGATTTCCCTTTACTTTGTCCAGCAGCAACTTCATGCAGTGTGTCACTCTAGAATAGGCTTCTCCTGGGGGCTATTTGTGGGCTGATATTCCAATTAACAACATACTGCTTTCCAACAGGTCACGCAGTTTCCTTGGAGAGGGACCTTTGCCTGACCCTCATATTTAACTATGAGGAAATAGTGGCAAAATCTTCATTGATCCAGGCTTATGTTGCACATCTTCTCTCTAAGGGTTTATTCATAGGGTCATAGAACAGTGTCTTCTCTGAGTGTGTTTGTTGGGACAGAGGACACCTTCCTGTGGCCATTTGCCCCTTGCCCCCAAGGCCCCTATTTATCCTCTATTACTACTACTTTGTCCAAACCCCAGGATTTGTGTTCTTTTTTGTTGACTTATATTCAAGATTTGAGGTTACTTTGCCCATTCCACCTCTATTACAAACAACTCTTCTTTAGGAAAACTTGATATGTGGAAATTTGAATTTACAAAACAGATTGTTAGCAATAGGGAAGGATTTCAAGATCCCTTTAAAGAGTGATCTCCTCTAATGCACATAAGAAACATAGACCACACTACAAAAATTGAATTTAAAACTTTCCAGAGACTTTCCATTGCCTCAATGTAAAGTGAGGCACTTAAGGTTATATAATGGGTCTCCAAAGTATAGTACTCAGCAGTCCAAATAGGTACAGAGTAGCACCCTAATGAAAACCCAGGTGCCTTTGCCAGCAGTAATAATGATCGTGGTTAAAAAGTGACACCTATTTTACCCCTTGCTCTCCTCCCACAGTCATTTGGTGACTGGGCTCTGGTTACTTATCCTGTCAGAAAATTCTCTGGCCTTCCTCTTTGGAGAGTAAGGATGCCAATGGATTTTGAGGAAACAAAGAACAATAGCATTACATGTTTTCTAACAAGAATGGGAGGGGAAATAAAAGTTTCTTTGCCATCTAAATGAATTGTGGTGAGAAGCAACCAAATAGAAGCAAAGTGCAGTGGGCAGAGGTAGGTCATGGGCCCCTCCCTCAGCTTGGTGCAGATGTAATCATGGCCGAGTGTTTGACTTCAGTCTGTACCCTTTTGCCTGCCAGACCTCAGTTACTGACAGCTGACCAGGGTGACTCAGAGTCAGTGTGTGTATGTTCTGCCTGGGTGCTAATTTCCTAGGACATCCTAGTCCTTAAGATCACAAACAAATCCAGAACAGAGTGTGTCTCCTTTTCTCTGTCTCTTTATTTCTGTCTGTTCTATCTCTGTATCTGTGTCTCTCTATTTCTCTGTCTCTCTCAACTTTTTTGTGTCGAGGAGAGCTCTGTGGGTGTGGATAAGAAGTCTACAATGCATGGGAGCAGGGTGCAGAATTCAGCTTCCATGGTACAAGGGGGAGGTCTCAGCAAGCTCTAACTATGCTATGTTATATCCTCTGATCCAAAGACACTTGAAATCTCAATCGCTCTAAATTTTTCTCTTTGTGTGGCATTTCTAATTCCTGTGGACCATGGCCAGTGGGATATCACTGTGTCAGCAGTCTTTATCCTCCCTTATCATTCAGCAGCTTTTGACACTTGACCCTTTTCTTCTGGACCCCCTTTCTTCCCTTGGATTCCATGACACTGCTCTCCTTTTGGATTTCCTCCTACCCATCTGACTGTTCCTTCTTAATCTCCTTTGTTCATTCATCATTCATCCTCTGGACTCTTTCTCTTTTTGTTTTTTTTTTTTTGTTTGTTTTTTGGCAGGGCAATTGGGGTTAAGTGACTTGCCCAAGGTCACACAGCTAGTACACGTGTCAGGTGTCTGAGGCTGAATTTGAACTCAGGTCCTCCTGACTCCAGGGCTGGTGCTCTACTCACTGGGCCCCCTAGCTGCCCCCCCCGGACCCTTTCTTATACATGTTAGCGTAGCAACAATTTCACTACCAGCAGCTATTGTGGGGGTAAAAGACCAACATAAGTCCAACAGCAAGAGCTGCCAGCACAGGTTCTTTTGATCTGCTTTACTAAGGAAAGTAACATTAAGGGCTTAACAATCTTACTTTAATCCAACTTACAAATATCATTCACTTAGTTCAGGAGGAAAAGCCAGCACCCTGAACTTCAGAGCAAATAAAAACAAATTACAGACATATACAATATAAACAGACCAAATCACAATTCATATTTAACAGGAAAGCATCAACATCTGGGTTCACAAGCCGGGGAGCTCTTCACAGCGGCTTGCCCAGAGTCATGCACCATTCTTCCCGTGAGTGAGAGTCCCAAGGGAGAATGCCAACCTCTGGGTTTATTTATCTTGTTCAGGGTCAAAGGTGAGTCAAACATGCAACTCACCCACGTGACCCAAAAGCATCACAAACCGGAGACAAACCCGTGCAAACGAGGCTTTCCCTTGAGGCAAAGAGGTCATCAAAGACCCCTAATTTAATCAAAGAAACAAAGGCCAGACTCATAAGGGGCACTTGATTAAATAAGTGCTAAAAGAGAAAATAGAAAGGATCAAATGAGATAATATTTATAAAGTGCTTATAGCACAGTGCCTGGCACATAGTAGGCCCTTAATAAGTCTCTCCTCCCTTTGTCCCTTCTTTCCTTCCAAAACCTCCATCCTTTATCCTTGCTTCTTTTCTTTCTGCATTCTTTCTTGGGGATCATATCTATTCTCCTTGGTTCAATTATAAACTTTAAATAAATATAAACTTTAAATAGTTGTATGTAGCCAGCTCTAGGTCTCTCCTAAACATTAAGCCCACCTATCTAGTTGTTTGCTGGTCATCTCCAGTGGGATATTTGAGTATCACCTCCAATTCAACATGTCTAAAACTAAACTCATCATATAGTTTCAGGTACAACTTGAAGGCCTTTGTCCTCTTTTCCTCTTTACTGCCTTCCCCCACCCTCCCTTTTGCTTGCTGATGCCTGGGAGTCCTTTTATAAGTTTTTTTTTTCAAGTCTTTTTACCACAGTTAGAAGTAAAAGGTGAATCAGTGCTTGGGAGAGGTAAAACAGTGACTGAAACTCATTAGACCTGTAGCCAATCCATGACTTAGAGTAAACAACAGATACCAGATATTTTCCTGTTTTGATGAGGGGAGAGGTTTGGAGAAAAGTTCTGATATTTTGTAAATCTCTGGGAACTATTTGGCACCCAGTTTCTCATATGATTTCATTCCTAGATTATGGGGCACTTAATAGTTTTGTGGCTAGACTGACTAAGGGTCAAGTCAGTAGGCTATGACAAGGAACTGAGCCTAGAAAACTGTGAGGCCTTCGCTCTTATCTCCTTGTTTATCCATGGAGAATAATAGAATAAAAAACTTTGGGCAGCTAGGTGGTGAAGTGGATAGAGCAAAGGCCCAGAAGTCTGGAGGACCTGAGTTCAAATTTGGCCTCAGGCACTAAATAGCTGTGTGACTCTGGGTAAGCCACTTAATCCCTATCCCACCCCTCCAAAAAGGAGAGACCCTTAGAAGGACATTAGAGACTATCTAATTTTACTGCCTCATTTTCTCTAATTTTTTTTTCTGAATTTTTATCAGTGATTCCTAGCTGAAGTAATCAATTTGAATGAATATTCATTTATATGTATGCCCATATGGGTTTCACATGTATTAAGTATCTATTTATAGACCAGGAATTAATCTTTTCAATTTGGGGGTGGGGGGGAGAAGGGGTATGACCTGAGTTCAAATCCCACCTCTAACACTTCTAGCCATGTGACCCAGGACAAATCATTTAACTCCTCATGTGTCTCAGTTTCCCCATTTGTTAAATGAGGACATTGGACTTGATCACTTCTAAGGTCCCTTTCAGTACTAAATCGATTATTCCATATTTCTATAATATATTAAGTGTCAATCTCCAATTTAGGAATAGTTTACATTCCAAAAGTCATTTTGCAGGTATGGTATTTGAAGTCGTAACACCTTTTCCCCATAGGAATGATATTTCCCCCAGACTCAGCCCCCCAGCCCTGTCTTCCTGACTTTTCATCATCTGAATACACATACCTCAAATATTCTCCCTCCTCATATCTACCTTAGAATTCTTATCTTCATTCAAAGCTCAGGGTACTGCCTCCTACAGGAACCCTAGCTTGATCCAACAAGTTAGTTATTGGTTCCCTCTCCCACTTCATATTATCTTATATTTACATATCTGCGCATATGCTAAACCATCTCCTGACTTCTCCATCTTCCTTCAAGAAGTCCAGCTAAAATCCCACCTTCAATAGGAAGTCTTTCCTGATCCCCCTTAATTCTAATGGCTTCCTTCTGTTGATTGTTTTCAGTTTATACAATATGAATTTTGTGGACATATAGTTATTTGCACATTATCCCCTCCCCTATTTGTCCTACCATTAGACTCTGAGCTCATTGAGAGAAGAAGCTGTATATTGTCTTTGTATTCGGCTAGCACATAGTAAATGTTTAATAAATGCTTATTGACTGACACGTTAGATCATCCTTTAAGAAATAAGATTTTGGGGGGGCAGGGGCTGTTTTTTCTATTTTCATCTTTGTATCTCCATAACCTACTACAATGCCTTGCACATAGTAGGTGCTGTGTAAATGTTTGTTGTGATGAATTGAATACTCTAAATGGGAACTGTGTTCCCATCTGGTTACAGAAACCTATTGAAGCTAGAATCAGAATTTTCTATTTATGAAATGTGTTTCTCGTAAATTAATGAAAAAAAAATCAAGTTTCAATAGTAAGCCTGTCTGATGATGGAGGTCAATCTATTACCAAATTTAAGAGCACATGTGACATCGGTGCTTGGGACAGCTAATTCTTATTTAGTTCTTACACTACTAAAATAGTTTCTGAACCTCTCTGTGGTCTCTGTCTCTCTCTGTTTCTCCATCTGTTTCTCTGTGTCTTCTCTGTTTATCTCTCTGAATTTCTGTCTCTGTCAATCTCTCTTTTTCAAGAGAATTCTTCTAAAGAAAAAGCCATCTGATAATTAAGGTCCAAATATGTTTTGCACTACTGACATAAACATGAGTTCTAATAGCAATACAACCTTGAACTTATCAGAGATTTTTATGACAATGATGGAAATATGTTTTACTGGACTTCTATTGTGATTTCTGAAACAGACACACCTTGTTTTCTTTTCTTTGCCCTTACTTCACCTGGCCTAGATAGCAGTCTTTCCAAATTGTCTTCTTTAGCAGGGGGTGAATAAGGAGAGAATGTTCAAAGATGTTACCAGTATGGTCTTGATTCGGATTTAAAGCTATCTTATATCAATATTCATGCCTAGTTGCGACTGACTGGGGGTGAATGATGGTATTTCATCACCTTTACTTGGAAGACATTGTGTAGTGGAGTGGAAGGAATGCTGAACTTGAAATCAGGAAGCATAGGGTCAAATCCTGACATTGAATATTACTAGTTTTATAACATTGGTCAAGTCATCTAAACTCTGATTCTTGGTTTACTCCTAAATGAAATAGGTATTGTAATTTTATTGTTCTCATCTCATAGGTTCATTGTAAAGAAAGTGCTTTGTAAGCTTTAAAGCATTTCACAAATACGGGTTGTTGTTTTCAGTATACATAGTCTGAGGGCTATTAAAGTCAAAGGTCATATTAAAAGATCATAAATTTTGAGGTGGAAGAAAATGTAGCTGTCATTTAATGCAATCTTGCCATTGTATAGATGGAAAAATAGAGACCCTGAGAATAGAAGTCATTTGCTTAAGCTACATAGTAAATAGCCAAGCTGAAATTCAGATCCAGGACCTCTGACTCCTAGTGTCCTTTCCACAATACTACAATTACAGAAGGGGAGACAAATGAGTTACATGCTTTGCTTGTGTGTATTTTCTTAACTATGTTTTTTTATCTTTGTATTTTGAAGATTTCTCTCCTAGAGGTAACAAGGTGGCACAGTGGACAGAGCTGGAGTCAGGAAGACCTTAGTTCAGATTTGGGCTGAGCTGCTTACTAGCTATGTGACCCTGGGGAAGTTATTTAATCTCTTTCTGTCTCAATTTCTTCAAGTATAAAATAGAGATGATGATAGCACCTACCTCACAGGGCATTTGTGAGGACCAAATACAATAATATGTGTAAAGGCTTTGCAAACCTGGAAGTGTCATATAAATTCTACCATCATCATCGTCATCATCATCATCATCATTATACTAATCAAATTACTGAGTTGATACCTTAGAAGGCACAGAGTTGATGCTGTGTGATGAAATTCTTGTCAGGCTTTTCATGTGTCCTCAACAAGCCCCCAGTGGCAGTGGTTAGCTTGAGGATGCATGAAAGTGGGGATGGAAAACAGAAAGGCAGGCCCTGAATTAGAGTGAGCTCCAAAGACAAACAGTACTTCAACTGTTTCACTTATTGGAGCCCTGGTTAAGTGATTTATAGGGCCTTTCTGTCCTGCCCACAGGTCATCAGAATTTATAAAGGACCCTGTTAGTTGAAAAACAAAATTTCATAGTTGTATGTTGAAGAAAGCATAACTTCTCCCCATCCCCGGTATCTGCAGGTGTAAGGGAGCACAGCTGGTGAATTGCACCCAGGCAGCTCATCTGGAAGGGACCTAAAAGGACGTGGGATGCTAACTTTTTTTTTTTTGCATTTGGTGTAGGAAGGTTTTCTAAGTTCTTAATTGAACAGTTGACCTTATGGTGAGGCTGGTCAAAACTACAGCTAAATGTCATCTAAATGACTTTCTCAGCCTCTGAATTTGCATGTGAAGCAAGAGCACCCCTAGGCAAAACTGTGAAGTAGACTGTTTTTTTCTAGCGCCGAGGCTCTCCTTTATTCCTCCCCCATCCCACCTAGGACCTTCAAGCTCCTTCCATCTTCTTCCCTCATTAAAAGTTAATCTCAGGTAAGGACTTTATATGTAATATAATAACATGTATATGTAATATAATAATAAGATGTAGGAGCTGTATATCTTAGCCCCACCGAGAGACCTTACTATATTACCTCTGCTAGGACTTTTTTTTGCCTTACAAGGAGCTAGAAGCAGGAGCTCATTTTCAGGAGGTCTCTGTCTGTGTTTCTGCCGTGACTTTCTTTTTGCCAAAGGCAGAGTTTGCTAATAATTTCTTGATTTGCCACAATGTTAATTTTATCCTCCATGCTCCCATTAGAATGTAAACTCCTTGGTAATAGGGATTATTTCATTCTTTGTCTTTGTATCTCTAGCACTTAGCACAGTGCAGGCAACACTGTAGAAACTTAATAAGTGTTTGATTGGTTGATTTAAAAAAAATCTGAGGAACCCACAAAGGGATGTGCTATTATGGATCTGATTGTCACAAACAAGAGAGAGGAACTGATTGTTGGAGTGGGGTTTGTGATAGAGAAGGAAGAGGAAATTTGGGAATCGTCTGTCACACGTGCTGGATTTGGGGAGAACAGATTTCATTCAGAGAGGATAGACACGATCTCATGCATGAAAATTCTTTGAGGTGTCAGTCCAAGAAGGATGGGAAATTCTCAAAAATGAAAATCTGAAGTTAGTAGGAGAATTTTTTTAAGAAGGGATGAGGGAAGTTGTCTAAAGAAACTTCTATAAATGAACAGAATTCACCAAGCCACTTAACTTTTCAAATGTATAAAAGATGGAAGCAAAGGCAGCTAATGAAGGATGAATGTTAAAGCATGACATAATGTTGTAAAAAAGTATCGAGTGCTAATGGTGAGAATGCGCTGAGACTAGTGAGGAGAACTAAGGCTATAGCCAACAGGTGTTTTTGAGCTATGTCAGGGGAAAGAGAACGATTAAATGACAGAGAGAACCACTTTTTAGGGTGAATGAGACAATGATAACCAACAATGGAGAAGAAATAGAGCTACTGAACTTTTCCTTTCTTTCTTTTTTTTCTCTGCCAAAAGAATGATCTTTGTCCTGGAAGAGACAAAGTCAAACTGGCTAATAAGGACTTGATCCGTTGCCAAGATCACTAAAGAGATAATAAGAAAACGTGTAGTTGACCTTGATTAGTTTAAGTCTCTTGACTCATGAAATCACATCTTTTGACACAGAAAGAACTGGCAATTGTCACTTCTGAGCTGCTGTTAGCCAACTTTGAAAGACTGAGGAGAACTGGAGGGTTTAAAGAGGATTAGAAAAGGGCAAATATCTCAGTACTCAAAAAAGAGAAAAGAATGGATCCTGTATCCTAAAGGCCAATGAACTTTATTCCTATTCCTGGCAAAATTCTAGAATGTGTTATTAAAGGGATGGTTAGTGAACATCTAGAAAAGGAAGCAGTGGTCACAGCGAGACAGCACAACTTTGTTTTGAAGAGTTCATGCCACACTAACTTCATTTCCTTTTATGATAGGCTTACTAGAATGGTAAATCAGAGGAACGTTTTAGATATAGTTGTAGCAAAGGCATATTCTTATAGAAATATAAGGAGGTATGAGGTTGAGGAGGTATGAACTAGTTGAGAGTACAATTAGGTAGATTTAGAATTGGTTAGATGGCCATACCCAAAGAACTGGTTTGATATTCACTGGGAGGAAAGTCTTCCCTGAAGTACCCTAGAGATGTATTCCGGGACCTGTGTGCTATTTAACACTTTTGTCACTGACTTCCATAAGAATATAGATATTATGCTCATCAGAAAAGCAGATAATACAAGTTGGAGGGCTTTGCCTGATCAGCTGGATGACAAAGTCATTATTTTGATAAGCTAGAGCTTTGGATCAGTTCCATTGAGATTCAGTAAGGATAGACGAAAATTCTTACACTTGGAAATCAACTTATAAGATGGGGTATAGCTAGATAATAGTTTATCTGGAAAATATCTGGTGGTTTTAATGGACTGAAAACTCAGTTACAAATAAACAGTATAAAATTACACCCAGGAAAGCTAACACAGCCTTAGAATGCATTGTGAGAGGCATCATGTCCAATCAGGGAGGTGATAGGTCCATTGTATTCTCCCTGGTCATACTATACCTGGAGTGTGGTTTTCAATTCTGGACACCACATTTTAGGAAGGACCCTGGCATGTCCAGAAAGCAACAAGGTTGATGAAGAGCCCTGAGATGAAGCCATAAAAAGATGGAGTGGAGCAGCCACAGCCTTCATCCTAAAGAAGAGATGTCAGGGTGTTGTGTCCTAACAACCATTAAGTGTTTGAATGCTTGTGGTGGAGGAGATGGAGTAATTTCATTCTGTCTAGTCCCAGTGGCCAGAACTAGGAATACTGGGTAGAAATTGTATAGAGGCAAATTAGACCTGATATAAAGGAAAAAAATGTTCCCTGATATCTCCAAATAGAATGGGCTGCTTTAGGAGGGTGTGCGGTCCCCTTCGCTTTAGGCCTTCCAATGCAGGTTGCATGGCCACTTGATGAATGTGCTGTACTAGTTCTTGTCTGGGCATAGGCTGCTAGAGCCTTTTGACCTTGGAATTCTGAGAACTTTTACATTAAATCAATGAATCTCGAATTGTATAGTTTCAGGTATGCTCATACAGCTAGAACTAGAAGGGACCCTCAGAAGCCATTTAGTTTAATCCCTTTATTTTTCAAATGAGGAAACTGTGGGGCATGGAGGTTAAGTTACTTGCTCAAGGCAAAGGTCATAAACAGAAGAGGCAGGATTTGATCCCAGGTCCTCTGGCTGTTTACATTATACCACTCTGCTTTCGTTTGAAAAGGTCATATGATGGACAGAAGTGACTTCCCAGGCACCCCAGGTCTATATCAATGGACGCTTGCTTTGCCTAAACTAAGTGTCTGACCAGGGGCTGGTTTTGGATTTCAGTATCCTCCCTAGTTGCATATTCCTCATGTAAATTGAGGAACATGGCAATTTTATACCACCTTTATAACAGTATGCTCAGCTTTCCCATGGATGGTGAAGGGTTTGTCCTCTCAAAGTTTCCTCACATAATCATCCTGTTCATGTTACTTACTTATGCCACTGTATGTCTGTGTGTAAGCCTGTCACTGTATCTATAGCCTTCCCCCTCCCCCGGAATGGTTACTCAGTTCTAGAGTGGGGATTGTAGTAATCCTTCATTGAAATAAAATACCCACCCACTGTGTGTGTATGCCTATCGAGATGTCCCCCTTTGAACTCCAGAATAGCTTTCTGCTTCTGCTGCTCTGTGGGCCAGCCAGGTAGGTCAGAGCTAGCAAGAGATTATGTTGCAAAAGCACATCGTTTCCCCTGGACGGCCACCGGCTCTGCTAACTGCAGAGTCTGAAGTGCAATGGAAACACCCAGCAGGGCTGTGGAGTGTGGGTTGAACATGTAGGTTGAACACCTTGGAGACATCCGGCTCTGACGAAGTTCAGGTTCAGCTTTCCTCCTTCCCACCGATGAAGTTCCCTGACAAAGCCCGAAGGAATTTTCTTTCCACCAGAGGTGTTTATAACCTCTAATTTGCTTACCCCTCCTCGGTCCTTTGGCAGACTGCCACCAAGCAGAAAGGTGGGGCTCATCTCCCAGCTTGCCCATTGCACTGAATGCAAATAAGGCAGGGGACAGACTTCCTGACGAACGAGGGACAACCATTCCTTCCCGCACAGCTGCTCTGGATGTTTGCATGTTGGCCCCCCAGAAAGCCAATCAGGAAACAGAAAGGTGGTCACTGTTGCAGTAAGTAAATGAAAGAGATTGCTTAGATTCATTTGGGGGCAGCTGGCCCAGCTTGTCTGAGCAGCTCCTTGGAAGCGTATTAATTTAAACACTGAGAAGCTCCTTGTGCTGTCGGGGAGAATAGTCCTTAATGAAGATTCCTTTTTTATATCTGTTTTGAGTTTGGTAAGGGCACCCCTTTGGAAGAAAAGAATTCGACAAGTGCTCCTGTAGTATTTGATACAACCTCAGAAAGGTTTGCTTCATGCACTAAAACAGGTTCTGACCTCATTTCCCAGAGGAGTTATAAATGAAAAAAAAAAGGAGTACTAATTAGTGCCTCATTAAGTACTTATAGTGAAGTATGATAATTCTCCTGAAAAGATAATCTAGTCGATGAATAAAAGCCAGACTCACCTTTAAAATAGCACTAGAATACAAAGTCATTTTAAATCAAAGACTTCTTTTTTACATTGGTGAAAAATTACAATGTTTTAATGGGTCCTCTGCATAACAGCACAAAGGGATCTTTCAGAACATGCTGATGTTAGAAAAGTTATCTTATTTTGAAAGCTGTCTCATAGTCTGAGTTTCACCTGGATGGTTCCAGACACAATCCCCCTCTCCCCCTTCATGTTTTTAGGCGACAGCACCAAATACTTTAAAAACAAAATGCAGACACTTTGTTTATGTTCCTTATAGTAAACAAATTGAAGCCTGAGAGCTTCCTCTTTTGAGGGGGAAATGTTCCCTCTCATAGTTATTGTCTGGCTCCATTCCAGTGGGTTTACCAGACTGAAAAGGGAAAGTACCAGTGATGTGATTAAAGTGAGAGAGCCATATTGGAACTATGCTTAATTAAACAGTGTGAAAACCTAATAAGAGACTTACAGAAGCTGGGATATTAGCCTGAATCCTCAGATAACCAAATTATTAGGCACCCAAAAAACAGGCATTAAAAAGAGTCCTAGTGTAACAAGAAGAACGCTGTCTTTGGAGTCAGATCCTGGCTTTGCTGCTTATCACCTGTGAGACTATTGCTTCACACTCCCTCCCTTAAAATGATGACATTCTGGGATTTTATCTACTGAGGTGAGGAGGGGAACTCCTTCCTTACATCTGTGAAATAAAGGGGTTGCTACCTGCTTTGGCAGCACATACATTAAAAAAGGTGGGATAGGGAATTGGATGTGATGATTTCTAAGGGACCTTTTCGTTCCAAATCTTTTCTTTCCTATAGTCCTTTTGTGAACTTTTTCCAAAGGCAGGGTATCCCAGTTTGCAGGTTATCTAGCTTCTTTTCTCTTTGCTGTCAACCTGTGACTCTTCTCCCTTCCACCTCCCCCATAGGGAGAAGCATTTTATTTTTGTGCTCCCAGGAAGTGCCTAAGTAAACCATAGTCTGAAAGGCAGAGCTACTGCACGGTAGAAATCCCATAGGTGCAGAAGCCAAATAGAAGCTTATCCTGAGAAGTTCTTGGTTGAGGATTGTCCATTTTTACCCTCCCCCCTCCTTTTTAATTTTAATAATCATAAACTGACAATATTTTATTTTACACTAGAGCTTTATACCCTTTTGGCCCTTATTAAACCCTAATTCTGAGTTTTATGCTCTTTTGGCCCTCAGTAAACTCTAATTCTGATTCATACTCTATCAGATGGTAAAGTACCAAATGTTTTACATTGGAGGTAATCTTAGTCTGTTTTCAAACAAGTGGCTTTAAGTGCTACCATTGAGAATCTGGCTTGGGGAAGGAAAAGTTGGTCAGCAAGGGAATCATTTCCTTTGGCTCTTTCCAACATGTCTGGTGAAAGATTTGATGGGGAAGAAGATCAAAACCATTTGGTGAAGATGCGGGTATCTTTCACAAATAAACTCCAAGGATTGGCTAGAGCTTCATTGATAGAGTGGGTGGGGCCATTTCTTTACCAAGATCTTTTCAAAGGTGTGCTCTGCTTTGCCCTGGAATTGCCCTCCTTGTAGCTTAGCCTGACTATCGAGGCTGTCAGGATTAGAATTCTGTGCTCGTCTGTGTATTTCCTCTTTTTTCTGTTTGTTCCTCTCCATTTTTGCCAGTTCTGACACTCAGTTCTAGCAAATCAGGCCTATAATGGGCAGATGCACATTGAGACGCTTGGTGAACATGGACTTGCCCAAAGCCGAGAGTTTTATCTAGGAGAGGATGTCCATCAGCCTGGGGCTCTGACTCCACTCTCTAGTGGGATGAGGGGAAATACTACTCTTCTGTGCTCCCCTCAAAGCTAATTGTAATGAAGTGCCAGAGCAAAACAAAATCTGAAAGCTATAATTACTTATAAAATAAAAGTCACATTTGTGAAGAAGCCAAACAGAACTTTCTGTGAGATATTCATTGTTTGGAATTATCCCCATTTCTCTGTTTCTCTTTCTACTCTGTCCCTCTCTCACCCTTTCTCTATCTCCCTCTCCCTCTATCTCCTCCCCCTCTACCTTTTTTCTTTTCCTCCCAATCTCATCTGCAATCAAAAATTGGCTCTATGTTATTATGTACGATAATTTTGTACACTCTTTGTTGTTGTCATTCGGTTGTGTCCAATTGACTCCCCGTGATTCCATATGGAGTTTTCTTGGCAAATAAGCTAGAGTGGTTTGTCATTTCCTTCTCCTGTAGACTAATGCAAGTAGAGGTTAAGTGACCTGCCCAGGGTCACACAGCTAGTTAGTATTTGAGGCTGAATTTGAACTCACGTCTTCCTTACTCCAGGCCCAGAGCTCTATCCACTGAATCATCCAGCTGCCGCCTTTAAACACTCTTGTCGTTGTTCAGTTTTATCTGACTCTTTGTGACCCCATTTGGGATTTTCTTGGCAAAGATTCTAGAGTGGTTTGCCATTTCCTTCTCCAGCTCTTGGCTGTTAGTAAATGCTAAGTGCAAAAAAGTATCGTGCCCAAAAGTTGATAAAGCACCAATTACTTGGAATCAGGGGTAATCTTATTCTGGTTCATGGTCACTATGACTCTTACTCTAGAAAGATAAGAATTAGAGTCAGAAGACCTTAAGGTTTATCTATTCCAGTGAGACGTGCAAATGCCAGCATGATCCCCTCCCGCATAATTTTCTACATCTGAAAACTGAAATTTACAGAAGCTAAGTGACTCATCTAACATCACAAAGTTAATGGAGTCATTAAAGGAGCCAAAACTGGAACCCAGGTCTCCTTGGTATCAGACCATAACTTTTTTCCACCATACTTCATTACTTGGGATCAGTTTTTGGCATCATTGTCCCCAGGATAGCCAAGAATTATTGGACATCATAAATACTAAGTGGACTTTTTTAGATGCCTCAATGTTTTCCTCTCATTCTAGACTTTCTCTCCTCTTCTAGTGTTTTGTCCATTTCAAATCAAAAATAGGTTAAGAAAAGAGCTCCCTTATATTTACCATATGGCTGGTGGTGAGAATAATGGTGAGTATCCATATTCATACTCTAGGATGTAGGAAATGACTTTCTTTATTTACATTCATCACTTTGTGCCAGGTTTAAAGGTTTTTCTGTGTCATGTGAAATAAAAAAAACAGTAACAGCTTTAAGAGAAGAAAATGGATCTCTTGCCTCTTACAATGATTCATCTGTGAAAAAATGAAAAGGTAGCCCAGAGTTTGCCTTTGGCCAAACTCCTATGAGTAAGTCTTATCATAAAATAAGGAGTCCACCATCTTTTTGTAACGAGGAATTTTAATTTCTCTAAGGCTTTGCAATCAGAAGGGGATCGAAATAGGGTGGGGGCGATGATGATAGAGATATTCTCACAGAAAATCCTTAAGTAACTAAAGTTGGGGGACACTACTGTTAGCCCAAATACGTCTGAAAGAGAGATGGTAGAGGCATGGCTTAGGAGTGGCAGCCAGTTTCGGACTTTCAGGGAAGGCTTTGAAATCTACTGGTAGGAAGCAAATACACACTTATTTAGCTCCTACTGTATGCCAGGCAGTGTGCTAAATACTTTGCAAATATCTTATTTGGTCCTCACAACTACCTTTGGAAGTAAGTGCTATTATTATCTCCACTTTACAGTGGAGGAAACTGAGGCCCAGAGTCACACATTTGTTAAGATATGTAAGAAATTGAGCCTTTGGAAATGAATATTATAATAAAATGGAAAATATGAGTCATGCCATGGGTTCTGTAATTATTTAAATCACTGATGCTCTCTACTGGCAGATTAATTATCACTAAGATGCTGAGAAATATTGTCAGGGTAGAGGGAATTGTCCAAGGGATCTATGCTCATTTTTCATATGCCAGTGAGAATAATGCATATATACAAATATAGTTGGATACATATTATATCTTGAAATAGTGGTGTCATGAAGGAGGCAGCATAGGGGAGTAGCTGAGCATTGGACTAGGAGGCAGGAGAGCTGAGTTCTAGTCTTCATTTAGACATTACCTTCTTTGTGCTTCAGTTTACAGTTTCCTCTTCTGAAAAATAAGTGGGTTATGCTAAATGAAGGGAAGGAAACAAGCGCCTATTATGTGCCAAGCACTGGTGCTTTACACATAGGATATCATTTGATCTTCACAATAGCTCTGGAAAGTAGGTTCAAATCATTATCCCCATTTTACAGTTAAGAAAACTGAGAGAATCATATGGCCAATAAGTGTTGAGATTTGAACTCATGTCTTTCTGTCTCTAGGCCCAGCACTCTATCCACTGTACTGCCTAGTTGCTCCCTTCCAGCTTTAATATTTAATGGTTTTGTTAAACTAATGTGAAAAAATAAAAGGGGAACCCCACTTATCTGAAAGCAGATGTGTATAAATGCACGCGCGTGCACGCACACACACACACAGATGCATATAGTTAAATATATTTTTTGTCCTGAGAACACCCAGAGACCTGTCTGTAACTTGATGTTTTAGAAGGAAATCGTACAACATGATTGTTTTTTAAAAGCAATTTCAACATTTTTTTTATGTAGTGCTGACATCTGGAAGTGAAAATGCGGAGTTTCATGCCATTAAATAGAAATGCTTTTTTATTTTATTTATTGCTTTCTCTCACAATTGGCCATCACATCCCTAGTGCTGTAAGGCCTTGTGTACTATTGTTAAAACCGATCTAAATTTTTGCACAAGCATAAGTGTTATCGTGATGGAATTGTTGGTACATCTTTGTGGGGATTTTTTTGTTCAGGTTTAGAATTTTTCTTTGTAAACATTTCTGTAGTTTCTGTTTTTGTTTATTTGTTAATATGACTGAGTACCTGTAGTGTGAAGACCCTTGGATTTTCAGTATTTTATACTTTAAGCATATCTGATTTCCAGATGTGCATAATTCCTCTACTGATGCAAATCACAACTCCTCCGTACCTTAGGAGGTGGTCTCCACATAAAAATTGCTGTGGCAGAAAACATTTCACCTCTTGGTGGGCAAATTTCTGGTGATGAGCTTATCTGCTCTGAACTAGTCTGGTCTGTAGACACCAGACACCGGATATCATGCGTCTGGCCTCAAAGCCTTTCTAACTTATGAGGACTTAGGGGAATTTATGCTCTTCTGGCATTGACTCCTCGAACATGGGGCATCTTCATGTCTTGCCAGGAGGTATGAAAGGGGAATTTTGATGGAGACAAAATATATTACATTGCTAAATAAATGTGACTACTGGATAAGATCATGTTACAGTTTAAGGTCTGGTAATGATATAGCTTGTTTTCTCCTGTCATTCTACCAAATCCCTAAAAAAGAATATTAATGGACTAAATGAAAAATTTCTTACCTTGAGTTTTGTGATTGAGCAAGTAGGTACAGAGGAGTCCTGATAATAATAATGATGACAATTGCTGTTATTGTAAATAACAACTAGCATTATTTCATATAGCACTTTAAGATTTACAAAACCCTCTACATATAGGTCTTCTTTATACTTTATCTCCACCATTCTGTCAGGAAATTCTATTATAATCCCCATTTTATAGATAAGGAAGTTGAGGCAGAAGCTGAGAGTAGTTAAGCAGCCTTCCTGAGTTATATATCTAAGTCAGTATCTGAGGCAAGATTTTAACTTGGATCTTTTGGACTCTGTGTCCAATATTCTGACTAATATACCATTTTTGTTTGGTTTAATCATTATTCATGTCTGACTCTTCATGACCCCTTTTGGGGTTTTCTTGGCAAAGATACTGGAGCGGTTTGCTATTTGTTTCTCCAGCTCATATGATAGGTGAAGAAGTTGAGGGAAGCAGGGTTAAATCATTTATTTGCACAGGGTCACATAGCTAGTAAGTGTCTGAGGCCAGATTGGAACTCAGGTCCTCTTGATTCCAGGGCTGGTGCTCTGTCCACTGTCTCCCGATAAACCACATAGAATATTAAATATGGATAGATACATACATATATAAGTTCTGCCTGCCTCAGTTTCCTTATCTGTAAAAAGAGGATAATAATAGCACCTATTTTCCAAGGCTGTACTGAAGACAAAACGAGAAATCTATGAAGTGATTTTTCCAGCCTTAAAGTGCTATATAAATGTGAGCCATTTGATATGTGGACCACATATAGAAAATGTTTAAATTAATTCATAAAGTTTTATGGAATTTTAATTAGACAAATGACTGAGTGACATTTATAGAGTTGCATTATTATGCCCAGCAATCACTGGTAACTGATGAATATCGACCTCTGTTCTGTTTGTCTGGCAACAAAAACAATATATGGCAAAATTTTATAATTATTTGTGCTAAAAGCTCATGTAACTTGAATTATAATAACTCGTTTCTGGCATTCGGATTTTGGCAGGAAGATTTTGCAGTCAATACTTCTTCATTACTGATACTTTTCTTCCTTCACAGGTTTTGTTAATTCCTGAAACAAGGATTTGGCCTCTGGTTTTAGCAGGATAGAATTTAACCTTGTCTCAAGCCTGGTGGTTGCCACTCCAACATTTATTTCTGTTCTTTGCTGTTGTTCATTCTGGGTCAACTCTTAGTGACCTCATTGGGGGTCTTCTTGGCAAAGATACTGGAGTGGTTTGCCATTTCCTCTCCAGCTTATTTTAGATATGAGGAAACTGAGGCCAACAGGGTTGAGTGACTTGCCCAGGGTCACACAGCTAGGACGTATTTGAGGTTGGATTTAAATTCCAGTCTTCCTGACTCCAGGCCCAGGATTCTATCCACTGTACCACCTAGCTGCCCACATTAATTAAATCTTTTAAAAAGTTTGTTATATGGAATTATTTTATTTAAAGCATTATTTTTAAGAGTCTTCTTGATCTAGTGACTTATAATTCTTCTCCAGAGGTCAGGAATCTCATTTACATCAAGTGTGGAGACTCCTGCCTCTGATAGGGGTCTCAGCTTGAGCCTACAGCTTAGTAGATGGTTTTGGAGAGTTGCAATATCTGAAAGGTTCACCATCCTATAGCAAATGTGGTCATGAGCCTCCCTGAACTTCTCTGTGCTGGGCTTTAAATGACAGGCATATAGGCTTTCCAATTTGGTGAAAGCTATAAGAGCTTTCTTCCTTTGGAATATCCTCTGAGAAACTGGGATCACCTTCATACTCTGTTGAGAGGGAAAGAGAAAGATGGGGGGAGGGAGAGAGACAGAGAGAGAGAGAGTCAGAGTCCAGCTAAAACCTGGAAGCTAAGTGTATTGATTTCTTTTTTTAGCTTTGTAATTCCCTTTTTTCTTTTGTCGTATTTTACAGACTTGGGCAGTCAATATTTATTGAATTTCCCTTCTGCCACTGCTTTCTACTCAAGCAGCATCTGCCTGAAAAAGACCTTCCAGGGAAAAAAAATTCACTGGTGATGCTCCCATCCCCTTCATCGTGATGAAAGCACATGGTACAGGTAACCCCCACCCCCACCCCAGCTCTTCTCCAGCTCTAGGGTACATTGCTATTTTGTTGTGATGACTTTAGTGTGCTAAAGTAAAAACTTCCAGACACAGTATGTGGATATCAAACATGGCTGGTAAAAACCAAATGGAACTGATTCTGAGTGGTTAGATAGGAATATGGCTGACAAGTCAGAGAAACAAAAGATTTTTTTTCTTCTTTTCTCAGCACTGCCTAATGTCTGTTAGGGATGGGTGGAAAATAAAGCCTATTAATAAAGAGCATCAGTATTTGTTTATGTAACAGCATAGTTTTGAAGTCTTTAGGCAATGGCAGTTTATGAGACCTGTAAGGTAAGACAGTAGCAATGCAAACAAATTTGTGATTGATCCTCAGAATCTCCTGTATCTACAATTCTGTCCCTTCTCATTTCTGCTTAATAGAATCCTTCCTTCAAAGTGTAGTTTAGATCTCGGAGGTGTTTCCTAATCCACCCCTCACTGCAGTTGTTAAGGTTTTGTTTGGGATTATTTTGTATCACTTTATATATAGTTTGTATTTCATAATCTGTGTAGACATTTATTTCTCCAGTAGAATAGAAGGTCTTTGAGAGCAAAGATTGTTTCATTTTTCTCTTTTCTCTTTCATTAGCTCATTGTTGGTGCTCAGTAAATGTTTGCCCAATAGAATGGAACCTTTGGTGTATTTCAAATAGAAATGGAAACAGACTCTTCATTTGGCATATTCTTGATTTATTTTCTAGGGTTTCTTTCAGGACTTTCAGAGACTGTGTCTTGACTAGGTCTGCTGTCTATTATTTTCAACACTGTGCCCTTTAAAGCACCCAGATGGATAAATGATGGAGTTATTGATCTAGTTACTGTGGTCAACCTTTGAGAAACTAATCTTTGTACAATTTCCAGTCTAATGACAATTCAGACTTGACCAAGAACTCTGGCTATCATTTCAACATTCTTCATGCTGATTTCTTACTACCCAAATAAACAAACAGAACAAACACAGAAAATTAAATGAATATATTACTTTAAGTCTGAAAATGGAGGAAAAAAAGTTGAGGCTGTCCTAGAGTCATTTACTTTTCCATTTTTTCCTATGCTTGCTGTGAATTGTTGAGTTTGGAGGCACACTTACTAATTAAAGTCAATACAGAAACATGAGGAAGAGGCAAACATTCCTAAGTATAAAGCTAAAGTTCTAAGATCACAAGTGATCAGCCAATCAGGAAGCATTTATTAGGCATTTAACTATGTGCCAGGTATGTGGTAGGAACTTGGGATCCAAAGAAAGGCAAAAACTCTCCCTGCCTTCAAGGAGCTCACAATCCTTACAATGGGGGAGACAGCATTCAGATAACTATGTGCAAACAGGACATAGACAGGATAATTGTCTTCCTTTGTATCTCTGAATTCTTCAAAATATTATTCTTTTTTTTGGCCTGTACTTCTTTCATTGGTCTACAAAACTCCCTTTCCCAATGCAGATCAGCATCTGTTCCTTAATTTATCAGTCCTGGACTTCTCCCTGGCACACTAAGAAGGCTATGCGACTTGTCCAGGGTCACACAGCCAAGGTGTCAGAGTCCAGACACTTTCTGATTCCAAAGCCTGACCTTATACTTATTCTGCACAGTTGTATCTGACTCTTTTCTTACAATACGATAATGGTTGTTCCTTAGCTTTCTCTCCTGACCCTGCTAAGGTAGTATTAATTGCAGGGATGTTGCAAGTGTCCTGACTGACACTTGTGGAGCGAAGCAGCGCCTGGGGTGCAACTGACAAGCATGAGGTTAAAATGAAACACCTCACTTTGACTTTGGGGGAGGGGAGAGAGAGAGACAGAGACAGAGAGACACAGACACAGACACAGAGTGAGAGAGTTGGCTGCTCTTAGACTGGCCCATTGGATGGAGAAAAGTAAAGAGAATCTTAGGTAGGATAGGGTTAGGCCTTGAGTGCTGCTCTGATACCTGCCTAGAATAGTTCTTTACAAAGGCAGTATTTGAGAGGAATTAATGTGTGGTGAAAAGAACATTTACTTTGGAGTCAGAGGACCTGGGTTCAAATGCCTCATCTCATTTTCCTCGTCTATGCAATGAGCGAGTTGGATTTGATAATGCCTGAAGCCCCTTTTGCCAAATAACTCTATGATCCTATGAGGAAAAGAGGGGGGAGGAAGAAAGGGCATAGCTGCAGAGAGCTGGTGAAGTGAATAATGAGAGGTGCAGAGTATCATAAATAGCATCATAGAGCTGTTGAATGTCATGCACAGAAGAAGAATCCTTCAAGATTCTTTAATCCAGTCCCATCATTTTACTGATGAGAAAACTAAGAACCTGTGACATGATTGAACTATCTCAAGATTAATGGTCACAATTTGCCTCAAATTTAGAATATTATATTTATAATTGTTGTGGGTAAATCCTCTAAACACTAGTGGGTGTTTTAATATTTGTTTGACAGTGCTATTTCCTCCTTATTTGCACATTTGTTAACTAAATAAGCTTCCGGTGATATCCTAGTATCCAGAGATTATCTCATGTGTCTCTCAATATACCTAAATTACAGCTTAAGTTTGGGGGAGAAACAGAGCCTACTTCTGCAGCTTATATGTTATATTTGTCATTTAACCTCCCATTTTTTCAGGCTGTCTGTCCCCCTTTCTCATCTCTGCCACTCAAAATCCAGAATTTTATTCAAAACTCAGCTTAAATGCTACCTTCTCCATGAGGATTCCTGTTCCCCACAGCTATGGGAGCTTCCTCCCTTGAAATTCCCTTGTATTTATGGTGTATTTATTTTGAATATAATTATATTTACATGTTTTCATACCCTGTAAAATGTAAACTCTTTCAAGGTAGGGATCTTTTCTTCTTGTCTGGCCCTAAATGCTTAGCACAGTGCCTGGCACATAGTAGGTATTTAAGAAAAATTCGATTGCTTGATTGATTGAGGTCAGTCTGGTCCATAAATCTGTGAAGGAGTGTGCTCCTTGGATTTATGAAGCTACTGCCTGAACTCAGTATGCAGTATTGGACCAATTCTTTGAATGGGCGATCCTTTGTCTCCTATAAGGCAAATCACGCCACCACTTAAGATTGCCAGTGAACATTCTGTGTTAGTCTCTGATTTAGAATCTCTTTTAGCTGTGTAAATACCCAATTGAAAATTGAAAAGGCAGTCAGCTGGGTATTTGGAATCATGGACATCAACCACTAAATCCAGTAGTCTTCATTTCGACCATTCTTGTCTCCAGTGCTGAGCTGGCTTCCTTGTAGGAGAGACTGTGGAAGAGAACATGGAGGAGACTCTTATAGAGTCCTTTTGCATTCACGGAATTCATCATTCTCCTTCCTACCTACACATATAAAGGGAAAGCTGTGTAAGCCTCATTCATTCATTAATTCATTCATTTAATTGACAAGTTCTTGCTGTGCTGTTGAACACTCTACTAGGTATAAGGAAGGGAGAGGATATAGAATTTTAGATAAGACACAGTCCCATCCCAACCTAAACCAGGAGCTGACAAACTCTTGCTTTAGGACCAAAAAAGCGTTCTTAGCTAGTGGCTCCTACAAAAAAACAGGTAAGGTTCTGGATTTAGTTCTAGGTTTATAGCTTGCTGACCCCTGGTCTTACCTAATGGAGTTAGATCATATTTTGGTTGTTGAAAAATGAGAGAAAATGATTAAATGGTTATCTGGCATCATGATGGCAAGTACAGTAAGAAAAGTTCATATGGCATTTTAATATTTATAAAATGCTTTCTGCACAACAACCCTGTGAAGGAGGTATTATTGCAAGCATTTTTAAACTCATTTTTACAGATGGGAAAACTGAGGATCAGATTGCTTAAATGCAGAGATCACAGATTCAGATCTTGAAGAGGTCTTTGAAGTCACTTCATCCAAATGCCAGCAAAAATTTGCCTAGGTCATACACAACTAGGAAGTGTCAGTTAGGTTTTGAACCTGTGTTTCCTGAGTACAAGTGCAACGTTCTTGTTAGCCACAATGTTGCCTGTACTCAGATGTTTTAATTGAGGAATTTTTCCCTTAATGAAGTCAGTCAAGGGGCTCAGGATAGGGACTAGATCTAAAATTAAAGAGGAAACTCTCTGTATAGAGGCAGCTGGTGGCACAGTAGATAGAATGGTGGGCCTAGAGTAAGGAAGACATCAGTTCAAATCTGGCCTCAGACACTTACTGGCTATGTAACCCTGACCAAGTCACCCAATATCTCTGCTTCAGTTTTTTCACCTGGAAAATCTGGATAATAATAGCACCTACTTTACAGGGTTCTTGTTTAGATCAAATGAGATAAAATATTTAACACAGTGCCTGGCATGTAGTGGGTGCTATGTAAATACTCATTCTCATATCTTCTCCCATATCAGTAATGATTGAAATTCTTTTTGCAGCTTACAGCCTTAATTGCCTGAACACTGAAAGGTTTAGTAACTTGTCTAGAGTCATACAGCCATTATGGGTCAGAGGCAGCACTTGAACCCAGGTCTTCTGGGCCCTGAGGCTAGTAGCTCTCAAACCACAGTATGTCACACTGCTTTGCAAAGTCAGTCAAACCAGTTCTAAATACAGAAGCTTCCTTAGCTTTGGCCTAAGGTTCAGCTTGAAGTGAAAACAACCGCATTTTTTTCTTTGCATTAAAACATTAACATTTTGATTCTTAATTTAAAAGCTATATGTCTTCATTATTCCTTCTAAGCAGAATTCTGTGACTTTCTAAGTCACAAATGATTCTTTTTCTCTAGGATTGTTATATGAATAGAAGATCAAAAGCACTTTTTTATGCTTAAATTCCATTTATGTCTTTTATGTTACTATGGAGAAAATATATTTTGGACCCATTTTTTCTTCTGACTCTAGGAACTCTCTCTTGTTCCTGTCTCTCACCACTTTTCTCTCCTTACCTTTCTCCTGTTCACTCACTCCCTTATATAGTTTGGGGACACCTTCCAAGTTATCACACCATCTCAGTGTTAGAATGGACCTCCGTCACCAGCCAGACTTGCCTTTCCAACAACATGGGTGATACCTTGCTTCAAGGTCTCCAGTGAGGGGAAGATCCATCTGCCTTCCAAGGAAGTCTTTTCCACTCTGGTACAAATAATTGTTACAAAGATTTTCCTTCCAAAGCTGTATTTGCCTTTATGTAACTTGCCAGCCATTGCTTCACAATCTATCTTTTGGGGTTAGGCAAGATAAGTCAGATCATCCTTATACATCATAGCCTCAAATACTAGACTTTGCCTAGAACTTTCCTTTTCTTGGCTAAAGTTCCTCATTTCCTTCACATGGCATAATTTTGAGGCCCTCACCATTTTGATTGCCTCTCTTTGGACACTCTCCAACGTATCCTTGTCTTTCCTATGTGAGGTGCCAGAACTGAATACAACACCACAGGTATGGTCCAGCTGGGCCAGAGTGCATTGAAACAATCATCTCCCTAGGCCTGGACACTATGACTCTATTTACATAGCCTAATTTTGTGTTGAGTTTCTTGGCTTTCATATCTAGGCATTTTGGTGTCTGGGTTGATTTGCATTATGAATTCATATTAAACTTGTAATCCACTAAAAACTCCGATCAACATTCAGGCCATTTTCCCCATAGGTGGAGGGGGCATGGAACCGTGTTTTGTACCATTTGACAAATCTGTTTCTCTGGCAAAATGAAATTTTTGTATTTGAAAACACTTGAATATATGACGCTTTCCATGAAGCCACAACCTTTATAAAAACTGTCTTGAAATGTATTTGAGTTTTAAAATAATTTGCCAGCTTAGGTATAAACCATTTTGCTTCTGAAGGTTTTGTACAAGCCATAATTGGCCTCTTCACCAATGCACACAGAGTCACAAAAACTCATATAGGATAATGTAGAACATTTTGTCTCTGACACAGTAAAACATTATTGAAACATGGTTTCTAAAGCAACTTTGCTGGCTTTCTGCATTGCCCTTAATAGGCAGAGAATTTCAGTGATTTTTTTTCTCCTCGGATCCAATAATGCTGTTTTATGTGTTGACAAACCTCATTGTTCAGAGCAAAGGGCGTTGAGCACAGACTGAAAGGTAACTTGTCCATATGGCAATTCCTATACTTGATGCTGATTTCCAAAATCGTGCATGTCTTACAACAGAATCTTAGGGCTGGAAGTGATATTAGAGGTGTTCAAGGCCAGCCTTGCCCCCAGTGGAGAAATTCCTTACACAGTACCATTCCCACATCTTTTCAAGCCCCCTCTGGTACTACTGCTCTTCACTGTGTTAGTGATCTTGCCTCATACTCTACCAAGATAAACTGTTGTTGTCGTGATTGTTGTTCAGCCATTTTAGTCCAAGAGCTTCTTCCCCAGTCCTTCTTATCTCACATCACTCAGACATCTTCCTCTATCTCTTCACTCTAGTCTCAGATGAAAGAGTGAGCCATTCTTCAATTTGCCAGAGCAGTCTCTGGACATGTACTCGTAATCCCATTCCCTTCCATCTTTTCCACCAGATTGCCCCATCCTTCTTCTCTACTCCCTCTTTTGCTTCAGTCTTTCCTTATTTCCTGGTTCTTTCCCTGCTGCCTACAAACAACCTTGGGACTATCTTCCATTGACTCTCTATTTATTTTGTATGTGCTTAGTTCATTATATTTTCTCCCTCTTTAGGATGTGAGCTTCCCAATGGGAGGGGCTGTTTTGCCCTTTCTTTGTCTCTCCAGTGCTCAGAACTGGATTTGGCACACGGTAAGTGTTTACTAAACATGCGTTGGTTGATTGATTGATTGATTGGCATGTGGCCATCCGACTTTTACTTCATCATTTACTTTTCTCATTGTTGAAATAAGGTATCAGTCATCCATTTTTTGATGTAGTCATTGTTAGTGTATGCTCGCTCCAGAAATAACATAAAGGGCTTGTGGTTTGGGGGCTCAAACTCTTGGATCTAAGTCATCAAGAAACAATAGACTTATGCCCCTGTAGGTGAGCTGGTGCTCCAAAAAACTGAACTGGTGAATATATGTACTCACTGAGCTTTCCAGTAAGATTAATCAAGGCAGTACCTGTTGCCTGTGGTCTGAACAAATTTCATTGCTGCTAATGATATTCTGCAAATTGCCCCTCCTCCCCCACTCAATCCCAACAATTATGTCCCTGCCAAGAAACATTTGCTCTTCAATTTTCTCCCCTCTTTCCATTGCTTCTCCTTTACTTGGGCTCTTAATAAGCTGCAATGACACCATGCTTCTAGGTCGAAACTTTAATCTGCCAGTACAACATAATAGAGTATCAATTACTGCGAATCTTCTATGTGCCTTTTTGGAATGTCCAAATACTTGATGGTATTGGGCCAGGGTTCTTACTCTGTGATCTGTTCACTTTTTAAAAAAAAAAACTTTTTTATGAATGTATTTGATTATAATTTATTTCTGTATATTTTATATATTTTATTCAATCCTGTCATTTTATGCGTTTAAAGGCATTATTTTGAGAAGGGGTCCATAGACTTTATCAGGTTGTCAAAGGGGCCCTTGATGCAAGAACTCCTGGCACAGTGAGAAGAAGTGGTCTTGCAAGTAGGACACTCGGGTCCTATCCCTGCTTTTGCCACTAACTGGTCTGGTGATTTTATACAAGTCATTAACCCTCCCTGAGTCACTGTTTTCTTATCTATAAAAGCAATAATAAATAATAGCTAGCATTTGTATGGTGTTTTAGGTTTGCAAAGCGCTTTACAAATGTGATAAATATAATTTTATCGCTGCAACAACCCTCTGTGCATTCACACAGCATTCCTCAGTAGCACCTTCCCATTGCAAAAGGATCAATAGTAACAAAGGTACGTGCTATAGTTACCCTTATTTTATGGGTGGGAAAGCTGAGTCAGACAGAAGTTGAGTGAGTTGTAAAGGGTCACACAGCTATTGAGTATACGAGGTAAAATGAACTCAAATCTTCCTGACTCCAGGTCTGGCATTCTAACCACTGTGCCACCTAACTGCCTCTAAGTATTTACTAAGCACCCACCATCTGCCAAGAACCATGCCAATTGCTAGGAAAACAAGGACCAAGAAAGGAACAGTACCTACTTCAAAGGAGCTTACATCCAAATGGTGAGATGAAAAGTCAACATAAAAATAGCGTGAATAAATACAAATATGCAGATAGTCGTTAAATACAAGGTAATTACATACAAGCTTGGCAGAGAGGGCACTAGAGGTTGGGAGAGTCAGGAAAGACTTCAGGCAGAAGATAGATCTTTGAGCTGTATCCTAAATGAATGGGGGCCTGAGTGGGAAGGGAGAGAGAAACTTTATGAGGTAGAGATAAAGAGAGAGTACATTGCAGGCATATGGGAAGATCAGTGCAATAGGGATGAGTGGAGTGTCATTTGTAAAGAACAGAGAGATGGCCAGTTTGGATGGTACAGTGGGAGAAAAGGTAGAGAGGAAGGGTAATAAGGGAGGAAAGATCGGTTGGAATCCAGTTGTCCAGGGCTTTAAAAGATGCTAATTTGTTTCGGCTCGAAGAAATTTTTATATGTTTACTTCCAAGGCTACTTGGAGCTCTGAAAAAAAAAATTCTATGTCTTCTGTAACTCTGTTCCTTAATGTTTCAAGGTCCTTGCTGAATATTGTTTACACAACCTCTCAGTGCATTTTAGTTTCTCAGTTGTTTTTTTTCTTCTTCTTTGTTCCTTTCCTTCTGCATGCTCAGGTGGAGCTAATGACCAGCTTCTCCCAGGATGATGATATAAATACTCCTTTCAATTGCAAATCCTCCTCTCCCCACGTACTTGAGACTGTAAACTGATACACAAACCATACAGAGGGATCTTCACTTCCCTTGCCACTGAAATCCATCCATCTCTGGAGTAAATTTGGCAGTTGTTTAATAGCCAAGCTGCAATACTCATTTTGACAGTTTAGGGAAAGGAGTGAAACAGAAATAGCAGTTTCCAAAATAAATCCAATTAAAACAGAAGGGAGAGTTAAGTTAGGGAGAAGATGGTGTACCCCCAAGTCGGCTTCTCTCTTCTCTGTTTAAATTAGGTAGATTTCAGCTTCAGAAGCTTTAATGGAATCCTTTTGCAATGGGAAGGCACTGCTGACGCAGGCTGCGGGGATGCACAGAAGGCAATTTGACCTCCGGTCAGGAATCTCTCACATACACCAAAATATTCAGGCTCGTCTAGGATCCCGTAGTGCCATAGCTTTTGTTTCCTCTGTATCTTTTCTGTGTGCTAATTATCAGGTTTTGTGTGCATATAAATAGCTCCTATTTTTATAACCAGCCTCCTCCCCTTGCCCAATGCATACAATATTGTCACCACTGAGTATTTTAGGACATCAGAATTCACTAACATAGAGGTTGTGGGTAAGTTTCACAATTGTAGGAGGGCATCATTCGAATTTGGTTCAGTGAGGGAGAAATAGAGTAGAATGGAGAGTCCTTCTGTTTATATGTTTGGGGATTCTGGGGATCAGCTGTAAAAGGAAAGGAGAAATTGGGGGAATTTTGGGAAAGGAAGATCATGAAAAAGTACCTGGCAAGTTGAATGGAGCCAGGGTAAAAATTTAGACTTCTGCTGGAATGTGACCAAAGTGCTAGAATTATGGTACAATTTAGAAAAAAAAAACAGAACTAGTCAAGGGTGAAACTAAAAAGATTTTAGCACAGATCACGGGAGTCTTAAAAACCGAAGGAAAGCTCCAGCTTTATAGTAAACACCAAAACACAGATCTAAAAAAATCATTTTATTAATAGCATAGGAAGTAATTATGAGGCCCTGTTTGAAAGTCTATGACTACTGCTCCCTATATTAAAATGAAGATTTTACGGAAGAATGAATGCTAAGGAGAATAGCAGATGAGGGAGGAATATTGTTTTTTTAGATTGGAGAACTTTAAGAGGAATCTGGAGATTGTAAGGTAAAGGCAGAATTAGGAAGGTAATATGTATAAATCTGCTTTTGATTCCATTGTGAAATGGAATCAGAATAGATTCAAAGTAGAATCAAGGAAGGAAGAAGGTATGCAGTTTTAAAAATATCTTCAAGGTCCATTAATGTTAAGAATAGACCATTAGTAACAGTAATAGAAATCACCAAAGTAAACTTTACCTTAAGGCAGGATCTAAATGCAGAGAACAATCTCTATGCAGAGAACAACTATTAAACATGGCCGCAAAATCAACATATATTTCTGTATACGTTGCTTTTTGTCTTGAATTTTTATTCCTAAGATGCAAAAAAAAAATTATTCTGTTGAGTTTTGTAACACAGTGTTCTGTATGTAGTACCCACTCCTACTGAAATAGAAACCAAATTATTTGATAGTGAACACTGCATCTGTATAAGTCTTGAATTACAAGATGAAAGCAAGTAGAAGAAAGGCAGTTGATTCAATTTTTACTTATGATATCATCTGGCTTAATTGAATAATCCTCATTTAAAGAGGTCTGAACAGGAAAGGGTGGGGGTACTGTGAATTATGAACAAGAATTAAATTGAGTAGGATGCTGATAGATATAAAAATTGAAATGGAGAAGGTACAGCCCTGTAGATCTTTAGAAAAAAAAAAGTGTGGGCTTGCAGGCTGAGGTTCTCTTTTATGCATCAGCCCATCTGTCTCGTTAGTTTCTGTCTCTTAATCACAGACTCCATGAAGTGTCTACTTGTCTTTTTTTAGCTTTTTATCTTGATCTCACACAAAAGTTAAGGGAAGGAAATCAGTTCAGTTGGATTATATACTGTGTGTGTATGCACGTGCATGCCAGAGAAGGGAAACTAATGTTAGGAGTATGTAATCATATCCATATGCTGGTGCTTGCATATATGTTCAAGGGTGTTTATAGGTACAAATGTTGAGAGTCAGCTGTGAGGGAACTCTACTTTTGAGTCACACACTAGGTTCCGATTCTGTCCCTTCCACTTATCACTTATGTGACCTTGGGTAAGTCACAACTCCTCTGGACCAAAATTGTCACCTCTGTAGAATGAGAGATTTGGATTAGAGGAGCTCCAAGGTCCCTTTCAGCTCTAAATCTGTGATTCCCCACAAGTCTGTGATACACTGCATAGGTGCATCTAATGAATGCATTTGCAGTGAGGCAAAGATTCAGGCCGACATTCATTAGGAATTAGCCATGTGAAGCAGAGAAAGCAAATGCTTTCAGCATTTACTATCATAAAGTACATGATGATGTAACATGCTGCCTCTGTGTATGTGCAGGAGAGTTTGCTTATTCATCATTTAGAACAATAGTGGGAGTTAATATTTAACAGATTTAAACGTCAATAAAAGCCTGGGAGTACAAATTCTCTATTGTGAGTAAGGTACTGTACTTTATTCAGATGCGTCTCTGCTTGCTTGGAATGCAAAATGCTTCGAATAAAGAATGGTGCAGAAAATTTATGGCAGAAAATATGGCCCATCATTCAGGATGTTATCATTTAGGATATTTGTGGGATTGAACTATTTGCCTGTAGAAGAGCACAGCTTTGTTTGCAAATTAGAGTAGAACTATGTTGAAATGGAATCAAGGAAGAAGCTCAGTGATTTCCTTTCTGATTGAGAATACCTCTTATTTCCTCTTCATCATTCCCCGTGAAGGAAGAAGAACTATGGAGTTTGGATTTGAAAACTGGATTAAAACAAATGACTTTTGAGGGTGGTTTTTTTAAATTGTTGTTAGCTGTTTCCTGCTTTTCTGTTAAGCCATATAGACATTGAAGGCTGTCAGTATTTAGAGTATTCATTCATTCCAAAAAGCTAATAAATTAATATTTGGCTTGTTTAAAATGCTTAGGATTGGTGCAGGAATTGTCCATTGGGTCATCAGTAATACTTGGGCTCCATTTCTTTGAGGCAAATGAAGTATAGTATAGAGAAAAGGGGCTGTAGTTTGTGGTCAGGGGAATCTGAGTTTGGATCTTGGCTTCACCACTTATTACCCTGCATGACCTTGGCCAATTAATTTTACTTCTCTGGGCCTTAGTTTCTTTATCTGTAAAACGAGAGAGTTGTTCGGCTTGATGGGATTAAATTCCTTCCAGTTCTAAATCTATGATCTCATGAAACGTATGATATTACCAGACTTCAGATTTCTTGTTTGCCCTGTTATGTGGGGAGTGACTAGAGGACCAGTCTTAAAGTCAGGAAGACCTGGGTTTAAGTCTTGATTCTTATACATACCAGCATTGTGATCCTGGGTAAGTTACTCGACTTCTCAGTGGCCCCCAGGCAACTCTAAGATGATAGGTTTCAGAGAAGGTACTGTTCTGCATCTGTGGATAGAATTTTCATATGGGAAGTTTCCTAAACTAATGAAATTAGAGATCTGGACCAATTTAAAAAATATATACTTATCTCTACTACTAGCAAGGCAGATTCATGAGACCTGGGCTTTTGTCATGGCTCTCGCCTTACACAATGGAGGACCTTCTCTGGAGCTTTTGCAGTAGATAACTAGCACCAGTTCTCTAGGGCTAGGTTGATGGGTATTTGGGGACAGGATGAAGTGACTGGAGAAGAAGAGCAGAGCAAGCTGGGGGGAAACTCAGAATAGAACTAGACTACATAACACCAACTAAGCAGTGACTTCGAGAACTCATAGCACTTGAGAGTGCTTGTATGAGCGAAATGGCCTTAATTGAGCCCAAGCTTAGTGCTAATTCATGCTGCCTACTTCTACAATGGCTCGCCACTACTTTAGACAGAAACTACCCTAGAAGAAATAAATAATATTTCCATTTCCTATGTAACAGACTCTTAATTGCCAAAAGCTTGACAATATGTGCTGTCTCTTGTTTGAGGCAGCACAGTGTGGCACAATCATCTGTAAGATATAGGGGATGGACTAGAGGATCTTTAAGGCACCTTCTAGTTCTGAAACCTATGAGTTTATGAGCTAAGCCTGAATGGAAATTTAGAAAAACAGTCTGTAATTTTGGGATGTTTACTTAGTTACCAACTCAATATTTATTTCCCCTACTTATTTAAAGCTTATTATGTGGCCTAATCTGATTCATGTAACTATCATTTACAACATCAGCATAATTCCTGTGTGGTTCTGCAAAGACTAGTGGAACTGGGTTCAAATGTAGCCTTGACATTTATTGGTTCTGTGACTCTGGGCAAGCTGACTTATTTGATCCTGAGATTAATTGTCCGTGAAATGAAAATAATAATACTTGTATTCCCAATCTCACGAGGTTATTGTTGGGGAAAAAAGGGAAATCTTAAATGCTATTTAGATGAGTTGATACAATTGATAGCTACATTGTTTCAGCAAGCATTTATAGAAGTACTATGGGGAAAGTGAGAGAAGCCATAGAGGTATGAAAGGTGGACCTTGCTCTAGAGAGTCTTATAGCTTAGTTAGGGAAAGAAGGTGGACACATATAAACAAGACAATATGTAATCAAGAGCTGAATGGAGTAATGTACCCTATAAGTGGAACAGTTCAGAGAAGGAAGAGTTGAGCTTAGAATTATAGTTCCTTGAGTGCAGAGATTTTATTTTTTTTTTACTTTGGTCCCTTCTTAGAGGCTGTAAAAACTGATTTAGGCCTTCCAGAATGAGTAGGATTTTGATAGAGAGAAAGAGAAAAGGAGATTTCAGGCAGAGAAGGAACATAGACGAAGGCATAGAGGCAAGAATTAGCATGGAGAGGAAATAATAAATTGGAGAGAATATTTTAAATGAAGAATCAACTAGTCTCAATGGCAGCCTAATTATAGGTTATTGAAGGAAAGGGAAAGCAATTTTTAATGACTACAATGCTTTTAGCCCAGCAGAGTTTTTGCTTAGTATGATGGTCAGATCCTGAAGAGGTACAATTCAACTGGGGAAGGACAAATGTCTGGATTTTCAAAACAGGAAAGAGAATAGAATGAACAGAGTGGCAGGGGTGGGGAACCTGTGGCCTCCAGGCCATGTGTGGCCTTTTAGGTCCTTGTGTGTGGCCTGTTGACTGTGCCCAAGTTTTACAGAACAAATTCTTTTATTAAGGGGATTTCTTCTGTGAAGTTTGGATTCAATGAAAGGGCTGCACTTGAAGCCTGAGGGCCACATATGGCCTCAAGGCCACAGGTTCCCCACCCCTGGATAGGCACTGATTCCTGGTAGGAATATTGGAACAGATTATTAAAGACATGGCTCGGGAACACCTAGAAAAGGAAGAAATAATCACAAAAAGCCAAGAAAATGTCACCAAGAACCAAGAAAAGATCATGTCAAACTACCCTTATTTACTTTTATTGACAAGATTGTTAAAACAGTAGATCACAGAAATGCTTTAGACATGTCCAGATTTTAGCAAAGCACTTTAGGAAGTATTTTGTAGTATTCTTTTAGGAAAAATAGACAAATGTGACTTGAATAGGAATACAAACTAGATGGATTCAGAATTGGTTGAATCACTAGACTTTGGATAGCAGGCAAAGTCACCCCAACTCTTTCTTTGCAGCAAACTTTGGTTTGCCCCTCGCTGTTTGGCAGCCTTGCAAAGGAGCATGCTATAGTGAGAAGAGCCTTGGCTTCAGATCCTTCTTCTCACATTTATTGTGTAACCTAAGACAAGTGATCTAACCTCTTCAGGACTCAATTTTCTCATCCGTGAAATGAGTGGGTTGGATGAGATGGCTTCCAAAGTCCCATCCAGGTCCAGATGTAGAATCTTTTGGTCTGTGGATAAGGATGTCAGGGGTCTAACACATCCTTATCTTCAGATAGGAAGGAAACCCCATCCCCCAAAGGCAAAATGCTTGCCTATGTATTCTGTAGCAAATGAGGCTTGGGAAAAATGGCACTCCTGCTGCTACCATCTGCTCCTGGATAGGTATGTACACATTGTGCACAATCATTTTGTGTAGATTTGGATATATATCTATTATAAAGACTAGCAGTGATATGATTTTATATTGATATGGTGAAATGAAGTTGAGGACCACTGGATAATGGAGAAGTGCCACACTTTACAAATGAGGAACTGTGCAGAAGAAGTGGGGTAGTCTATGACTAGAAAAGAATATAGACTCGTCCTATAAGGAGAACTGGGGATAACCAGTGGACTGCTCAGGTGCTTCAGTAGCATCTGTGGAACATTAAGAGAACACTTAGATGTTCTTAATGGAACCTCATTGAGAAAACCTTAATATATTAAGTGGGTTCCAGTAAATTGGTAACACACCCTCCCCTAATCCCTTTTGGCATGTTTTTGGGAAAGATGCAGATAAGACTTGTTAGGTCATCAGACATACATGGGTTAGCCTTGAACAAATGAAATAATAATTGTGAAGTACTTAGCACAGTACCTGGCACATAGTAAGCACTATATAAATGCTGTCATCATATCATCATCATCATCATCATCATCATCATCATCATCATCATCATCATTAGATTGCAAGCTTCTGGAAGGCAGGAACTGTCTTTTGCCTCTTTTTGTATTCCCTGTAATTAGTATAGTGCCTAGAATATAGTAGGTACTTATTAATGTTTATAAATAGATTGAAAAATGTTTGTCATTATTATCATCATTGTTATTATTATCTGTCATAGGAGAGAGTACCCAAATATATGAAAACATAGATCCATTAATTATGTTAATAAGGCTTGAAGTGTTTGCAGAAACATGGAAAAAGTCATTCTCCCACCTCAACCCTTCCCACCCCCCCATCTCAGTTAACATTATAAATATCAGTATTACTTGGTATGGATCAGATACAGTTTCAGCCTAACATTCAAGAACCCTAGGCACTCTGGCTCCAAACTGCCGTTCTAGCCTTACTTTACGTTACTCTCCTCCATGTACTATGTACATGGAACTATTAGCTATTCTCTGAACTTGACTTTCTTGTATTTGCACAAGCTGATCCCTGTGCCTGTGGAAGCAGGGTCCTTAGCCTATGGTGCACAGACTTAATTTTAAAATATATTTTATTAATTTTTGTTAAATCTTTCCCAATTACATAATTTTTTAACATTCATTTTTGAAAAATTCAGAGTTCCAAATTCTTTCCCTCCCTCTTATCCTTTCACCAACCTCTTGAGAAGGCAAGCAATATGATATCAATTATGTGCGTGAAGTCATGCGAAACATATTTCCATATTAGTCATGTGTGCTATTTCAACATAATTGATTTTCTTTGTAATCATATGCATTTCTCTTATGCATTTAACAACATGGTTCAGGGTCCATATCTGAAGGAGTCCATTACATATCTGAAGATATCCCATATCTGAAGGAGTTCATAGACTGAAGGGGTCTGTTAGGCTTTACCAAACTGCCAAAGGGATCTGTGACACACAAAAGGCTAAGACTTCCTGCTCCAGAACATTTCCCCTCTCCCCTCTGCTTCTCAGAAGCCTTATCTTCTTTTTCTCAGATGCCGCCTCCTTCAGGAAGCCTTCCCAAGTCCTGTCTCCTGGCCCCCTCCCCAGTTTTTACTATTCTTTGACCTCCAATTACCTTGTATTTGCCTTTTTACCTGTGTAGCTATCATTTTCCTTGCCCCCTCCACTGATTAAGCTTCATTAATACAGAGATTGTTCCATTTTTGTCCTTGTATCCCCATTATTTAATTATAGTGTCATCTACCAAGTAGATGCTTAATAAATGCTAATTGATTTGAATCAACATTTATCAGTTATTGGCATCGGTAAGTATCTATTGATAGCAGGCACATTTCCTGAAAGTAGTATCTCCAGAGCAGCTATTCCAGGGAATGATTTTAGCTGAATACTTGACAGAGCCAGCAAGGCCTCTTAAAACCTGCAAGCCCTTTGTTGTCAAAGCTCCCAACGCAATGGGAATTAACTATGTGGCAGTGTGTTTTAAATGAAGGTGCCCAGAATAATGTTAATTGATTGTAACTGTGACCAACTTCTGGGGGAAGTAACTGCATATAGATGGTCTATTGTCTCAGAAAAATGCTTTCTGAAGTGAGTATTAGAATTGCTTTCTGTGTTCTTTCTTTGATGGTATGTATAACACGATTGAAAGGATGCAGAAGCCTTTCATCTCATTTTTATTTATAAACCAGGGTCAACTTCCCTGCCCCTCCCCCTTATCCTCCCCTCTCCCCCCAGCCCCAGGGGAAGCTTGTAGTTCAAAGGACCCAGAGTAAGTCCTGGCTTTTTGACTTGCACTTTCTGTGACCTTGGACGAGTTACTTTCTCTGAGCCTCTGTTTCCTCATCTGTAAATGGAGAGGTTTGTTTTATATGATCTCTTCTACCTTGAAATCCTTTGATCTTGTATGTTCATAGTTATAATGGTAATCAATGGGAAAATATGCTTCAATATGAGAAGATTCATTTTCTACATGCTCTTTTTAGGAAGGACCTGATATGCCTGTTGTCAATCTATAATTTTCTAAATGGGGTGACTGATGCCCTGAAATGTGATTTATTGAATACTCCCCTGCACTTAGTTATCTGTTTAAGTGACCTATTCCTCAATAAAATGTAAACTTCATGAAGGAAGATACTTCATTTTTTGTCTTTGTATCTCCAGTGCTCTTCATAGTGCCTCTCAAACAGAAGAATCTGAGAATCAGTCAGCATAAGGAATTCCTAGCATGGCAAAACCCTTCACCAACAGAGATCTCAACTTTTTCAACCTGTTTAAAACTTGAGCCTTTAGGAGCCTGAGGTATATGATTAGGATCACAATGTAACATGGGTAGGTGACTATGTGGAGAGTATAGTCGGCTGCTCAGTACTTAATCATTTTTCTTCTCTCCCTTGCCCTCCCCTCCTTTTCCTCCCCTCTCTTCTCCTTTCCTCCCCCCATCCCTGGTTAGGGAAGAGCTAAATTCTTCCTAGAGCTTTTCTGTGGCCTACCTTACTTTCTTCTCTTTGGAGATTTAATCAGTCATACTTTGTTGCAGTGGTCAGTGTACTTGTTAGCCAGTACACTAGAGCAGGGGAAATAAAATATCCCACAGGTCCACATAGTACTGTCTTTTGCTATTTTATAGAGTTTGTCAGTTGGGAGGAAAAATGATTTTCTAATGACAATAGCTCAGAGCCCCCAGTTAGGAAAATTCCTAATTTTAATGCAGATATTTGAGTCTATATTCTTTTTGTGTTCATGTTTATTTATAGCAAACACCTGACTTCTTTATGTTTAAGGAAAATCTCAAGATATACGAAATATTTAAGTAAACAAAGTGAGCAGTGTATATTGTAGTATCTATTATTGGATGGATACAGGGAGAGGAAGTTGAGGAAAGAGCAGTCCTTTAGGTAGGTGGGTATAATCAATAGATTCAGCCCAGGTCTTCTCCTAAAGATGCCTGAAGGGGGACCAATGGCATTCCCCAATCTCTTCTCTATTACAGCTTTTAGTTTTTCCTTTTGTCTGTTGCTCTTGTAATGTGAATTCTTTATAACTAAGTTATTAAATTCTGGGTGGGAGAGATACCGTCTTCCTACTGCTGATGCTGCTTCACTCTTAAACTCTCCATTCCTTCCTTCCTTCCTCTCAGTCGCTGTTTCAAAGACCGTATGTGCACTTCTAAGATCTCAGAGCAGTGACTCAAGTCCACCTTCCTGCTCAAAGATTGCAATAGTCTCAAATTGCTTTCAAGGCTGAGAGGCATTGTCTCTCTGAACTACATATCCCAGGATGCCAGTCAGTTTTCAAACCCCTAATACAATAAGACCATAGATGTAGAGCTGGAAGGGACTTAAGAGATAATTTACTTCAACTAAATTGCCTGGGAGGAACTCAGCCACTTGGCCTACATTCTCTGGTACCCCTCATCCTTATCTTCACCCTGCCTGACTGCCTTTCGCTGCCTTTTATCTTTTGCTGAGAACTGTGTAATCAAATCACTACTCTGTTTGCTGCTGGAAAATGTGTTAATAAACTATTAAATTGTTCCACTCACTTTCTTTGTACTTCCCAGACTGTGACTTCTTTCCTTGTCCAACAGTCCCCTATATGTGTTTTCCCCTCATTAGAATGGATACTCTTGGAGGTTAGAGACCATATGGTTTTGGTACTTGTATCACCAACTTTTAATGTAGTACTTGACACATAGTAAGTACTTTAATAAAGGCATTTCATCCATTCAACTTTCCTAACTTTATGAATGAGGAAGCTGAGGATCAATGAATGAGGAAATGAGGAAACTAGAGATATTAATGACTTGCCCCAAGGTCAGAGCCAGGATGTGAACTCAAGGTCTTCCTATCCCTTTATCCACTATAGCATACTTTCTCCAGTATTGAGCACAGTGTAGTTGCTTAGTAAATACTTGTTGAGTTAAATTCAATTATGATGGTAACCATCAATGAGTTCTATTATGAAAGATGGGAAATTAGAAGACATGAATTTTAGTCCTATTTTCACCCCAAAATTGGCTTTATGGCTTTGGACAACTCACCTTAACTTCATTTACATGATGTTCCTGGTCATAAAAGGGAGATAATAATACTTAAAACTCTTACCTCAGAGTTATTTGATGCAATTCAACAAGCATGTATTAAGTGCCTAGTGTATGTAAAGCACGGTACTAAATGCTGAGGTGATAAAGTAAGGAGAGCTTTGCTTCAAGAAACAGAGGATCTGGATTCTAATCCTGGCCCAGCTATTTACCACCTTATCAGGCCTTGGGCAAGTCATTTTACTTCTTTAGCCCTCAGTTTCCTCATCAGACAAGGGGATTGGTTTTAGTGGCTTCTGTGTTACCTTCCAGTTCTAAATATAATATTTGATTAGTGAGTCGATTTTAAGACTTCATTTTTAATGACTCTCAAATGGAAAGCTTCTACTCATTGGAAGGACAAATACTGAAGCTGAAGTGTAAACACTCTGGTCCGTAATAGGAAGGCAAGACTCACTGGAAAAGACCACAGTGCTGGAAAAGATGAAGACAAAAAGAGAAGGAGACAGCAGAGGATGAGATGGATAGATAGTGTCATTGAAACAATGAACATGAGTTTGGACAGACTTTGGGAGATAGTGGAGGAAACAGGTGCCTGGTGTGCTATGGTCCATTGAGTCACGAAGAGTCAGACTTGAATGAACTAAAGAACAACATGGCAACAAAAATGGAAAGCTTCAGTTATTTGGAAGACTCATTTAAATAAAGTATAGCCACTTTTTACAGTACCATCTAAATGAGATATAACTGTCATGCTTAATGCATTGAATATGTCAATTTTACATGTCTGATTTCCTCTCCTTTTTTCCCCTTTTTTCCCACAGTTAAGCTTGTATATCCTCTTGGATTATTTCCAGAAACAAGTATTCATTTGCTTGACATAGCTTTAGAGATGGATGAAAAATAATTATCTTCGGGGAGTATGTTTCTTGGACTGTGGACAGTTACATAATTTAGTGATAGACAGAATATAAGTATTCTAACAACAACGTCTAGTGGTTTAATATACTATGGCTCGGTGCTTGTTCTTAGGCACTAATTAACTAGTATAGGAAATTACTGCATTGAAAATAACCCCTGATACAAATGACTGCTTTTTTCCTCTCCACTATCTTCCAGACAACCTTAAAGCTTTGAGTTCAGTTTATTCCTTTGTCTCAAGTCCTTTTACTTTATGATTTCTTGAAATATAGCTCTGGAAAACCAGGTTTTGATAAAGTCCATTAGAATTCAAATGTGGCTACTTGACTGTCCCTTTAAATCCAAGCACTCTGGCTCTCACTGATTGACCAATAAAGCCTTACTTGCTAATTGGATATTGATGTCTCAGAGTAAATAGCAATTGTTTCTATTCTGGCCAGAAACTCCAAGGGTCTTTTCCTCCCAGAGTGATTCTTTCCTAAAGGCAAAGGAGGCCATCTTTTGCCTCAATTCTTGCCTAGCCTTTATTCACTGAATGGATGTTGTCTCAGACACACTGATACCTGGGAAAGACCTTAGCTTGAAAAGGCCAAGGTCTCCCACTGCATCCAGGGCCATTGCTAAGTCGTCCTGACCTACATCTTGCTCCTGGGCTCTAAGTGATTGTGGAGGAGAGAGTGAGGCTGATGACTTTGCACAGCCCTGCCTCTCTTAAATCCAATTCACTTGCAAGTCTTTACATCACTGCTGATGTCCTCTTCAAGAATGAAGGAGAAACCACAACAGACAATTCACAATTGGAGGAAGGGGAGACCCTGGAAAACATAATCGACTTTTCAAGATTCCAAGGGCAGGCTCCTAGGCAGGGTGGTCCCAGTAGAGAATAGTGTTCCTGCCCCAGAATATCTTGCCCCATATCATTTGACTTTATTCACTTTTGCTTTTGTTATATGGTCTGAAATCCTGCTAGAGATCCATTTAGTTATGTTTGATACCTTCTCATCTGGGACTCAGTTTCTTCATCTGTGAAATTATGGGTTTGGATAGTTGGCCTCTCAAGTCCATTCTACTTCCAAACCTCTCAGGTTCTGAACATGAGGTCTGTAAACTTGATATTTAACGATATTTGATAATTGTATCTCAGTATAATTGGTTTCATTTATAATTATATATATTTTGTTTTTTACATCTTATATTGTTTCAATGTGTCCATATCATTAAAAAGTTTTAGGAACTCTTGCTCTGCTGTATGATCATGGAGCCTTAAAGGGTTTAGGGGCTATTTTTCATTTATATGGTATTGTCCATTTGTTTAATCAGATTTCTATCTTCTTAACATGGGGCTTAAGTTAAGCACGCTGAAGTTTTAATTGCAGGACAAGGAGAAGACAGGCTACTAATATTGAATATTGAGCATTTTGGAGACATGGAATCCTGGAATGGGGTAACCTGATTGGGGGAAAGGGAGTTCAAGAAATCACGAGGACACTGTGTCTGAAGAACTGGAGAGATAGGCAGTAGGAATAGAAGGAACATGAAGTAAAAAAGAATTCAAATAAACTTTGTTTCAAAATTTTGTCTATGGCTATCACTCAGTCAAGGAAAGGAGAGCAAATTCATACTCCTTACCCTGAGTAGTATGGCCCTTGTTCTGACATGACAGATCTATTTCAGGATAAGTTCTCTTTGTACCATATTTCCATTATCAGGAAAACACAAAAGATCCCCAGAGTATCTGATTTGGTCAGTGTAGGAAAATCCTGGTGTAGCAACTTCCTCCACCAAGGCAGACCATAGCGTGTTAAAGACTTGGTGGATCAAGTACTAAGAAGTTCCCTTATGCTCACAGAGAAGCATAGGATCACAGATTTTTAACTGAAAGGGACTTGAGAGGCCATCTAATCCAACCTCTCATTTTACAGATGAGGAACCAAGGCATCTAGAGGTTAAGGTATTAACCAGGTAGTAAGTCAATATATCAGTCAGTCAGTACGCATTTTTAAGCACCTACAATGTGCCAGGTCCTGTGCTAAAAGCTTAGAATACTAAGAATGACATAGAATCTTTCTAATGAAGGGAGACACACAAAAGGATTTTCTTTTTTCTCACCTCTTTGAAGACATCTGTATCCATTTCCCTCATTTCTACCCCCTCACATTGGAGGGTTTTTTCTAAACAATAGCAAGCAAAAGGGGGGAGGGGGCTAAAAAGCTTTTGCGCCTTATATGGATGCAGTCTAATGGGAGAGACGACATGAAAATAACCATGAACAAATAAAAATATACCAGATAAATTGGATATAATCAACAGAGGGAAAATACTAGCATTATCTAGATGACTAATAAGTGTCAGAGGTGGGATCTGAACCCAGATTCAGCTCACTCTTCTATCTATTATGCCAAGTGCCTCTTATTTCTAATGCATTGAGGGTTAAATAAATAAGCTTTTGTTGGCTTTCTTGGGAACCTTATAATTGATAACATTTTTCTGCCATAATGTGTTCTGAGTTCCAGGCAACGTGCTTCATTAAGAGTTTTTATTTTTATTGTTAGTTTACAACACTCGGTTCTACATAATTTTGAGTTCCAGGTTTTCTTTCCCCCCTCCCCACGTCCCTCCCCAAGATGGCATGGAATCCGATATATCTTCTATGTATAACACACTAGTCAAGTTGTGAAGAAGAATTATGACCAGTGGAATGAATCATGCAAAAGAGGAAACAGAACCAAAAGAAACCCCCAAAAACAAAAGAGAAAAAAGTTGGGGGGAAGGAGAGCCTAAAGTGTGCCTCAATCTGCATTGAGACTGCATAATTCTTTCTCTGGATGTAGATAGCATTCTCCATCGTGAGTCCCTTGGAGTTGTCTTTGTACCTTGTGTTGTTGAGAAGAGCAAAGTCTATCAGGGTTAGTCGTCACAGAATCCATATATCTGTGGTTGTGTATAATGTTCTCCTGGTTCTGCTCCACTCACTCAGCATTATGTCGTGTAGGTTTTTCCAGGTTGTTATGAAGTCCGTATCATCCCCATTTCTTCTACACAACAGTATTCCATTACCTTCACATACCACAACTTGTTCAGCCATTCCCCAATTGATGGGTATGCCATTGATTTCCAATTCTTTGCTACTATGAAAAGAGCCAGTATGAATATTTTTGTACACACAGGTCCTTTTCCCACTTTGTGATCTCTTTGGGATACAACCCTAGAAGTAGTATCGCTGGGTCAAAGAGTATGAACATTTTTATAGCCCTTTGGGCATAGTTCCAAATTGCGCTCCAGAATGACTGTATCAGTTCACAACTCCACCAGCAATGTAACAATGTTCCAATTTTCCCACATCCTCTCCAGCATTTATCATTTTCCTGTTTTGTCATTTTACAACTTGCTTAATTAAGACCGACATTTGGAACAAGCCTGTTTATAAGTCAAATGCTATTTGGTTGAACTGGAAATGTAGCACAGGGCAGCAGTTAGCTGTGTTTTATCATTATAAGTTTTTTGTGATAATTTTTATTTAGTTTTTAAAAACAATTTTTGCTTCATTTAATGACAGAGTCTCCATTGAAATTTAATAGTTTTATTCAATGGAGAGATAATGTTTTCTTTGAAGACACTACTCAACTGTTGTCCTTTTACATGGTGATTTCAGTTTATCTCCCAGCAGACTTCATTCACTATGAGCAGCTAGGTAGTAAATTGTAGAAAAACATGAGAGCTGTCTTAAAGAAAAAAGAAAAGTATTCCTTTGTTTTTTTCATAGTTTTTAGATTTCTTACTCTATAATTGCTGTGGTAGGTTAAAGAACCTTGAATTCTAGTTTTCCTTTTTTTTCACCAAGTAGCTGTTTTGCATAGACGAGGGGGAAAAACCTGATGCTTCAAAGCAAAATACATTGTTAAAGTAAGACTACAGAATATTTTAAATGGTTCGCAATAAGCAATAATTTGCAGAGGTTTTGTATTTACTTTTGCAAATATCTAAAAAAAAATCTAAGTGAATTGTTCTGTGAGATTAATCTGCATATCACACACCTCTTCTGTGAGAGAGTTTGAGCTCTTTTTGTGTGATACAGAAAAGTTATCAATATCAAGCAATATGTATTGTGCATATGTGGTATGCCTAACAATGTTTCAAGAGTTCTTGGTTTAAGGAAAATAAGAAGGAACTGCTTTCGAGATGGCTTGTCCTCAAGATTTAGTAGTTGAATAATGCTGGCTAACACAATGGATAAAGTGCAAGACCTGGAGTCAGGAAGACCTAAGCTCGAATCTGGACTCAGACACTTACTAGCTGTGTGACTCTGGGCAAGTCACCAACAATCTGTCTCCCTCAGTTTCTTTATTTGTCAGATGGGGGTAATGATAGCACCTACCTCCCAGGATTGTTATAAGGATCAAATGAGACAATAGTTGTGCTTGGCAAAGCTTAAAAAGCTACATAGATGCTGCCCATTATTATTTCTATACTACTTTACATTTTTATTTAATTTGAATTTCATGACAATCTCATAAAGTAGATATTCTGGGTATCGTTATTCTCATTTTAAAGATGAGGAAATTGAGTCTCAGAGATGCTGTGTGATTTGTCCATTGTCATACAGCAAGTGAGTGTTGGATGGGAAATTCAAATCCAGGCTTCCCTACTGTACTGTATTTCCTCTTTAGATATATTTCCTAAAGGAATATATCCTCCAAATTTGTTGTAATTCTAAATGAAAACATGGAAATTGGCAGACTATCATGTCAGATTCTGTGGCTTTGATCTTCTGTTAGAAGGTTAAAATAGAGCACTTGGAACTGTACAGATGTCAAATGAATACCAGGATAATCTGTTTCTCCATATGGAGAACATACAATTTCTGTCATTGGTTGTGAACCATTTCTCCTCTATTACTCTGACCTGCATTGAAAGACTTGGGTATTGGCTCTAAAGTAGTTAATGTTTAGTGAATAGGAGTAAACAGTTCTATTTAATGACCTCTCTCTGCAGTTTAAAACAGTACTGCAGCTAGTGAAAGAATTGTTTCCTTTTTATAATAATTTGATATATTATGGTTGGGCCTTTTGATGGGTTTTCTCCATTAACAGAATGAGGACAGTAATCTTTTTAACACCATCACGGTTTCATCACCAGGCTAGAACCATTTGGACTCATGTTATCCTTGCAAGTTCTATAAAACATTCATGTTTGATTTTTTAGCATCTTAAAAAAATATATATGAAAGTGCTTTTGTAAGGCCCCTGCTGAAAGTGAATTGCAAATGCTTTTAATAGAAAGGAATATTAAAACAGAGGAAACCTAAATCAAAATCCACTTTGGCTATAAAGAATATTTCTAAGTGGCAAACATAGCCAGAAACACTGAAATATTCTGTTTTCTCATAAATGGAAATGCCAGAGTCTATCACTGTCACAGAATGTAGAAAGTGACCTCTATGCTGCACCCAAATTGTTTGGGACCCAAGTCATCATGGAGGTTAAAATTCTGAAGCCAGTGCTTCGGTCTCCTCAAAAACTGGGTGTCATCAGTATGTGTCTTACAAAAGCAAGTACAGAATTCTATAGTATCACACCATGCAGAGCAGTGAAAGGCTGACAAATGGTTCTGAATCCATAAATTCAATGAGCCCAACTTTGTCAGTCCACTCAGGTTCATAGATTTCTTCTGTGTTAGTGTTTGGTGGCTACCCTTCATTTCTGTAATCTACCCTTAATTTGGTTTTAAAAAAAAAGAAAGAAAGAATGTGGGAAAATTACCCATTCATTCTGATAAATTTCTTTCCAGTCTATGCCCAGACAACAGATAGCCACTTGCCTCCAGTTTCCCTTTCCAATAGCTGTTGTATTCATCCGTACATTTTGCAGACCTAACATGTGGTTGGCATCTCTTCGTGAAAATTGGGCCCAATGGGCTACTTTATAGTCACTGAATGTGCTCGGCTCAGTAGTTTATGTTTTGCAGCTGACACTCCACTGACCTGAGTAACCTGTTATAAAACATCATGCTTTCTAATTTGGTCTGAAGCCACACTGTTTGAAATTTAATGTAGGGATTTTTATTAACCTTACACTTAGAAAAGATTTTACTTAGCAATTCTTTGCTTTTTTCATTTGATTTGTGAAATGTTAAGGCAGGGAAAATAATATACTTACAAGTCAGTATTTTTAAGCCACAGTCACATAAATGTTTTTATGGTTTTATGTGAATGGAATTGATCTTTTGGACCTCACAAAGCTATCATGAACATTAATGTTAATTGGTCCACTTATAGGCACAGTCAGCGAAGAGACCTTGGAAGGTAGAGATGGATTTTTAATACTTTCTTTGAGGTGGGTTACTTATTAGGCAAAGAAGAATGGCAAAGTATGCATTGCCATACAACCATCTTTATACTGGGGTGGTGATAACATAGAGGATCTCAGGATTGTAAGGACTATCTGCCTAGCTTTGTTTGTAAGATTGGGAATGTGTGTGAAAAGTGTGAATGAGAGCCAGCAGTGTATCACTGTGAAATATCAAATGGAGACTGATTTGTGATTGTGGTGCTCAGAAGAGTAGAAAACATGTGATAGCCCAGACTGGAATGAATCTGCTAGGGAAGAAGGATTGGGGAAGTAGTTTCTGGCACTTTGTAAGCTAAGAGTTTCTCAGGAGGGAGAGGATCAATATCTCCTCTGATTGATTAGTGAAGGACAGATCAGAATCCTACTTTTTATATAATCTTTCAGCTCAAGTCATCTCACCTCGGATTTTGAGTTTGTTGGAAAGTTCCTTATTCACAAATACTGGGTAGGAAATGCCATGAGTTTTGTAACTTAACTTTAAAACAATCTGAATTGAGACAGCATCTTAAAGACTTAGCCATCCCATATTTATTCTTCCTTTCCATGAACTTGTCTGCCACATAATTTTCCATCCCTTTCTTCCTCCCTCCACTCTCCTTCACCCTGTTCCAAATCAAAAATTACTTGGAGAATAGAGTTGTTATGGGGTGATACATTCTGGAAGATGATCTTTCTCTTAGTGAATTCTATTTATCTTTAGGGAAACTCTCCAGTTTCACCCTGAAAGGTAAAAGTATATAATATACAACTATTTCTTACGGTGAACCAACAATGAGATTAGTTACTGCTTGGACAATATAATTATGTTCCCATTTGTATTTATAACTGGAATACTGAAAATATGGCCAAAGCTGACTCTAACATGATGTCAGGGCATCCAAGTCTTTTCCAGAGTAGTTCTCTGGGACTTGATATCTGTTTACAATAGAAGGTCATCTTGTTATTTAGAAGGAAGTAGAGCTCTGGGAGATAGTCCATTTCTCTCAGGGTTTTTAGTAGTTGGCTTCCATTCTGAACTTAAACAGCTCTTGCAACTAGGGTGGATTTCATGGGTTAATCAGTTGCTGGAGCTAAGCTTCCTCATCTGTAAAATAAGAGGGTGGGGGTAGTACTTGAACCAGAGAATCTTTAAGGTTCTTTCCAGGTGGAAATTCAGTGATGTGTACCTTGGGTTCGAGATTCCTTTGGGTTAGGGTTCTTTTTTCTGCCTGTTGACGGCCTTCTAATAAAACATGATATTCAGAATGATAAACTAGGGCTGTAGATGTCTTTGAGTATTATCATAGGTGAATGCTAGACTAGATAACTTCTGTTATGCTTGTTACCCACCCCCCAAACAGGGCATCCTTCCAGTGGCAACAACAGCAGTGGCTGTGGACTTAGTGCTGAGAATGACCCTTATTTGTTTTCTGCAGCTTGAGTGGAGGCAGTAAGAGACAAGGAAGCGTTCTGAAAAACCCAAGGTTCTTGGGCAGCAATCTGAGAGATGCCAGCTAGCTGGCACTATGGATAGAATGTTTGAGCCTGCAGTCTAGCCTCGGACACTTACTAGCTGTTTGACCCTTGGCAAGTCACTTAACCTCTGTTTGCCTCCATTTCCCCAACTATAGAATGGGGTAATAAAAGCAGCTACCACCCAGGATGGTTGTGAGGATAAAATGAGATAATATTTGTAAAGTCCTTAGCACAGTGCCTGGCATGTAGCTGGTACTTAATAAATGCTTGTTTCCTTCCTTCTTTCCTACCATGAAAAGAAGGAAGGGCAGTAGTGCTGGAGTAATCAGCCAGTTGTTATGTTGTGTGGTTTGCAGAACCTATTGATCCTTGCCATAAAGGTTCTATTGCCTATTTCTTCTGTGTCTTCTAGTGGATTTGACCAAGCTTGTGCCAGATATCTCCTACAAATATTTGGAGCACCTATTGTGTGTGGTTCCATTCACTATCTCTTCTGTGGGTGCTATGCAGTATAACTGGAGATGTCCTGGTGAATGCTTTCCACTATTTGTGGGTGATCAGGAGGTGGTAGAAAGGTTTAGATAGATGGTGTCACGTGTGGCATAATCAAAGCATTGTCCTTAGATAAACAAGGAGCCAGTAGGCCACAGGAGAAGTTCTGTATGTATAGTTGTGGTTGCTTATTTGGTTGCCTACGTTTTGGGACATCAACCCTTATCAGATAAGCTAGCTTTGACTGGAGAGATTAAGCAACTTTCCCAGGATCACAGGATGCATCAGAGATACCACGTGACCTCAAGTCTTCCTGGCTTGGGGACTGGCTCTCTCTCCATTACATCAGGATGCTTCTCATAGGATATCATACTAAATATAATTGAGCTTCTTGACTGAAAATGGAATTACTTTCCCAGTGAAAGATTTTCCTATTCTTTCTTGAGTCTCTTGCTTCAGTAGTAGAAGTAATTTAACAAAGTGCTATTGTGGCCAGCACAGTACATGTGAAAGAGACTTCACTTTTAATGCTGGAGCCAGGTTGGAAATTTAATAAAGCTTTTGACCTTTCTCCTCTGACTTATTATTTCTTAGGTAATATAGTGATAGAGATTAGAGAGGTTTTTTTAAAGTTGATTTGGCAAGAAAATTGTTCACAGGATAAAGTGATAGAAAAATGTTGCCTCATCCAGGTTCCCGACCACTCTTAGTACTAGTCTTTATTTACCTGGCTGGCAGTGCAGAAAAGGGAGCCGGCTAGATTTATGTTTTACATTATCTAGCCTAAATAAAATAATTAATGCCCACAACAGTGTTAAAAGATGGTCATTCCCTAATGTACCATTATCCCATTATCCCATTAGTTTTAAGGTAATGCTCAAATTACTCCCAAGCTCTGAAAATCGCAAATAACAGCATATAAACAGATTACTGCCTGGAATTGCCCCCAGAGTGCCCTCGACTGCCCCCTCTGGCATTCCAAAGGCTACATGCATTTGTTAAGGGAATCTGCAGGTCAAAACAACTATACTAAGGCCAGTTATATGGTAGGCATCTGTTTTGTAGACCATCTTTTCTAATGTTCTTTAAAATGACTTATTTAGATTGTGAATTATTCACCCTTAATGGTCATCTTCCCCCTTGCTTCATGGGCTTTAGGTTGCTTTCTGGTGCTTCTTGAGGAAGAGTTGGGAGCAATTCTGATGGCAAAGGGGCTGACTGGAGAACAAGTGGAAAGCACAGGTTAAAATGACAATTTTCAGTAAATTGTGGATTTCAGCTATCCCAAACACCAACAGGCCCCTGTCACTATAGATAATGGAGAGTTGGCTAAAACGGGAAGGAAGGTCACCCATGTAGTGTGTGGTGAACCATATTGTCTTTCAGAAACATAAGCTTGTATAAAAGGGTCTACTTGCCCAAAGAGTTGAAAACACTGATGAATCAAGTAGAGAAATCTCTGTGGGAGGGCTAGAAGGAAAAGCTTTGTATAGACTGTGTTCTTTTATTTGTACCAAACCATTACAGGCTGGCAAATTTGTATATTGCGTATTAGTAGCTAAGATTTGTTCTGCAAAAGAAGAAGTAAAGGAAGATTGGTCCACCAAAAATCCTTTTTTTTTTTAGAGCACAAATACATGATGTGGTTAATTGATGAATTCATTCCTGTGATTGTCAGAGCATTTTACAAATGTTTTGTTTTAAATTTGGATGGTGGGCAGTGGGGGAGCTGAACAACTTAGGTAAGTAGGTATGAAATAAAGAACCTTTCGTCTCTGAGTCCTCCAAACAAATCTAACTCTCCTTCCTTTGACTTGGCACTTCTCCAGTCCCAGCAGAGGCCATATTTGAGTGAGTTATAAAAACCAAATTACTCTCTTAATCCTGGAGGTGGTCTCTCCCTTCATCCCTGTTAGAGCTCAGGTACATTAATCTGGTGATGTGTATAGTAAGCTTGTGCTGTTCCTTAACTTGTTGCATCTGTTCTATGAATAGCAGAGATTGGTCTCCTGGGTGGCCCATTTTGGTATCTTTTATGAGAACAGAAAAGACTTAATTAAAACACACACACACACACACACACACACACACACACACACACACACATCCAAGGAAACCTCTCCTCAATTCAGGTTGCATAGTTTTCTCAGTTTGGATTTCAGGGCCCTTGCCATGTTTAGTCTCTTTATTTGACTGTTATAGGTAGATAGGTTGTACAATTAGGGTTTATAATGAGTGATAGGTATTTTGTAAATGCTGAATATAATCGAGTAGCGCAAGGGTATGGCATGATATGCTAATTCTCCTGCAGAGATAAAATAGTAGACTGATTTTCCTCGCTAGCACTGACAGGAGTTTATGAGTGGGAAGTCCGTGCTATAAAGGAAGAAGTCTGCAATTATCTTTTAATTTCATGCCATTTTCCATTTGCCAATCAAAGGAAAACAGTCAGAAGTCTATGAGAATGTATAGCACCCAGAGGATCATCAAGACTTTTGCCAGGGAACAATTCCATGTTTTGTCCACAAAAGGGGGGCAAACCAAAGTATTTGGGGGATATTTTCTGCCTAAGATAATGTCGTTTGAAACCCACAAAGTGGTTAGCCTAAAGAAGCTTACACAATGGCTAAGCAGACAGAAGTATTTCCCTGCAAGAACACTTAATCAGTAGAAATAAGGCTAATAAAGGTTCAGCATGTTGAGAAATCCATTCATCACTGAAGGGGAAAAGAATGGCTGCAGAAATCATATGTGTGTGTTTGTTCCTTTGTTGCCTTCATAAAAAGTGTTTTGATCTCTTCCAAAGAGATCCAATCCAGAGAGGTATTTTATGTGCTAACCCCAAACCTGACATTACTCTAGTAATAAATACTAGAACAGGCTGTCCCTTACCATAGCAGAACAATAACCAAAAAACCCAGCAACAATTGAAGCTTTGATGCTTGTTGGAAACAGCTAACATCCAGCGTTGGTGTATAATCTATCCTGTGTTGTGACTGAAAACAAAAGGCACTAAAGCCAAGCCTTTGCATGAATCATACACGCCTTAATGTATAACATAGCATGGTCTGTTACACCATGCATATTGCTCAGTTGGGCATCCAGTGTAAAAAGTGCAAGGGAAGAAACCTTCTTCATGGTTGTGTTTTGTCTTACTGTCCTGATTCCATGGCACATGCTTCTTCTGCATATCTCCCTACCTGCTGGCTTACTGGTGCCTGCTCAAGGGTAAGACATTGACATTGGTGTGGTGATCACCATAGGGTCACCTTTAAGGGCATCCACATGACCCAGGACAAATATTCTTCTTCATTTTTCTAAATATAACAGTATATGCTTTTTTCTGGCATATATTAATAGATAAAGAATGTAAGTAAAAATAGAAACTGGGCTTGGGTATTTCATCACATGCAGAATGACAGAATTTAAGAATTAGAAGGGACCTTAGCAGCCATCTAGTCCAAGGCATACTCAATAAAGGATTCCCACTCAACATACCTAGTTTGTGGTTGTCTAGCTTATCTGTGAAGACCTCCAGTGGGAAGGAAGCCAATCCTCCACAGCAGCTCATTCCACTTTAGTATAGCTCATTCTGTTACAAAATTTTACCTTACATCAAACCTTATATCAGACTTAGATTCGCCTCTTGGCAACGTGTATCCTGGTTCTTTTTCTTGGTTCTTCCCTCTGGGACCATGCAGAATAAATGTAATCTCTCATCCATATGACAACTCTATAAATACTTAAAACTAACTATCAACCCATCTTCCCCCAAGTCTTTGCTTTTCAAGGCTAAACATTCCCAGTTCCTTCAAGTGAATGTCGGATGGTATGAACTCAAGAGCCTTCACTATCCTGGTCACTTTTCTCTGAATGCTCTCTGATTTACTCTTGTCCATACTAAATTGTGTTACTCAAATTGACCAAGCCAGTGAAGCATAGAGCAGAGCAGAGCTGCTTATCAGTATTCTTCTTTCCACGAATCTCCCTTTGCACATAAATTTTTATTATTGGTGTAAGTACATTCTTCACAGATCTCTCTATCTCCAGGGATTTCTGGAATTTATCTCTAGGGAATTGGGAGCAAATCTTATATAGTTCTATGAGGCAGAGAGCCTTTGTGCTTTCATCTGTAAAATGATAAGATCATGCTCTTAACTTTTCAACCTTTTTTGAGTCATGGACCCTTTTGACAGTCTAGTGAAGCTTATGGATCCCTTCTCAGTTAGGTGGGATAGTGAGTAGAACACTGGGCTGGAAGTCTGAAAAACATTAGTTCCAGTCCAAGCTCACACACTTACTAGTTGTTTGACCCTGGGCCTACCACCTAACTTCAGTCTGACCCATCTGTAAAATGAGTCTAATAATAACATTTGCCTCACAGAATTGTTGTGAGGATCAATGAGGAAATATTTATACAGTGCTTTGCAAATCTTAAAGTGCTGTATGTACTAATTATTTTATCATCAGTAATGTTTTTAAATACATAAAATAAACTACATAGATCCCTCCTACCTTCATTATTACTGTAGAGGGCAATACCATCCTCCCAGTCCCTCAGGCTCAAAACTTAGGAATCATCCTGGATCCCTCACCATCTCTCACCACTCCCACCCCCATATCCAATCTATTGCCAAGGCCTGTTGATTTCACCTTTGCAACTCCTTTGCAACACCCCATTCTCTCCTCTGACACTGCCACCAGTCTAGTGCAGACTCTCATCACCTCACACCTTGATTATCGCAATAGCTTGCTGGTGGATCTGCCTATCTCGAGTCTCTACCCACTCCAGTCCATCATTCAGCCACTAAAGTAGTTTTCCTAAAGAGCAGGTCCAATCATGTTACCTCCCTACTCAATGAATACCAATGGCTCTCTGTTGCCTCCAGAATCAAATACAAAATGATCTGTTTGGTGTTCAAAGCCCTTCATGATCTAGTCCACTCCTATCTTTCCAGTATTCTTACATCTTATTACCCAACATTAACTCTTTGATTCATTGACACTGGCCTCCTGGCTTGTTCCACAAACAATACTCCTATCTCTCATATATTTAGGCATTTTCTCTGGCTGCTCCCCATGCCTGGCATGCTCTCCTTTCTCTCGTCTGCTCTGACTACTAACCTTCCTGGCTTCCTTTAAGTCACACCTAAAATCTCCTCTTCTACAGGAAACCTTCCCCAACCCTTTTTAATTACAGTGCCTTCCCTCTGTTAATTCTTTCCTATTTATCCTGCACATAGCTTGCTTTGTGGATATTTGTTGAATGGCGTCTTCCCCATTAGATTGTGATGGCAGGGATTATTTGTTGCCTCTTTTTGTATCCCCAGCACTTAGCACAGTTTGTGGCACATAATAGATGCTTAATAATTGTTTATTGATTGACAAACAGTATCAAAATATTTAAAAAACAAGTACACAGGCCCTCTAAGAATCCACGGACTAGGTGATCCCTAAATTTCTTCTTAGATTTAAATCCTATAATGTCATAGTTCTGTGAATACAACCTGGCCTCTGACTCTTAATCAGGTACCCTTTCCCTTACACCTTGCTGCTTCTCATGGTGAGAACCTTTTTTTAACAAAACCTTATAGCTTCTTGTTACTAACTGATATGGGCTAATAATCTCCTTTTAAAAAAGGTTTGCTCAGGTCCTCTGTGGGTTAATAACAACAGTCAATGTGGGCAGCTAGGTGGCACAGTTTATAGAACACTGGCCCTGGAGTCAGGAAGGACCTGAGTTCAGACACTTGACACTTACTAGCTCTAGCTGTGTGACTCTGGGTAAGTCACTTAACCCCAATTGCCTCACTTTAAAAAAAAAAAAAAACAACAACAAAAAACAGCCAATAGAGAAAGGTGGGGCTGAGGTTCTGGCAACACCAGAGAAGAAGAGAAAGATGGACCTGTGATAGACTGGCACACTAAAGGTTAGAGATTTGAAATAAGGAATATTGAATCTATAACTGGGGAATATAGTCTATGAGAGAATTGTGAACTGTGAAATGAAACCCAGAATCTTTTCAGCATTTACAATGCCGTGCTCTGATCTGGAGTGAAAAACAGTGTGACAAAGTAGTTTATTTAAAACACACATACATACATACATACATACATACACGTGCACACACACGCGCGAGCGCACACACACACACACACACACACACACACACACACAAATTGTAAAGCGGGGATAGGAATGAACCATGTGTGGAAGTTAGCTGAAACCATGTTGGAAGCTAGCTGAAATATTCCCAATGATACTCTCTTTATTGTTCCGTCTTGGCTTAGCCCCTGTCAGTTAGTAGCATATTGGGTGGTATGGAACCCAAACAGCAGGTGAGAGTCATAAAGTCCAGAACTGAAAGAACCTTAGAGATCATCTAGTTCAATTTCCTTATGTTATAGATTAGGAAACTGAGGCACAGAGAGATGAATTGAATTGTTCAAGGTCACACTGAGTTAGTGGCCAGACTGAAACTAGTACTCAGAACCTCAGAGAGCAGTGTTCTTTCCACTGCAGGACACTACCTTCTCTGTTAGGAGCTAAGGCCAACTGGCTGAAATTTAGATTTAGAGCCTATGAGTTAGAATCTTGGGATTTAAAATTCTAAACAACTTAGAGTTTCCAAAATGTGGTGAACATGGTAGCATGCTGCTATATTCCTTGCATGGTCTTTTGGTATCTATTATTGCATCCTGATTGTGATTTTTGGTTAAGCATAAACAATGGCTCATGCAGAGGCAGTGTTGTCTGGTGGATAGAGAGCCAGTGTGGAACCACTTCTGGTACATTCTGGCTGTATGACCCTGGATAAGTCACTTAACTTTTCAGTTCTCTAAGCACATTTTAAGATTATAAATTATAGAGATACCCCAGCTTGCATTGGTAGAGGGAGCTTCCTCACCTGGAAGTTTCTTAAATGATCAATCCATATTTGTTAAGCTGTATGCTGGGTACTATACTAAGCTCTGGGGAGCAAAGGACAGTTCCTGCCCTCAAAGAGCTAATCTAATGAAAGCATAATGGGTCCAGTCCCTGGCACTTTGAACATGATTGGCCGGTGTTTATGTTTGCTGGATGGTTTGACACCTGTCACTGGCAGAATTCTGGGAACAGATAGGAAAAAATGGCATATTTATAGATCCTGCCCAAAGGACGGCAGTCACCATAACAGAAGCCAATCTGCTAGTCCCATAGTGTTTACTTGGTGTGTGGCCTAGAAGGGATCATAGACCCCTGTCCTGAGACACAAGATCTAGGACCAAATCCTTTTCAGTTAGAACTTATCCTAGAGCAAGATGCTGCGTGGAGCCCCAGAGTGACTTAAATAGACATCGTGTTTGCCTTTTGAAAGCCTATAACCCCAAATGGACAACATTGGCAAGAACCAACATATAAAAAGCACATGGAGACACAGAACTATGCATGCAGAGACAACAGTGTGACACAAGCCCCAATCATTGCCTAAATAAATAAAGATGAGTGTTTGGGGGTGGTTAGCATGCTGTGAAAAGTGTGAGGAGCTTTGGGGAATTCAGTGGAGTGAATATGTATGGAGGAATCAACACCTCATTTCCTCTCTTTAGGAGAATCAATTCAAAATAAGACTGTGAGGGAAGAACTCTCTGCTGTGCTCAGAAGTAAGGGGCACTGTCTTTCTGATGGCTTCTTCTTGCTTCCCCTTATCCCGAGGCCCTCCTGTGAATTAAGGAGCTATGTAGGTAGATTGTGGAGGATTCCACTTATCTCTTCTTTCTGCCAGAGGGAGGGTTTGCATGCTATTGTATCTTTTGAGCAAGCAAAAGGGGTGGGGGGGCAGAAGGTAAGGGAAAATTTAACTCAGAAGCATCTCAGGGGCCTTTCTACTATCCTCAGGGGAAAACAAATTACCCAGAATCAGAATAATTCACCTATTACTTGGTTGATAGAGTTGAGGAAGAGAGGGTGGGGTGGGGGGGAAGAGAATGGGTTATTTTTAGCACAATAGCATTGAAGATTTGAAAATTTCAGCAATTCAAGATTTTATTCTGCACATTAAATTGTTGTTTCTTGAGCATCTATGAGAGCGGGGTAGCAGCTCTGAGTGACAGTAAAAGTCATTCTGTCTTGTAGTTAAGTGCACTCAGACAGCACTTTGTCAATGCCTTCCCCTTCCCCCTTCACTGTATCAGTCTAAGAACCTAGGGATAGGTAGGATGGGGGCGGACAAGGAAGGAGTTGACTAAAACGGTTTTCTGCACAGTTTGCTGCTCTCACAGGTTTTTCCTTCTTCATGTATAACTTCTTTTTTTTTCCCCTCACCCATTTCCACTCTCCCTGGTGGAGAGAGCACAAATCCCATTAGATCCTTTTCCTATCTGAACAACCTGTACAAAGGGGGGCTTATGACAGCATCCTGCTGGATTGCAGCCTGCATTCCACTGTGACAGCAATGTTGCCCAGGTTCTGTACCTCCTGAAGTAATTGGACTGCATCACCTAATGCATAAGCCAATGACAAATTGAGGACAGATTTCTGTAAGCTCTAAATGTTTAACACCTAGCACCAGATTTTCAAGTTTGCAGTTTAAGGGTACGCTACCACCTGTTATCTCTTTCCATATGTATACCACAGGGTGTTAAAAATGAGCTCATAGGATATTTAGATTTATAGGTAGTATGGTATTTATTAATTCTTTCCCTACTCTTTCCCTCTTCACAAAGTCTAATCTATAACAGTTAACAAGTTTGGTTAGATTTATTTCAAAGGATATTATTTCCTTCCCTCTATAGAAGATCATGTTAGTATATCACATTGGTCCAGTGGAAAGAACATTGGTCTAGGAGACAAAAAAGACTTGAGTTGCTATTGTTGATTCGTTTTGTGACCTTGGGCAAGCCATATAACCTCTTCCTGCCTCAACTTCCTTGGCAATAAGATGGGAATAAAAACAATTTATAAGATGATTGTGGGGATAAAATAAGATAATAGGTGTCATTGTATTTTGAAAGAAGAATTTTTAAAAGCTCTATATAATCAGCAGCATGTAATGAAAAAGATCTGGCTTTGGAATCAAAGGATTTGGATTTGGAATGTTACTTCACCTTATGTGTACTATTTAACTTCTCTGGACTTCAGTTTCCTCTGCTGCAAAATGAAAGAGTTGGACCAGGTGATCTCAGAACTAGCTCCCTTTTGCTCTTAAGTATGTGGTTTTATGATCATAGTAGTAGGGGTATATTGCTTACAGTTGAGAAGTTATTTTCCATTTTCTTTATCCTGTTTCACTTTTGTAGTCTAGGCTCTGTTATTTCATCATTTGTTTCATATTAAATGATTTCTCTCCCGGTAATGCTTAACTACTGCTTTTCTCTGCCAAGGAGCACAGTTGGAAAAGACAGAATAAAAATGACTAAATGGAAGTTGATAACCAAAATAAGTAAGGAGATGGTAAGAGAACTTCTGACTGCTTTTGATAAGTCCAAATCATCAGTCCAGGATGAACCACTAGGTCCTTGGGTTTTTAAGAATTGTAAGAGTTCCGAGACTTAGAAAAATATGGAAAGACTTGGACTTATCAAGGAAGATGTTATCCATCCTCAGAGAAATGGGAAAAACAAGTATAGTATGGTCTTGCATAGATGCATATGTCTATATGAGCATGATTATAGACATCTAAGTGTATGTATGTGTATGTAAGGGTATGCATGTAAGTATATGTAAACATATATGTTTGTATGCATAAGTATATATATGTATGTGTTTATATACATACATACATAAGTGTGTGTATGTGCACTTAATTGTAGCCTTCTGGATGGAGAGGCAGAGGAAGGGGGATAAAAAGAACAAAGTAAAAAGGATACAGCAGAGAACGAAAGAAAACTTACAATGAAGTGAAGAAAAGATGGATAGCTCTGGACACAATGTGTAGTATTTATTACATAAGCTTTGTTGAAATGGAAATCTATTGCTATATATTTTGAATCCTCTCTTACATTCTGCTGTGCATATGGCAGTGCTTTTCTTATTTTGTATTTAAGTTTAAAATAAATTAATTTTAAAAAAAAGAAAAAGAGAACTGTAAGATGAACTGCTCAACCTGTGTCAATGATGTTTATTTTTTAAATATGCTAGAGAACAAGAGTACTGTTGGTTTAGAAAAAGGGCAAATGTCTCTACTATATAATTTTGGAAGAGAATAGATTCTGTAAGTCACTGAGCTTCACTTGTATTTCTGGCAAAGTTCTAGAATATTTTATTAAAAAATAATTAGTGAAGAGCAAAAAAAAAACCCAAGAAGCAGTGACTACAAAAGGCCCACACTGCTTCAACAACAGGTCATGCCAAGGTCACTGGCTTTCCTTTTTCCATTTGACTAGGCTATTAGACTGATAGATCAGGAGAGTGATATATAGTTTATCTAGATTTTATCAAAGCATTTGACCATCTCTTATACTATTCTTGTGGACTGGCTTCAAACAGTTAGATGAGGGTATGGTTAGCTGGACTGGACCTGGTTGAATGGATTTGACCAAAGGGAAGTCATTATTGACGTTAATGATTTTATGTCAACTTGTAAGTTTTCTAATGGAGTACCCCAGGGATCTCTGCTTGGCTTTGTGCTGTTTAACATCTTAAAAAATGATTTGGATGTATACATGCTTGGAGCTCATGTGGCATAGCAAAGAGAGGGCTAGACTTCTACTCTTACCTTAAGACATGTGCTAGCTATGTGATCATGAGAAAGTTACTGACTAATACAAGCTTCAGTTTTCTCAGTAAAATGAAGATAATAATTATACCTGCATCACAAGGATGCTGTCATAAGATGAGGTAATATGTATAAAACTCTGCAAACCTTAAGGTACTATATAAATGTGAACACTCATTATTGTTGTGGTAGTCACTACATTTTCAGAGGATGTGAGGGATAGCTAATCCATTGGAAATTAGAGTGAGGATTTGAAAATATCTCCAGAATTTAGGACCAAATCTGATAAAATGGAATTTGACAGGGGGTAAATATTAAAGTCTTTGGGGTAAATGAAATAACTGCAAGTTATCAGTTTGTATGAAAAACATCTGGGGGTAGGGGGTAATAGATTTCAACCTCAGCGTGTGTGAAGGCAGCCAGGAAAGCTACTGTGACTTTAGGATGTATTGAAAGAGTGACTGTGTAAGACTAGGTTTCTCTGAATGTACTCATTCTTCGTCAGACAACAACATACACACCAAATTTTAAGAAGGATGTTGATAAGTTGGAGAGTAACGTGAGAGTTTCCACCAGGGTGGGCAAGGGCCTAAAGATTATGCTATATGAGTATTAACGGAAAGAATTGGGAATGTTTAGCTACAAAAAAGACAAGAGTTTGGGGGCATCAGTATAACCATTTTTCAAGTATTTGAAGGTCTGTCATGTGAAGCTTGGATGACCACCAGTCATGTGTGTTAAAGCAGACATTCTTATTTTTTATTGCTTCTAGGAAGAAATGCAAATTCTTCAGCTTGGGATTTAAAGTCTGGCTCTAATCTGTATTTGCAGACTGGTTTCACATCATTCTCCCTCACTACTGTTAATTCTAGCCAAATTAGCCTACTTACTGTACTCCATAAACAACATTTTCCACCTCCGTGTCTTCATCCTCCATACCGGACATGGCCTCCTCCACTTCTTAGCTCAAGTGCCATCTTCTAGACCATACCCTTGTTCTCTCCTAGTCTCTCCACAGTTTCTTTGTACTTGGCATGTAATTTGTTTTTACTTATCTGTATACATGTATTTTTCCCCCATCCTAGCCCCACAAGTAAAGTGAGGTCAAGGACTGTCTTAGTTTGGTCTTTATAATCCTAGCACCAAATACAGTGCTTGGCAGAGAGTAATCAGTTAGTAAATGCTTGTTGAATCCAATGGAATTGAATGCATTGATTTCACCTTCCCTTTGTCCTCACCCTGTCTATCAGGTGAGAAACCTCTGAGGTATTTGGGGTGGAGAAAGGGGAAATTTGGGGAATGGGTGGAGTCAGTACATTATAAAGATTTTATAGTCTCAGATGTTAAGAAAGAGCTTATATAGTTTAAATTTTGGCCACCTGGGAATGTATCTCTCAAACTGTGATATTATTTGGCCTAATATTGTTGAAACCCATTAGCTATTTTTTAAGTGGGGCTATCTCTGTAAGGTAGAAATCTTGATTTTCATCTTAATTCATGTTTCTGTCTTGCATTAAAAGTAGAGAAGTGTATGGATGAGTTGTTACTGTGAACATATAGGAAAGGATGCACATTTGGGAGAAAGGCTTTTCAGGTTGAGAGGCCATGAAACAAAATTAGTGAATTAGGTGTTAAGATAATAGCGTAAATATGATACACAGCTTATTGGCAACTGGACCAGACTTGGACATAGCAGACTTTTTACAAAGCAGTATTTCTTAGAATAGGAGTAATTGGTGCAGTAGCCATTTTGAAGGGTTGTTTAAACGTGTGTGGGCACAGGGTATACAAATGATGCCTCATTGTTCACTCTAAACAGTAACCAACACTAACTCTTGCAAATTGTAGGAGATGGGAGGAAGTCAGGCACCTAATACATGCACGTGGCAGTATAGGACCACTCTATTACTTATGGCTTAGATTTTCTTTACCCACTGGTCTTGAGCTATGGCAGGTGGTCTTCCAATTTGAGGCAATAAATTAATGGCCATTTCCTTCTAATCCCAACTGCTTCTCCATGGCGTTTGGCACGTAGTTTGGCTTTTATAGCCATTGTGCATATGGCACCAACCTGTGACTCAGTGTGTATTAATATTGACAAAATTTACCTGTGGTTTTACATTTATAAGTAAGTGCATTTAAAACTTAATCCCAAGGTTTGTTTAGATCAGGCTTTTGCAGACATTGTAATTACATTTCTTCTCTGGTCCCCAGGTTGTATATTCCCCACCCCCATACCACATTCCTAAATAGTATGTGCTTCTAAAGGAAAATGAGTGTATTGAAGCAATGTATTTCATCCACATGTCCAAGGTGCTGCTAGGCCTTTTCTTCCTATGCATGGTCACTTTTGCTTTAAATTACAGCTCCAGAAAACAGGTGGAGGGGATAGAAAGAGAAGGAAAACTGTTGAGAAGTTTTAGTTGTCTGTAATAAGTTTTCAGAACACTTCCATTTAGGTTCAAGGTTTGGCAAGTCAAGTGCAAAAAGAAAGACTTTTCTTTTTTTCTTTTCTTTTCATTTCCCTCCCTCTCCTTCCCTCCTTTCCTTGGACTTGCTTATGCTTCCTATGAAAGAGGTTGGAGTTCCCTCAGGGAGAGGGCCTGCCTTCTTCTTCAGGAAATGTTGATTTTTATTATATGGAACATTTGTTTTTCATAGAGATTTCCATTTCAGCATAAAAATGTTGAAATAGTTGGTTCTAATTTATATGTGAAAAATAAATAAGCTTTGCATGGAAATGTCTCAGGGTGCAGTTACATAATGATGACTGCCCTGTACTTGTTACATAGACAGCACCATCTAATTGAAAGCATCCTTTTTTTGTAAAATTGATGGCTTCCAACTGCTTTTTGCCCACCTCTCTGCAAAACCAAGTGGTTGTTTCAAGTTGAAAGTCTTACTGTTAAAAACAAGAAAACCTTTAAAAGTATGTCTTGTTACTAATAACCTGATGGGGTTTTGTTTTGTTTTGTTTTTGTGGGTAGGGGTGGAGAGGCCTTGATCTGTGATTTCAACCCAGTTAATTTCTGGTCGGGGGAAACTCTCTCCAACGCTCTGCAAGTTATGGTGTTAGAGAGCATCCTGGCTCACTGAGAGGTTAAGTGATTTGCTTGTGGTCAGATAGCCAGGATGTTTAAGAGGCAGGAAGAACTGAAGCTAGAATTTCCTGACTCCCAGGATAACCATCTAGGCATTGCTACACTTCTTCTCTACATTGAATTACCTCCCCACCCTAGTACGTGGGGAAATTAAAATCTAGAGATTTTTCAGGAAGCCCAGTGCTTTGACTTCTGGGCCATTCTTTGAGAATAGGAAACAGAACTAATTTTAATGATGCTAAGTAGATAATTTCAAAGTTTAGGATATTAAAATGTATGTCTTTAATCCCTTTGATTTCCTGTTCCATTCCTACCTCTACTCTTCTCCATCCCACAAGACTCTAACAACAATTGACTGTTTCTTATATACCTCCAAGAGCTTCCCACTCCACAAACCAAAGTGTCCTTCTCTCCTCCCCCTGATAAAAAGGTGTATCAATGTCTTCTCCTGAAACAATATATTCTTCCTCATTGGCCTCTGTGTGGTATATATGGTATTATAAATACCTCTTTTTTTTAAAAAAAAAGTATAATAAGATGACAGTGTTTCCATAATGAATTCAGTAGCTGCTTTCTCTTCCTCACTAGTCTGAATTGTAGGAAACAGAATACAAAAGATTGGAGTGCTTTTTAAATAAACCCTAGCTAATTACACATACAACCGCATTCACTAAATGGACATATTTTCAGTGCTTTATTTGCTACAGAATGCCACCTGTTCAAGATCTAAACTATTCATAAGTGCAGATTTAGCACCCATTTAAACATACCACCACAACTTTTGCATGTTCAGTCCAAGCCTCCTTTTTGTTCTAATTTAAAATTCAAGCCCTAACTCAGAATTCATATTTTAGCCTCAGTGATGTGTCATGCCTTGCCACAGGGATGTTCATTTGAATCTTTGTATGCTTTGTTTACTTGGCATTCAGTTCAGTTCACCAAGCATTTAAGTGCCTACTATGTGTCAGGCACTGTGCTAGCCGGTGGTGCTGGAGTTAAAAAAAAAAAAACACAAATCAAAGTCCTTAAAGTATACTGGCAGTGGCCAGAGAGAGCTGATGAACCCTGAGTGTAGATTGAAGCATACTTTTTCCACTTTCTATATTTTTCTGTGTGTGCGTGTGTGTTTTCTTTACAATACGGCAAATATGTTTTGCATGACTTCACATGTATAATTCATATCATATTTCTTGCCTTCTCAGGGTTTGGGGAAGGGAAAGGAGGGAGAGAATTTGGAACTCAAAGTTTAAAAAAATTTAAATGTAATCGGGTAATATCAATGAAATAAAAATTATACTGGGGATGGTGATGGTGGTAGAAAGGGCACTGGTAGCAAAAAGGAAAGAAAATCGAGAGAAAGGGATACAAATACAAAAATATATTCAAAATAATTTGGTATTGGTAACCCAGGAAATCAAATTTAGGGGAGGGAATAAGCACGCATATGGTGTCTACTATGTTTGAGGCACTGTGCTAAGTGATTTTTTACAATAATGGGGTAGAGATGCTATTATTTTCATTTTTAACAGCTGAGGAAACTGAGGCAATGAGAAGTTAAATGACTTGCCCAGGCTCACATAGCTAGTAAGTACCTGAGGTTGGATTTGAACTCAGGTTTTCCTGACTCCAAGCCCAGCTTTTCTTCCATGCTACCAGCTGCTTCTATTTAGGATAGTGCATTTAAGCTGAGCTTTGAAGAGAGTCCAAGAGATTGAGGTAAGGAGGGAGGGCATTCCTGGCATGGGGGACAACCTGTGCAAAGACATGGACATGAGGATTGGAATGCTGTATACAAGAAGCATTATATAGATAAGTTGGGCCAGAGTGTAGAGTAGATGAGGCAGGCTAATGTATAGTCAGACTGGAATAAGGGTCAGGAATGAGACTAAAAAGTCAAGGAAGTCTAAGGTTGAGAAACCTAGGGTACTGGAAGGATGAAGGTGCTCTTAACAGAAACAGGGAATTTAGGAGGAGGGGAGAGAAAGGGGGCAACTTTGATTGTCTTCTATTTTATAATGACATTTGGTCCCCTTCATGCCATATTTGAATGCACGGTTTAGAACAGGAATTGGCAAACCCTAAGACCTGGAGTGGGGGTGGGGTCAAATCTGACCCACAAAAAACACAAAACTTTACTTAAAAATCTAAAAAACAGCTTTTTAGGTGGTAGTCTGTACAAAAACAGGCGCAGCTTACCTGACCCCTGTTGTAAGAACATTTTCATGATTTGAAGGTTTCAGTTTTATTCTTTGCATAGCTCCATAAATATCTTATCAGTAATCATTCCAATGAAAATATCTTCCTCAAAGAACTTAAGGTTTATTTAGTTAGTTTCCTGGTTGGAAATAGCCTGTAAAGGGGACTTTCCAGAGTTACGTGCGTTAGATTGAAATGTTCTCATTTTTGAGGTGATTGATAGGGATGGAGGAAAAAAAAATTGTCTGGTTCTTCTACCACATCCCAGACTATGGGTGGGACAGGCAGCTTAGTGACTGCTAATTCCACATGGGTGGAAGGCTAACTAATACTAACAACCTCACCAGAGACACTAGGAAGATTCCTGATTGGCTTAGGATAAGCCTGGGATTAAAGAAAAAATGAATCATTGAACCCAGAAGGATAAAACTCACAACTGTTCCCAAGTATGTTCTTGCAATGCAGATGCCGTTCTTTTCCCACCAAAGGTGTGGGGTTTTAGTTAAGGATCAGATTAAAAAGTGTATTTGCCACTCACTTTGGAGCTAGGTTCATTTAGTTGCATTTCTAAATGACCTCACCCTCCTGTAATGTTTCTGAATTTGCTTATATTCTTTTCCCTTAAAAATAAATCCTAGAGAACACACTTTTTTTTGTTGTTGTTGTTGTTCTGGAGAACACACTTTTGGGTTCGAGAGTACGTGGAGACAGTGAGAAGGAAGGAAGGAAGGAAATGGGCACTAAGACGGAGCTCCAAAATATTGAAACCACAGCATAAGGAAGAGGAAAGGTGATTGATTGGATCTGGGGTTGGCAGAGTTCTGAATTCCATGGATCATTCCAGCTTAGGAACCTTGGAAGGACAGAGAGGTAGGTTCCTTGAGTTGTGTGGTTCAGTGAGTTGTGTAAGGAAAAGCAACAACAATAACAAGGTCTCCTGGAACAATTCCAAGAGGCAGAGAACCCAGTGTCCTCAGAATGGAAGACTCAGGGTTACATCCTTTACACAGGTTGAAACGAGGTTTTGTTTTTTTTTAAATAAGCGTACATTCATTTAGCACTTTGTCCTTTATAAAGTACTTTGACATACAACCTCACTGTTACTTTTGTTTTACTTGTCAGAAAAATCCCCAAAGATAGGCACCCATGGTAGAGTTGAGCGAGCACTGGATAAATATCAATTAATTAATTAATTAATCTTATTTATATTATTTATATAATTATTATTAAATAATCATGATTAATAATACTTTTACTTCCTACTTTATTACCTTAAGGAGGACAATGCACTTTTCTTGGAATGGCTTTTGAGGTAAATAGTTTAACTCTTATTACCTCCATTTCAAAAATGGGGAAAACTGAAGCTTTCAGGGGTTCTGAGTGGGAGTCAGTGTTGTCAAACTACCCCTCTTTTTTGAGAATTATTTGTTTTCCTTTAGAATGACAAGTTTAGTAAAGTTTGTTTCATTAATCAATTTTAATAATGAAGTCCATCCGTGTATGCAGTCTTTATAAATTCGTAATGAATTGAATTGTTTTTGGAGAGCATTTTTCTTCTGTGGCGAGGAAAGGAAAATTAGAATTTTAAATGAAACTTGAATCACCCAGCTCTTTTCTGAAAGATGTCTCCATTTGCAAAGGCTGGTAGGGAAAAGCTGTACAAAATAAAGTGGTTTCTAGGAAAGAAAGTTTCTTAGTTATGCTGACGGGATCTTCTATCTTTCTTGGAATTATGTCCAGTCTGCAGTTGTCTGGTGTTGAAGATATTCATCTACGTTTATCATACCAGGAAGCTCTGGTTGAAGTCATATAGCAAGATATCAGAAAGAAAACACTTACCTGTCCTGAAAGTCTTTATTTCTTATTAAGCTTTGACACCACCAGCTCCCATTCCTCCCTGAAATTCCTTTCCCTTTTATCTCCTTTGAAACTTCTCCTTCCTGAAGAATAGCTAACAATAACAGTAATGTTTTCTATTTAACTACCAGTATTAGGACTTCAGACACATTCCTCTTCAAACTCTAATGGAACTCCATTGCTAAGGAGAATTCTATTGCTTCTCCTGCTCAGGGATATCTTCTTTGTATACATCTCCCTTTTATGTTGGTGGGAGGGGGCAGTGAAAGAGGAGTAAAGTGAGTGTGCTATTTAGGCATTTGCCCATTTGGATTATTTCATAGTATGCTCATATACTTGTCAAAATAGCTTTATTATAGGCATTCTTTTTCAAGTAAAGAGAACCCTTGGATTTTAGAGATAGAAGAGACTTTAGAGATTATCTTGCTCTGCCTAGGGCTAGCCTGAGACAACATGGAGCCATAAAAAGCAAAAATATAAAATTGCTAGAAAGAGAAAGGGCCACAGTTCCCTTAGTTGTTAGTGAGTGGTTAACTCCCCTCCGCATTTTGCATTTACTTATCTGTGTAGAGCAGAAGTATCAAACTTGCTTAGAGACAAGTGCCCACAAACCTCCAGTGTGCAGCCTGAACCAGATTAAAATGTAATTGGGAAATGTTTAACAAAATAAATAAAAATACAGTAGAATATAGATAATGTTAATTTGTGGTTTTCCATATCATTGCCAGCAGGGATCTGTTTCTGTTTGAGTTTGACATCACTGGATGGTGTTGTTTCTCCCCAGTAGACTGTAAGCTTCTCGAGGGCAGATGTTGGTTAATTTTTATTTTTATATCCTCAGAGTGCCTGGCACATAGTCAGCACTTGAATGTTTTTTGAGTGAATCAACTCTAGGATCTGTGGGGTGTGAATTAGAGAAGAAAACTAAAGAAAATTTCAGTAAGAGCAGGAAATGTACAAATTACAAAAACCATGTCAGTCCTCTCAGTGAGGGAGTAAGGATCAGAACAGAGTGAAATGGAAGCAGAACCAGTAGCAGAAGTTGCATTTACAGAAAACCAGCTACCCTGATTTTATGCGTAAAGACTTTGTCTGGTGACTAGTGGGAGACTGAATCTTATTTGGGTGACTATGGAAACACCCACAGTGTTATCACTAGGAACCTTAGGGGCCATCTCGTGCAACCCTTAATTTTACACATGAAGAAACTAAGGTCCAGGAAAGTTAAGTGACTTGTCTGAAGTCACATACATAGTAAGTGTCAGAGGTGGAATTTGAACTCAGGTTCTTTAATTTCACCCTAGCAATTTGAGGGCATGTACTTTTGTTGGGGAAAAGGTAGAGACTGGACCTGTGGTTTCTTTGATAGGGAACATTCAGATGAGGAAACTATCCCTATGGATGCATGTCAGCACCTTCTCTCCTGCCCAGTTCGAGAGATTTGCCTAGAGCAGAGGTGGGGAACCTGTGACCTTGAGGCCACAGGTGGCCTTCTAGGTCCTCGGGTGTAGCCTTTTGACTGAGTCCAAGTTTTACAGAACAAATCCATTTATTAAGAAGATTTGTTCTGTGAAGTTTGGATTCAGTCAAAGGGCACACCCGAGGACCTAGAAGGCCACCTGTGGCCTCAAGGCCGCAGGTTCCCCACCCCTGGCCTAGAGCACTATTAGGTGGCTTGCCCAGGGTCATATAATCAATATGTGTCAGGTGGGACTTGAACTCAGGCTGTTAAATCTTTCCTGAGATTGCCTCCTTCCTTACAGAATTCACTGGAAATTTAGAGCCAGAGGCCATGATCTTGCTCTTCTCAGAACATTTCAGTCTAGAAATAATGGAACTGAGGAAGGGCTGGTTTGGCATTGAGGTAGAGTCCCTCAGTATCCCCAGTTCTGAGATCATAGGCACTGATTTGGACGGTCTGCCCTGACAGCTGGCTCTGGTAACTGTGGGAACAGTGTCACATTCCTCAGGGGTCAAAGGCGTCATTTCCCCCAACACTTTGGGCTCTTGCTGGCAAAGAAAATGAAAAGATTATTTTGGAAGCACAGGGATGATCTTAGAATGATCCCCTCCTCCCCCATTTTATCATTTTAGAAATGAGGAAACCAAACTCCAGAGGTTCAGTATTTGCCGACTCCAACTGCTAGTATTTCCTCTCCCCAACCACAACCTATGTAATTACCTTATATTTATTCCATATATAAATACACATACATACATACACATACATATATACAGACATATACATATTATCTTCATTGTTATAATATAAGCTCATGGAAAGAAAGGATTATTTCATTTTTTGTCTTTCTATCCCAGTGCCTGACACGAGTCTTAATAAGTGCTTGTTGATCGAATGAATGATTGCCTAATATCACATAATTAGCTAGTGACAGAGCTAGGGTAGAACCTAGGTCATCTGACTTTCTATCTGGTGCATTTTCCACCACTCCTCTCCAATTAATCGAGATTTTCTAGAAGAGTGGTAAAACTGATTTTGCTGGAAGTGTTTATTTGATTTTATCATGTAGTAATGGAGGAGTTGATTAGGCTCTGAACAACTGATTTTCTCCCCTCTATTCCCCATGCCAATTATGTAACACAGAAAGTGAGGGACAGATAACAGAGACAACAAGGTATTAAAGTTTTAAATGAAGTGTAGAGGACAAATTACATATCTTTGTTATGCCTTTATGAAGAATAAAGTACTTATTAGGAGCAAATTTGATGGAATTAGAGGGTAAGTTGCCATTGGCTAACAATAGATTGGCCACACACGGTCTTTAAAAAGCAAGCTTGCCAGCTCTAGAATCAGTTAAGGAAGCTTCATGATGTGTGGTCTTTTGCAGCAAAAAAGTGACCCAGTTACAGATTTTAAAGAGAATTAGCCCTGGGAATTGTAAATGGAGCTAAAAGAGGAGCAGACCCAGGGAGCCAACTGAGTAACCTGCCCAGCAGAGATTTTTATATCTAGTAGGGAGCATCCTGAGGATACCACGAAGAAAAAGGATATCAGAGTCCTTTGGTGCCAGAGGTATGTGTTGCCTTGGCCATATGTTCCCTATGGGATTACCATACTACTAAAGTACACTCTGTATGTGTCCATGCCTCCCACAGATACTATATGTCCCAAGTTTAGGGGAGGAATCTTCTTAATTTGTACTGTTCTTAATTCACAATCTCAGTAAATATCTTTGCTTTGACCTATTTGTGTCTACTGCTTGACTACTAAAATTATGAACACTGGTAGGGGCTTGTGAGGTATAGTTTAAGGGGTGTAGATGCTCAAAGTGCCTTAAGCTCAGGGGAGTAGTCATCTCCTTGGGAACCCAAACTCAAGCAAGGCAGTGGTATGCTGAAGGGAGTGACGATACAGAATTAAATTGTTAGTTTAATTACTCCAGTTCATAATATTTCTTACACTCCCTATTGCTTTTAGTTAAAGTGCTTTGTTTGTAGCATCAAGATCCTGAGTCTGAGAAGGATTTTAATTGTCTATCCTTTAACCATGAATGTATCTATGCTTTATAAAAAATTGGAAATACTTAAAGCATTCAGATTTTAATGTTTGAAAACATTTTGAGCTCTGACCATCAGGCTGGCTTACTTGAAGTCTTCATTGAAATGGCAGATCAGATTGTGGGGTTGGGATGAAACTTAGCTTGCTGTGTCATCATAGGTTTAGGAGCATAATTTTAGAAGTTCAGATTACACATGAGAAGTCTTTTCTTAGATTAGTTCCTTATATGTTCCTTCTTTCACTCTTTCCACTAGCTGTAGGTCAGTGAGAACTCTTTCCAAATTTTACCTCAGATTATAACTATTTAAGTGCATGGCATATCATTCTTGACCATCATCACCACCTCCTTCCCACCACTGTATAGTCATTGGGGCAAGGACTCTTATTTTTCATCTTTGTAACTACACTACCTGATAGGACTATGTACATAGGATAAATATGCACTCCTTTGTGTAACTTTTAAAGTCCTCAACAACCTGGCCCCAACCTGTCTTTCATGGTTAAGTTGTAGTTTAATGCCACTCCCACATTTGGCAATCTGGCTTAACTGGCCTTTTCTTTGTTTTTCATGTGACACTCCATCTCTTTGCTGTTACACCATTTGCCCCCCAGGTGAACAATCTATTCCTTACTTCTTTCCAGCTCACAGAATTCCTCTCTTTCCTCAACACACAACTCAAGTATTGCCTTGTACAAGAAGCCTTCCCTGATTTTCTAAAAAGCCAGTGCCTTCCCTTTCCAAATCTCTTGAATATTACTAATCTGTATTTATTCTCTTATCTCTCTTATCTTATCTATACTTACAAACTACAAGAATGTAAATTCCTAGAGGGTAAGTCCAGTTTCTTTTTTTGCATTTCCTCAGTATCCAGCAAATAGTAGGCACTTAGTAGATACTTAAGAAATGCTTGCCCAAAGACTCCTTTAGGGATTGATAGTAGGTGCTTAATATATTTGTTGAATTTGAATTTTCTTTCTTCACACCCATGGTTTCAAAAATGACAAGCAAATTTTTCCCTTTCCTCCTCAACTGAATAGAATTAGAAGCAGTACTTGGGGGATATAAACTACTATGTGATGCTATCAGCTGTCTTTTCACAAGGCTTCACAATAAATTACTTTCCATCAAAGGAAAAACTGTACTCCAGTGACATGCTGCCTCCCCCACAGAACCTAGTGGTAGCTATGAGTGAGCAAGAGAGGACTGGCAGAAACGCATCTGGGTTTGGGACTTTTTTCGGTTTCTGGTCTCCCATTTTCTGAACTACACATCCTGTCACTCCCAAAGATTGTGGCCGTGCTGTGTTTTAATGCTTCATTATCTGTGAAGAATTTGTTCTTCAATTCTCTGTGAGCTTTTCCAAGATCATAGAGCAGTTTGTGTGCAAAATACAAAACTCTGAGCCACACACATTATAAAAGCATCTTATTTTTCCTCCCCTGCTTATTATTTCTATTTAACTGCTGTGGAGATGCCCATCTTCAACCAGGACAAATAGAGTGGTGCAGTGGAAAGTGCATTGTACTCAGAGGACCTTATTGTGCTGCTAATACCCATGCGAGCTTAACAGAACTACTTCTCTCAGGATCTGTCTCTGTATCCATAAGATGAATCAGGTTGGGCCTAATGAATTATGACTTTCCTTTACTCCTATAATCCTAAAACTGAAGGGTTGGCATAACTTAAAAGAGAAAGTTGATAACCTATTGTATGTCTACCAGTTAAGTTCTTTGTCACTGGAAGCTGAAATCAGGGACATGTTTTGTACAGCACTTCTTAAACTTTGGGCCACGACCCCATATGGGTAGCAAAAAATTTGGCAATAGTAAAAGGTTTCTGAACGTGCAATGGCCAAAAACTAATTAAAAATCAAACAAGTAATGAATCTGAGGTGTCTGAGGAGCCCTTGCCCATGTTGCATCTCACAACTTCACTGCGGCCTTGATTCTGTACACAGAGCATGTGAACTTTGCACAGCCCCACACAGTGCCAATGAATGCTGCCAAAAGGCGAAAGGGGGTATGGAGTAGAAAAGGTGCAAGAAGCTCTGTAGCATACTGAACCCTAGGTCAGACCTCGACAAACTAAGGCTGTGAGATCTTGCCTTGAAGCAGCTAGGGTAGAGTGCTGTAATTGGAGTCAGGAAAACCTGAGTTCAAATCCTACCTCAGAAACTTACTAGCTTTGTGAACGTGGGCAAATCACTTAACTTCTGCCTACCTCATCTGTAAAATGGAGATAATGAGACGGCTAGATGGCACAATGGATAGAGTTCCAGGCCTGGCCTCAAGAGGACCTGAGTTCAAATCTGACCTCAGAAACACACTAGCTGTATGACCCTGGGCAAGTCACTTAACCTTGTTTGCCTCAGTTTCCTCACCTGTAAAATGAACTGGAGAAGGAAATGGCAAACCACCCTAGTATCTTTTCCAAGAAAACCCCAAATTAGGTTACAAAGAGTCGGATGTGACTGAAACAACAAAAGTGGAGATAGTAGCCCCTGCCTCAGAGGATTGTTGAGGGTCAAATGAGATGATATATGCAAAATGCCTTGTAGACTTTAAAAGTCTATGTAAATTCTAGCTACTACTGCTACTACTACCACCATTACCACCACTATTATTATTATTGTTTTCTATGCCCTGCAAGGCAGAAAGGGATATGAGACAGAAATGCATCACAACTTAGAATGATGCTGTTTCTTGCCTGTTAAAGATGCATAGTATACGTTGCTATTTGAAGAGAGCAATTTAGATTTATATTAAGGAATGAATAAATATGATGTGGTGATGAAATCTCATCTAGAGTGCATGCAGATTTATATGCTAATGATTATGTGTGTATGAAGATGGCAGTGCTTTACTACTGCAGTGCAGTGAATGGTATTATCTGTATCTAAATGAAAGCCCTGACTGGAAGCCTAGGAGTCTGAGGGGGAGGGGAGAACAACTCATGTGTCTCCCCCATTTACCATTGGGATGTGATTTAAGCAATGAAAAGAAATTGAGCCATATTGCTGCTTTTTTGTGCATCTTTCAGTAATCCAATGACTTCAAAGCACTTGACAAGACTTAAGACGGTTCTCAAAGATCAGGATTATTTTCTGCTGGCTTCATAGGGAACCTGCAGAGCTACACGGAGTGTATCATCTTGACTCTGTATGTCTTGATGATTAGATTTTTCCCCCTCTTTCTGGAAAGGCATTGTGGCGTACTGGTTAAAGCAGTGGACTTGGAGACAATAAGACTTGATTTCCTCTCACCCTTCTGATGCATCCCAGTAACCTCTCTGGGCCCAATCCTGTCTCACCTCTGTTCACAAACATTCTGTGGTTCCATGCTGCCTAATTTAATAAAAGTCTCCATACTTGAGCCTAGCATTCAGGCCCCTAGTCTTCCTTTCTGATTTGATTTCATATTACTCCTCTTTAAATACCTTTTGCTCTCCAACTGAGTAAACTACTCAGTTTCCTTCCTCAATCTCTGCTCCATATTTTCTCTTTCTTTGTTTTTGTTCACCTTATTCCTACAGCCCCTAATTCCCTCCCTCCTTTCCTGGCTCTCTTTGCTGAAGTCCTAATTATCCTGCAAGGCTCAATTCAGCTTTTCTTTTTACACTTAGCCAGAAGTTCTCTTTCTTAGGAATTTTCATACCACTTTAAAAAAATCTCTTACGACATTATTCCCATTCTGCCATGAATAATAGTTACCTGCATGCATATTTTATCTCCCTTATTAGGTCATACGTTCTTTTACATCAAGGACCGTATCTGATTCATATTTGTAATGCCTGCAACACCAATTTTTGTTGAATGGATTAATGAGGTCTAATTTTTCTACTTACTCTTTCACATCCAGAGATAATGTGGAATTTTGGAGAGCATTTGGACTGAGAGTTGGGAGTGATGGATTCTAATCCTAATGCCCCCACTAGTAAAGTGTGAGACTTTGAAGAAGTTGTTTAACTATCTCTCTGGACCTTAGTTTCTACATGGCATCATAGCCTGAGGGATGAAAGGGATCTCAAAGGCCATCATGCCAAAGCCTCCATATAACAGGTGAGGAACCAAGGCGAACATTGGTTAAGTGACCACCCAAGTGTTGTCCAGATAGTCAGAATTAGGATCCAGAGGCAGTGCTATTGCAAGTTTACTGTACCTCCTACCCTTACCTTCAGAATGAGGATCTTAAATGGCATCTCTCCCCGCTCTAAAATCTTTTGAATTTTGGGTGTCCATGCCTGCTATGGTTCAGCAGCTGCAGAATTTGGAGCCAGCTGTAGATTTTAGATCCAGCTGCAGTCTTTGTCCCTGGCACAAGACCCATGCAGAATTCTGCTATCTCTTCATACTTAGCTTCTTTTTTTTTAAAACAGCTGAGTCAATCAGGACTCCTATTTTCAGGATCCAAGTACTAGATCAAAAATACTTGGGCATTGCCCTAAGCAGCAATACCTGTTTCCAATTAACATCCCCCTGGACTACTCTACCCTAATTTGTAACCATATAAAGTACAAAAGTTTTTTAAGCTCCCTTTTGCCTGGGTCAGAAAACCCTCCATATTTGAGAATTAAGTGAAAATGAGGGAAATGGATATAGGTGTGTTTGAAGAGAAGGTAAGTAAAAGGAAACACTTTTTGTCTCTCTCTCATTAGACTTCAAGCTACTTGAGAGCAAGGATTCTTTTGCCTTTCTTTGTCCCCCACCCCCCAAACATTTAGCATAGTGTCTGGTACACATAGTAGATGCTTAATAAATGTTTATTGACTATCCCATGTGACAGTGTAGTACAAAGGAAAGAAAACTGGATCTGAAGTTAGGACTTAGACATAAGAGACATAGTCTCTTCTTAGTGTCTGTGGGCAGGTCACTTAATTTCTCTGGGTCTCAATTGCCTAATCTGTAAAATGAGTTTGGATTCCTTTGAGGTTCCTACCAGTTCTACATCTTTAATCTTGGGAGTCCATGCCTTTCCTCTCATTCAGGGGGAAGAGAAAAGGGTAAGGACTGCTGCTAGGACAAGGGAGGGTTGGTATCCTTCACCACAGCCAAAAGATAAGAATCCAAGATAAGTCACTTTTTGTGCCAAGTCCTAGTTTAAAATTCTAGTCCAGGGGCTGCCACTCAGTAACCTTGGGTAGGTCATCTCATGCTGTCGATTCTAAACTCTCCCACTTTCATGATGGCATCAGGAGAATTGATAAATGAGAACGAAATACTTGGTGAAGGTGCAAAGTATCCTTGTCCCCTCATTCTCCCTTTTACGGGTTAGTTGTGGCAATTCCTTGCTTCTCCCTCCTTCTGGGTTCATGCTCTGCACTACCTGTGAGTCACCAGACATAACCCCTAGTCCAGGGGGGGCAGTTTGCATATCCACCTGGACAAAGAATAAAAGGGCCAAGGGAGAAAGCTTGTGTAAAGGTCCCGAGATTTCTGCAGACTCAAGTTTGGGTGTTTTGGTTTTTTTTTGGGTTTTGGTTTTCCCTCCAGTTTGAACTTGGGACTCTTCCCAAATTGAGCTGTGGCTTTTCTTGGTGAGAGGAGATTTTGTTTTTGGTGTATGATCCACCTTTGAAGTTGTAATTCGATTCTGATCTAGGAGGGGATGTTCCTTTGAGATGGTCTGTTGATATTGTGCAGAGATCTCCTATATCGATTGATGATATGACTGTTCTATAGCGGGAGGAATGATGTAATCCTTATCATGTTGCTCAAGTCCCTGACCTTGGGACAGATCAGTTGACCCAGCAAACTAGGTGAATCACTGGTTACAAAATGTCTCCATTTAAAGTGGGATAGGTTTTATTCCTGCTATTTTTTTAAGACCTGACTATAAGCACACTACATGAGCCCTAGTAATAGCATCTGTTAATATTTGTGGAACCATCCAGGCCTCAGCGAGGATGTTCAAGCTGATTTTCCGCTCTCTTTATTTGTCCCCCCCTTATATTTTTTTTTCTTCTTGTGGCTCAAATTTTCTTTTAAATATACTATGTCAATGAAATTGTTGGTGTAAAGTTCATAGCATCATATATAGGCTTTTTATAGCAAGTTTGGGTGAGTTTTCTGTTTTACAAAATAAATGAAATTCAGCTAGGTAGCTCAATAGGGAGAGTGCTGGCCTTAGAGTGAGGAAGACCCTGAGTTCAAATCCAGCCTCAGACAATTCCCAGCTTGAGCAAATCACTTAAGCTTTCTTTGTCTTGGTCTCTTCATGTGCAAAATGAGGATGATAATAGCATTTACCTTGAAGTGTTGTGAGGATCAAATGAACTTTGTAAATATTAAAATGCTGCATAAATATTAAAATGCCATATAAATGCTACATGATGATGATGATGGAGAAGAAAACAACTCTAATACAAATGAAGAGAGGAAATAATCATTGTGATAAAAGTCTGTTTATGAAAAGGCTTCAAAAAAGCTAGAAATGGTCTCTAAATTTAATTAAAAATTTGCTTTAGATAAACACGTTGTACGATCAAATAAGACTTTTCAATATTATCTACCAGACATTTCTGTCATTTCCCCACTTGGTTTCTTCCATGCTGGAAGCGCGCTTAAGTCTTGGAGACTTAGGGACAAGATTCTTAGGACAAGATGGAAGTAGTCAATGCTAGCAGTTTTAAAAATAAGCCATGGCCTAGGTTAGGCCTGAGGCTACACAAAGACACAAAACGTGTGTTCCCTGTGGGTACCTCCTTTTAATGGGCAAATGAAATTATAATGATGCTCAAGTATTTTTGACATAGTCTTGAGCCTATATTCTTCCCCTCTTCTCCTATGGTGCCCTGGATTTGAATCCTGGCTCTGCTACTTAGTGCCTGTGTAACCTTGGAAAAATCTTAAAAATTTAACCCCTTTGGGCCTCAGTTTTCTGATTGGCAAAATGAGGGAATTTAAGTTAGATGAGCTCTCGAGTCATCTCAGGTCATGTACCTTTACATCTATGATTCAATGATTGCCTTAAATAAACTTATAGGAAGATGTTGAGTACAAGTCAGGTAACCCAAATTCTCTGCCCCACCCATCGAGAAGACCCTAACTTTAAAGTGAACAAGTACAGGATTTAGCTACTCTAGGTGGATGATGGCACAGTGGAAACATCACTGGGTCTGGAATCATGAGTTCAAATCCAGTTTCAGATGCTTACTTATTGTGGGCAAGTCACTTAACTTCTGTTTTCCTCAGTTTCCTCAAATGTAAAATGAGGTTGTTGTGAGAATCATATGAGATGATAATTTTAAAAAAGCTCTTAGCACAGTGCATGGCAAAGAATTGGTGCCTAATGCTTATTCCCTTGCCTTCCCTTTCCAAAAGCTGACTGGTCGAAGCAAGGTAATTCACGTGAATCCAACAAGCACAGCATAATTCAGCAGGTACAACAACCCCATCTTGCAGACATCCATAACAGGAGACAGATTGTTAACTTCAAGGAATACTTAAAATGGATAAAATGAAGTAGCCATCTTAATGAAGACTTTCTGAGGAACCAACAAGTAGGATGCATGGAAGTTGTGGATTTTTTTAATGTGCCATCCTTTTACTGTGTCCATTCAGTGGAGCAATAACTGTTTATTTCCTCTTGCAAGGGCAGGTGTTGAAACCTTTCCAAATCAACATTGAAATATTGGATAGAGTGGAAGCCAGCGTGCTTTCCATAACGTAGAGACTGGTGACCTTACTGAGCTGAGTAGATACCCCAGCAGACATTGAATTTTGCCTTTTATGTACTAATATCCATTAGTGTAGGGCTCATTATTTGATAGAGTACTTGAGGGATGCACAGATAAAAACCTTGGCAAAGGTTTTGTCTTTCTCTGCCAAAGTGGGCAGTCTTTACAAAAGAGAGGAAAAAAAAGAAAAGAAATTATGTTTTAGGTCTTCTCTAAAATATATCCTTGCTTAAAAAATGATGCCAGAAAATAATCCGACATATAGTCGGGTCAGATAAATAAATGCATGTTTTTATTATGATGATGGGTGATTGTTTTTGGTTTTAAGTAATTTAGCAACCATAGAACATAAATCAGTTGTTCATAGATTTTCTGTAAATACAGGTTTGTTACGAATCACTCTCTAGGAAAATTTGTGGCTAGATGCTATAAAGCAGAGGTGTCAAACAGCACATGTGGCCTACAACCCCAATGTCCTGAACCAAATTAAAATGTAATTGGGAAATATTTAACAAAATAAATAAAAACACAATAAAACATAAGCAGCATTACATTTTAAAGCTAAGTCAATATGCAGCCCACAGGGATTCTTATATAGGGATTACTGGCCTCTGTTTCTCCTTTTCTTTCTATTTTATTTACTGCTGTAAAGGACTTTCAGTTTTTAAAACAATGAACAATTTGAGTGGTCATCTTTTGTGACATTACTTCCAGAGCTAGGTAATCTAAAGGTACCCGTGATTCTAATGGTTAATCTTGGAGGTGCTACACTTCCTCATCTTTTTGGTGTTTTTGTAATGCCAGCAGCTTTTCCTATGTAATATCAGTGTCTTTGGTGGAAATAAGTTTGCGTGAAAGGTTCCTATAGTGCTGGGATATGGGGGAGGGTGGAAGGGTCAGTGAGCGTACATTGAGTGTTGATGGGCTCTGCCAGGAAATGTTCATGTGTCTCTGAGTAGATCAAGACAGAGAACAAGTTAAAGCTGTTCTTAAATGTGTTAAATGTCCCTTTTTGTTCTTTGCTGTCCACTGGAAAGGCTTGAGTTATTTCAGCATGTTATTGAGAGGCCCAGGCAGAATGGAAACCATGGATGGAAATATATTGTTGACAATGGATTATATGCTGAAGATGAGCTTACATACCAATATTTCTATTAAAGTACTAAAAGCAACCATTTTATTCACTTTCACAGTCTCTTGAACAATGGAATGGAATAGAATGCTAAAGCAATTATTAAGTGCTTGGTCTGTGCCAAGTACTGTGCAGAAACACAGGTAACACAGGAAAGAACAGAACAACCCCTTCTTTAAAGGAGCTTACATCCTAAATAGGGGAGACAACACGTATGCACAGATACATGTGCACACATGCACACCACATATTAAACATTAAAAAAAACAGGACCTTTTTTGTCATGAGACCTTTTCTTTCTGAACTCCAGTGAATGTGAGGAAGACAAAACCAATTTTTAATAATAAATAACAATTTAATAATAACAGTAATAACAAATGCATGTAGCGCTTTACAGTTTGCTAAAGGCATCACAGCTTCTTCTTACTTGAACCTTATGACTTAAGATAAGTGCCGTTATTGTCCCCAGTCATTTGCCAGGGGCTCACAATTTGTAAGTGCCTAAGGTAGGACTCTAACCCACATCTTCTAACTCCAGATTTATCGCTCAGCAGTGAAGAACAGCTGTAGGTCTTCGGTGCTTCACCATTGACCAGTTATTTAATCCATATATTCCATATAGTTCTGTGTGAGTTGGCAACTCTCCAATTTAGGAAAAAAAGGCCATTGATGGCATGGATTTTGGGGGTTGGCCTTATTCTAGACATTGCATAGTCATAGAAGTAGATGGAAGTAACATTGAAATAGTTGAGCGTCACCTGGTTGGTGAAGTGTTGAACCTGAACCTATTGAAAACTGTTGCGGGTAATGCATGGCTGAAGGATATAATAATGGCCTTATATAAGCCATCATGGATCTGGAAGGCCATCTTTCATTCATCACTTTCCCATAAGTGAATCAGATGATGTGCTCCTTGGATGTTCAATTTGGACCAGCCAACCATTCCAATTGGTTGCATGGCAGAGGATATCAGGCTTGAAATGTCTTGACCTTCAGGATGATAGTTGTGGGAGAGCCTTAATTTCACACTGTTTTTCTTAAAAGATAATATGGGAACTCTAGGGAAATATATAGAGAACTAGGTAGATCCCTTCTTCCAGTTATTTGTTAGGAATTCCTTAAGAGCCAAATCTCTGGAGTAGTCAATAAGTTGATGCAGCTAGCTAGAATCAGTGTTCCTAATACCAGGTTACCAAAAAATTAAAATTCTTTTCTCTTTTATCTGTATTAAAAAAATCATGGAAGTTCCAATCCTCGTGAGAGAACTCTGGCTTAAGGTCTAGCATAAGCCATAGCCATAGTGGGCATGTACCTGCCACGTGGCGCTGCTTCCAGCAGAATCTGATCTTACTCAAGTACCACTCAATACTTGTAATATAAAACACCAGGCAGCCCATTGGGAAGGAGAATAGCTTATGGTCAGACTGAATACTACCTAGTGACTCCCACACTAGCCTGCATGAGCTTAGTCTTTCGCATCACCAGTTGAGTTCTGACTAAATTGAACACTCATCTACACTTTCAGCTAACACCATGGAGCCAAAAGGTTGTAGGGATACTTATTTTTGCTGGGTATTGACTGAGCTTATCAAATTCACAGTGGCTCCAAAGTCCACCAAAAGTGGAATGTTGTGTTTGATTTTGACAGTCAAGATAAATGGGCTATAGGTTGGGCTATAAGGATAAGTTAATATGGGAATACTTGGAGAGGAAGTAAAATTTATTCTGTGTACTTGTAGGGGCAGGTAGGCAGGTCCGTGGATGTCCCCATGACTAGGTGGGGCTTAGAGCTTAGTTGAAAGGATGCGTTGGACTCAGTATTTTCCAGCCTGTAAACCCCATGCTAAAATTCCTCCTGCTTCCATGATGCATTAAGATCCTACTAGGGGAACTAGAAGAATACCAAAGGGACCACCATAACTTTGGCTTTGACTTGATGCAACTACATTTTTTTATAAGCATGAATAGGTTGCTGGTATTAACCTAGATTAATCTACTACAGGTAAAGAATTACCAATATCAATACTTTAATAGACATATACTCTCATCAATATGGATACCCTTTTAAGGGTATAGATCATAATCTTATCCATACTTTCTTGTATTTGTTCATGCCACGCCATAAATCCTCCACAGAAAGTAAGATAAGGCCTTCCTGAAGGTCTCCTGAAGTTAAATGAGCACCAGTGCCAACCACAAGTTGTCTTATCTGTTATGCCTTTCTCTTTTATATGCCTGGCCCACCTCCTTTTCTGATGATACATCTCTTTGAAGACACATTTTATACCACTTTCTGCATGTGATCCCCCATCACTGATAAACTGCAGCCCATTTCCTCCTCAACATTTAAAACTCTCCATTTTGCCTTGTGGGTGGCCTGCAATTTTAATTCTCTAGAGGTAATGGTCTTGCGTGATTTTCAGCTATATCGTATCACTGGAAAGATATTGATGTTTTTAAAAAAGGATAGACTTTTGTTTCACGGAGACGCTTGGGGTCATTAAAAGGGCCATCCAGTTTCCTAAATTCAGTTCAGCCTGCTACCTTCCTCCTGTTTTATTTGGAACCCAATTCATTGTCTGTCTGCAGCATCTGTTCAAAATAAATGTACTGGTGGATTAGCTCAAAGGGTGATCCATCCAACTATATATCATGGATAGGCTGTACAGCAGACATTCTTCATCTACTTGGTTTTCCTGTGTGAATTGTTAAGCTGTTCTCGTGAGTGATTGTAGATATCTTTTAGGAGACTGTGGTGTTCTTGGACTTGAGCCAATCATCACAATATTATCTGCAAATAGAAACATCTGGAGAACTTCTCTATCTACAGGGACTTCTATTTGTACTCTGCACTTTACCTCCTCTGTGATAATGGCAAACTCCTTTGGTGAGGCTACCTCTTTCCTTATCCCTTGATTTTAATGAAAGGACTATCAAATAAACTTGTCTCCATCATCGCATCTATCGAGAAATCTGAGATGATTTTAAAGCATTCATGAGAGACACCCTGTTGGAGGAGAAAGTCTTTAAGACTGCATTTTACTCTAGTGAATCAGTGATTTTTAATTTTTTTAAGTCAACAAACAGGGAGCACATATTTTATATCGAGATTTTGTATTCTTGGCACATTTCAGTCTAATGTGTGATGATAAAAAAATGTTCTTATATAGAATATTGTTTGCCAAAGCCTGTGTCTTTCCTTTTTAAATCTTTATCAAGTATGCCCTCCTTGAAAGTGTAAGTCATTCTCATAAAAAATTTGTGGAAGTGTGAAATAGGCAAACTAGCTATATTAGGTTGGAGCATATTTACATCATTCTTCATCCCCTTGTTTTAGTAATAGCATAGGGCTATTGAGAATCATTCCCTCAATATCCTCAAAATTGCACTTCCAACACAGACCACCTATTGAACTTTGGCTGATATGGCCAAACCTTCAAAATGTTTATCTACCAGGGAAGAAGTTTCAGGAACAGTTCTGATTTAGGACCCAGAAAGAACTGAGATATGTGCTGGGTTTTTTTGCTTCTGAATAAGGGAGTAAATTTTGTCATTGGAAAATTTTTATTAAGATTTATCTTATTTTACTTTTTTAAAAAATAATTTATTTTCTTTTTCCTACCTCTAATGCCCCAATTAAAAAAATGAAAAAAACGACAAAAAATAAAAATAAAAACCCAAACCCCACATGACAGAATTTGATTGTCAGGGAAAAAAATTACAACCTTGGCAATGTCAAAAAATATATGTGTCATTCTCTCCTTTGAGTCCATCACCTTACTGTAAGGTGTTACATCGCATGCTGCATCATCAGTCCTCTGGATCTGTATTTGGCCATTGCATTGATTAGAGTGAAGGCTTTCAAAAGTCTTCGTTCTTACAGTGTTGATGTTATTTTGTCATTCATTCTCTTGACTCTGCACACTTCACTCTGCCTCAGTTTATACAAGTCTCTGGTTTCTGTGAAATCATTGCACTCATCATTTCTTATGGCACAGCAATATTCCGTTAATTCATATGTGATCATTTTCTCAATTGGTCAGAAAGTATTTCTGTATAGTTATGCAAGTCTGACCGTATCATTTCCATACTCAGTGAACTCCAGTGGCTTCCTGTTACCTGCAAGATCAAATACAAAATTGTCTTTTTGGCTTTAAAGCCCTTCATACCTTAGTTTCCACTCTAGTCCCCACCTTTCCAGCTTTCTTATACCCTCCCACATGCCCCTTGAGCCAGAGAAATTAGCCTCCTTTCTGTTTCATGATCAAGACACTTCATCTCTCAACTCCAGACATTTCTTTGGCTCTCCCCCATTCCTGGCCTATTCTCTGTCCTTTTCTCCACCTCTCAAATTCCCTGGCTTCCTTCAAATTCCAACTGAAATCCCACCTTCTACAGGAAGCATTACCCAATCTCTCTTAACTCTAGTGCCTTACCGCTGTGAATTATTTACTATTTATCCTGTTTATGGTACGTTTGTACATATTTTGTTTTAATTATTGTCATTTCCATTAAATTGTGAACTTCTTGAGGGCAGGAACTATATTTTGCTTTTCTTTGTATCCCTAGCATTTAGCATAGGGTCTGACACATAAGTGCTTAATAAATGTTTATTGACTGACTGACTGAAATGTTAGTAACTGTTAGGGTATAGTTCCAAATTGTTTTCCAGAGTAGATGGATGTATCTGTAAGGCAAGATTCATGAACTTGAGGATGACCATGAACATGCCTGTATGGTTCAGAACTGCAAAGTATGAAAAACCCTCTAGGCAGAAGGCAGAGGAAGTATAACATTTATTTAGACACCAGAGGATCCAATCCTCAAACCAATAACCCCAATTTGAAATAGCAGTAATTATATTCCAAAACCAGTAAGCCCACCTCAATGTAGCAACAAGGAAATTATAACACAATATTATGGCAAGAAACCAAGTCATCCTGTAACCTTCCCTCCTGCTAGGGCCTTCCCGTAAACAATCACTCCTGAATCCTAACTGTCTGCTTGCCTGGGTCCTCTCCCCTGCAGTTCTAAAAGCCCTGGCAGTTCTCAGAGTCCTTGTAATCTCCAGAATTCTCAGTTTTCCAATCTCTTGAAGCTGTAGATTCTCACTCTTTGATCTCCACAACTCTCTTGTCTGCACTCTCTGCTGTGCAGTCTCTCTTGAAGCTGGCTTTCTCTCATTGTCTACTGTCTTAATGTCTTCTTGATGTCTGGTTCTCAATTTTGCTGCTCTCACACTCTGGGCTCTCCTTATATAGAGTTCTAGCCAGGATCTGATTGGCTAGAACTCAGGTCTCTGATTGGTGGAATTCATGTACATCTAATTGGCTGGTACTCAGTGCACATAAAATTAGCTCTGGTCTTAGCATCTCTGCTTAGGGCCCTGAGGCCTCACACCTCTCGTGACCTAATTAGCAGAAGGTGTGGGCCTAGGGCCTCCCACCTAGTAAGTAATGGACCAATTCAATACTCCATCAATAATGCTTCAATGTACCTGTTTCTCTGAAGCTCCCAACATTTGTCATTTTCCCCTTTTTCCCCATCATCTTTATCAAGCCCATGACTATGAAGTAGAGCTTCTGAATTGCTTTAATTTATATTTCTCTAATTATTAGTGATTGAGAACATTTATTCACATGGTTGGTTGATGGCTTGGATTTCGTCTATTGAAAACTGCCTGCTTATATCTTTTAACCATTTTTCAGTTGGGAATTACCTGCTGCAAATTCTGGATCAAAAGCATTTGCCAAAGGTCTTCTTGCTCTTGTAGAACACCCCTCCTCCGTTGACTAATAATGCTATTTCCTATGAATTAGGGTTGGCCCAAAGGACCCACAGTCTGCCCTACCAAGTGGGCTACTTTGACATGAGATACGGGGAGTCCTCAGTCCATAAACAGTTTACCATGTGCCAGAAATCCTGGGAGGTTCCCAGCCTACCAGATGAAAGAATTTGGAATTCTTTCTAAGTGCTCAGGACATCTACTTCTGTGGCCAGTTGTGGGATTCTCACAGAAGTTCCCTCAGAGAGTCACCAGTTTTGACACCAGGCCCTTGCTTCTCAGGACTCTGTCTACGATGACCACTGTCTCTAACATCAGCAGGAAGAATCTATTGAAGGGGTTTATTGATGAGGATTTTGGATTAGTTTAAGCTTGGGTTGATATGGATATGAAATAGGGTACCGGCAGCGTGAATGGAGAGGAAAGGATAAATGTGAGGGAAAATGTTAATAAATCAGCTCTCCAGCTCCTAGAACTTCTTTATTCAGGAAATGTTTATTGGGAACCTATTGTCTGCAAGGTACTATAAGGAATATTTTCTGTATGATGTCAGGCAAGTCCTTTCATCTGTCTTAGCAGCAGTGTTCTCCAGTATGTTTGTAAGGGGGAACAAAGTATTTTGTAAATTTTAAGGCATTATGTAAATGTAAGCAGTTGTTATTGCTAATATTATACAAAGATGCATGGCCCCTGCCCTCCAGCTTACAAGCTAGCATTAGATATAGTTTTACTCCCCAAAGGAAGTTTAATGATAGCAAGACTATAAAAATTGAATTGCAATGTATGTGTTAGCATTTTCATTCTGTTTAAAAAATCATTTATTTGAATACTTTGAGCTGTGATATTCCCAGTGTGGGCACCCCTTCCACAGTGCAGTTCTCAACTCTTCCCAACCTTTTTAACTTGTGTGACTCTTGTTCACGTGCTTCCATGAATCCTTGGAGGGAATGGGTAAGGTAATAGTGGGGAGAAGGATCCACTCAACATGCTGAGGGTGGGGGAAGCAGAATTTCTCTAGTTTTCCTGACATTTTGTCAGTACCAATGGGTGCATTTGGGCTGTCTCTCAAAAATAGCTTGCTCTCATTAGAGAAACATTAAAATTATCCATAGATATTATATATATTATGTGATCATTAAAAATTGGATTTGGCCAATATTAACCATATTAACACTGTGCTAAGTCTTTTGAAGCCCTTAAGGAGTGTGATATTCTACTCTCCTCTCCACTACCTACTCTGCCCCCTTACACATATACAGAGTTAGAAATTATTCATAAAGAGTGAAAGGAAATAACAAATATTGTAGTGATTCTGATTTGCTGTTAGAACAAGACATCTCAGAGAATTGTGGAGCATGTTTACTTTAGGTAGCTGTGTTTAAGTTAAAATTGAATGTGGCAGGAAGTCCTCAACCAATGATCTGTCTAAAAGTACTACTGGTGTAGTCTTCATCCAACCATAGGTGATCAAGCTAGACAGTGGAAACAAAACAAGTGAGGTCGGAAAGTATTGATTAAGCTCCTGCTGGGTGTTAAGCACTGCTTTTGCCACCTTAGGGGATATATAGAGGGCAAGTAGAAGACAAGAATTTACTGTGAATAACTGTGGGAGGCTGGAGAGAGCATTGGTTCTGGAGTCAGAGGAATGGGCAGGGTTCAAGTCCGACCTTTGATGCTTAATACCTGAATGACTTTGGTCGAGTGTCTTCACTGCTCGTGACCATTGATTGTTTATGCAGTTTCGTGTACAATCTTTTTTTTATTGTACTATGTTATGGAAATGCTTGTTTTATTCCATATAATAATAAATATTATAAATTATAAGTAAAAGTAACTATAATATATAAATATAAATAAAAACTTTTTAAATGACAAAAAAATCTAGAGGTTGGACTAATATAGCCTCTAAGATCCTTTCCAGCTCTAATTCTATTAATGACTTTATAATCTAACTGAAAAGTGTGAACAAGTACAGAAAGGTATGATATAGACATAAGGATTATAAGACGTTAGTGAGTGAAAATATTTTAAAATGAGGTGTTCGGCAGAGGCTTCTTAGAAGACACCAGCATGACAGCCAGAAGTCACAGTGGATCAAATGATGGACTTAGAGTGAGGAAGAGCTGAGTTTGAATCTTGCCGCAGAAAGCTATCTCACCCTGAGTGTAAGTCACTCGACTTCTCTTGCCTTCACTTTCCTCATCTGTGAAATGGGGATAAAAATAATACCTATCTCACAGGGTTGTTGTGAGGATCTAATGAGAAAAGGCATGTAAAGGTCTCCTTCCATTTTAGCAACTAAGGGGATGATGTTGATAAAGATGATGATGGTGAACTGGGCCTTGAAAGATATGCACATTTTGGTTTAGTTGAAAGAAGAAATTTTATACTGGGATAACAGCATGAGCAAAGCATGGAGGCAGTAATGGGAGCAAAATGTAGCGCTCAGTGGGTTCTCTGAAAGATAATAGGTAGACCCATAGAGCCTGATAGCACTTCAGAGATGATGCAATTTAATACCCACATTTTGCACTTGAGGAAACTGAGGCCCCGAGTGGTAAGTAACATGTCCATTATCACACAGCTTGAAGTGTGTGAAAGAGTGGACACCAGAACTCAGGTTTGTTTACTTCTAGCCCAGAGTTCCTTCTTAATATGCCATGATGTTGTCTTGATTGTAGGAAATCTAATACAGTCCTTTGGTTTTTGTTTATGTGTTTGAGGAGGGGCAGTGGGGATGGCATGAATTACTTAACTATGTAAGTCTCAGTTTTCTTCCTTAAATTAAAAAAACAATCTTTAGCTCACAGACATCCACATGTATGTGTGTGTATGTGTGTGTGTATGTATATACACATCTACATATATATTCCAGGACTGCTAGTTCTCTGCCAAGTATACAGATAACAACAAAAATCATAACCTACCCTTTGTTCACAAAATGTGAATGAAAATTCCTTGTTAGTGCTCACTGGCCATTGCATTGCCAGCCAAGCAAAACAGAAGGTTCTGCAGTTACCCTGTGAATTTGGGACAGTCGCACAACCCATCTGGATAATTGAATCAGAACCATATGGTCTGAAATTTCCCAGATAATTGTGTAATGTTCTACTTTGTTTTAACTTCATCGACATGACCTTATAATAGATAAGGTGTCAAAACGGAGCCAATGTCACACATGGTCATTGTTTATTTGAAGGAGCAATGGCCCCCTCTTGTTGAGTTGATTTAGAAGTGTGCATTTGTTTCCTTCCATATTATGTAATGAAACTCAATAACCTACCTTCCAGTTGACTGATGAATGGATAGTAAGCATCTTTTTGCATGATAATAGGGACAGCCTTCATGCTTTATCAGTTTGACTTATATCTTTGTCCTGACTTAAGAAGAGCTGTTTGTATGGAAAAGGTTTATTATGTAGTACCGGGCAGAATAGAATGTCATAGAATGAAAGACTCATAACATTATAATGAGATGACAGTGTAGTGGAGTGGATAGAGGACTGGCCCTGAAGCAAGGAAGACCTGAATCTCAGCCCTGCTACTGACACATGCTATTTGTTGGACCATTGGGAAATCATTTTATCTCTAAGTGCCGCAGGCAGGTGTCTAAGACTTCTAAAAAACCACAGACTAGTTGCTGATCTGGATCATTGGAAAGAGTTTCATCATTTCAGATTCCCTGCACTGATGATATCACAGGTCCAGATCCCCCAGAAACAATAAACAGATCATCTCCAGGCTATTTGTATGAAATCGAGTTAGGTGTGATGCAAGGTTAAACTTGTAGAAGTTCGCATTTCACAATTTAGGATTTAAAGTTGAAAGGGACCTTAGATATGGTCTGATCCTCTTGATTTAATTGAATCAACAACACACAACTGTATACATATATTCATAATATAATGTATACACATAATCACTTCTATGAATATACTCAAGTGGAATAGTGTGTCCAAATGTACGAGTAATGGGAATTAAGGAGAAAAGTGAGAAAACTTTTCCATTTCAACAGAAGATGATGGTTTCTCACTTTAATCTCATGAGATACCAGGCCTTACCCTCATAATCTATAATCCTCGAACTTTGGTCCACCCAAGAAATATGCTTTCCTCTCTTCTGTGTCATAAGGATAATAATTTTCACCTTACTGGAGTGTTCTTACCAATCTATGACAAGTGACCCACATTTGCCCCACCTCTCAGTTGCACTGCGAAGTTGAGCCTTTGAGGTGTGCAGCCTTCAAAAGAAAGCACTACAAACAGTAGAGCTCATTTTACTGAGACATATGCTGACCTGTGGCCTTAGTTCTACTTCCTTCCCTTTGCTTGAGCTTTCCTGTGCGTGGGGACATGTGTTATATGTTATCTTCCATCACAATTATTAGTTACTGCCAGACAGGGGAAAGAGAGAGGGGCAGACACGTAACCTCAGAGTTAGATATCATCGAATTTAACCTTTACCTAGATCGTATCTTCCTACAATTATGCCTAACATACTTCTTAAACTTATCATTTTAACGGAAGTCACCTTATAGAGAATCGTAAATCACTGCTACATAAATGCTGATGGTATCTCGGTCGTTATAGTGTAAGCCTAGGTTCTCGTCGATCAAATAATATTGATAATACTTGGAGGTTCTGTTACTGAATGTTTTTGAAGCCCATTGATATCCTCATAGGCCTCCTGGGAGGTAGGTAGGTAGATGTTACTATTCCTGCGTTCCACCTGCGGAAACTGAAACACAGATGTAAATTGACTTAATCTAGTTCATGGATGTTTTCTACCTCTTTTTTTGCCTAGCAGGGTGCCAAATACCTAGTGCAGAGCATCCCCTCCTGGGTTCGGCAACAATGTTCTTCTGCCCCATACTACAGGAAATCCTAATAGTGCTAAGGAGACTTCGTTAATATGATTGCTACTGTGAGGAAGCATTGTATAATTTTGTTTGTTTTTTGTTTTGTTTTTGGAGGGAAGGAAGGCAGGGCAGTTAGGGTTAAGTGACTTGCCCAAGGTCACACAGCTAGTGTGTCAAGTGTTTGGGGCCGGATTTGAACTCAGGTCCTCCTGACTCCAGGGCTGGTACTCTACTCACTTCGTCACCTAGCAGCCCTAGCGTAGTATAATTTTGAAAGACGTTTGGACCAGGAGTCAGATACAGGTTCAAAAGCTAGTTTTGATATTTACTATGTGACCACTCTGGACCTCAGTTCCTTCTTCTGTAAAGTGGAGATAATAATACATTTGCTCTCTTGGAAGAGTATTATGTATGTAGCAAGGCCACACCCCACAGGTATCATGGGGGTATTGTTGTATGGCTTAAAAGGAGATAGACTAGACATCTCTAACCTTTACTCTCCCTCCCCTTCTCCAAGGGAGGCTTCAATTCCTTCTGGGAGGTAAAGAAGGAGGTGGAAGGCAGAGGCCACAACTTCGCTCTCCTCAGAGAGAGAATTAAATCTGTCCCCTCTCTTAAATGGTATTCATCTAGAAAATACAGTTTTCAAGTTCAAACTAAACCTCTGATCGCTGGTTATTCACGGGGAAAGGAAGATGCAGTCTTTATATCCAAAGCTTGACTCCCTTCCCACCAAATACCAGTTTTGCAATGAATGTACACAGAAAGCACCAAAGACACTCGTTCGTCCAAGTTGATAGCAAAACAGAAATCAGAGAAAGTATACATATGAGCATATATGCCCCATAATACAGAATGAAGGAACTCTCCCATTGAGAATGAGATAACTCAGCTCAACCAAGAAATAGTGCCCCATATATCATCCAAATGGGAAATTCCCCAAAGACTCTAGTGTAGCAAGACATGGATAGGGACATGGTAGAGACTGCCAGAAATTCTCAAGTTGGCTTTTTCCTAGAATCTATTCTCCTGTCAGTAAATGAAGTGACTGCAGAGCATGGAGATCCTCAAGAGACTCCGAAGATCTGAAGAGACTGCCCCTTTCCTCTCTCTTTCACTCTTATCAACTCTGTGCTGCTGGTGTTAGGTATTGCTTTCTACCAGTGAAGAGAAAGTCCCGTATCAACAGGACTTGAGACTAGGGTTATGTATATAAAAGTAGCTGTTATTTTTAAAAAATACAGATTTCGGTGGTTTGGGTTCACTTCAACAACCATTCATTGGACATATACTTTGTGCCTAGACTGTGCTTTTCTAGCCATTTTGGTTTTTATTGTCCTCTTGTGGCTTATAGTCAGTCAGTAAACGTGTTTATTAAGTGCTTACTATGTGTCAGGCACTGTGCTAAGTACTGGTAATGAAAGGACAGTCAAAGACAGACCCTACTCTCAAGAATCTTACATTCTAATTGGGAAGGAAAAAAGCATATCAAGATGCATACAAAATATATACGGAATAGATGGAAAGCAATCTCAGAGAAGACACTTGTAACTGGGGAGGGGGACGAGAGGTCTGAGCAAGGCCTCCTGCAAAGAAGGAATTTGAGCTGAAACCAAAAGATGGAAGTGAGGGTTAACTGCATTCCAGCCTTTGGGGACAACCAGTGTGAAAGCACAGTGGCAGAGATTCAGTGTCATGTTTGAGGACCTGAAAGTAAGCCAGTGTAACTGCATCAGAGGGTACGTGGAGAAGAGTAAAATGGAAAAAGACTGAAAAGTTAGAAAGGGACCAAGTTGTTAAGTACTTTAAATGCCAAAGAGAGGACTTTGTATTTAAGACTGGATATTAAATTATTAAATAGTGTTATTATTAAATGTTATTATTTATGTTTATCATGCAGTATATTTATCTTATATATTTATTATATAGTGTAAATGAAATAATATGTTATTTCTTATATTTATATTTAACAAATTATTAAATTGGATATTAAATAGGGAGCCACTGGAACTCACTGGGAGGAGGAGTGACATGGTCAAACCTACATTTTAGGAAAATTGTGGAGAGCTCCTCCCAGATCCTCCATTTAGAGTGTGTGGCCAGGGCAGCCACCTCATCAGTTCCTACCTGACTGCTCTCTTGGACTTCAGCACTGTCTCCAGGAACTCATCTTCCTGCAAGATCACATCAGCTGTGAAACACACACCTCCTCAGTATCTCCTGTCCCTGGTTCCCCTCTGTCCCTCTGATTTGAGAGGATAAAGGATAAAAGATTCTCTCAGACCCGCCTTTTAAGGAGGGCACTGAGGACAACTATCTAATCATTTCCTACCCATCTGCAGGTCTGATGTATATTTCCACTTTGGGTACTCCCTGCCACCCCAACCCTGCCAACGCTTTTCAGTTTCTTTTAATGTGTTGTCTCTCCCTCATTAGATTGTAGGGAAGGGATGTCTTTTGTCTTAGTTTGTATTCCCAGCCCTTAGCACAATACCTAGCACATAGTAGGGACTTAATAAATGTTTATTGATTGATTGATCAGAGGATGGATTTGAATAAGAAGGTTTGAGGCAAGATCACTTACTGTAGTAGTCCAAGGAAAAAATGATAAGGGCTTTTGATGGGGGCTTTCTTGCATTCTTGTGGCATCACTGATGATAAAATGGCCAGGTAAAATTCAGATGTTCTTTGTATGTACCCCTTCTTTTTCCTAAATAGTACAACCCTTGCCAATCTCCTTGGATGATCATATATGTCATACTAACCTTGATTGGCACCTCTCCAACTTTAAGCTAAGATGGAGGAAGAAAGCATGGAAGGACATAGCCAAAGAGATAGCATCGAGTAAGGTGGGCTGTGTTGTGATAAACAACCTACTTCTGTGGAGCAGATCCAGCTGTCTCCTTTCCTCTTGCACAGAAACAGGGGACTGTGGAGAAAGAATGCTGCACATACTGTCAGACTCAGTTACTGCACTGGTTTTTGCTGAATTGTTATTGTTGCTGTAATGGAAGGATCAATGCTGGGGTAGGGGTGCTTTGTCAGGAAATGACTGTGATATACAACAAAAGGTGGCAATAAAATTTATTTTAAGGGATAATATGTTATCCTTTGCTCTAGTAATAATGTATACCTTCCCTTCTTTGCCTAGAGTGGATATGATTTTTTTTTAAGATAGAGATTTCCAAGTTCTTTAGATTTCTGACACGATTCCTTGTGGTAGTAAAGAGACAGTAGATTAAATGTATTGAATTATTATTTATTTTTGTTAATTATATAATGCTTGTCCCTCACCTCATCACAAAAGCATTATGGAGAACAGATATATTGTTTAGTAATAAAATAGATTAAAATTAAGAGAGTAGAGATAAATACCTAGAGATATCCTGGGATATCCCAATCAGAAATGATTATTCTAGGGAATGGACTGTTTTTTTCTTTCTTATTTAGTACTAGAACTCTTCCTAATTCTAGCAGTGTGGTATTTATTGTCTTGAGGTAGGATTTGTGGTGATGCCATGAGATTCGAATAGGATCCATTGAAGATAATGTATAATAGAAAAAGATGATAGATTGCCCATATAGTAGAGGTAAAGGATGACAGATGGAAAGCCCATGTGCTCTTGGATCCTCTCAGTGTCAAGAGAAAATAAATTGGGCTTCTAATGCATAGGGTGGACTTTCTGTGCTGTACTTGTAGGAGAACATGGACAAGAGTTATGTCGGATGGTCATGCACTGATGGCTTGCTATACTTCTTTTCTGCTAACTAAACATCTCCAGTTCATTCCATCAGTCCTCATTTGGCTTTAGAATTGAGTTCACTTATCGTCCTAGTTACCCTCTCTTCACTTGCTCCAGTTTATTAATGTTCCCCTTAAACTGTAGTACTCAGACCAAAACATATTGGAATTTTTTACCTCTCATCTTCTGCATCTGTCTTTGAAGCCTGCTAAGATCACAGTAATTTAAAAAACTGCTTCACCACACCTCTAACTCATTAAACTTGTAGTCCACTAAAACATTCTGGTCTTTTTTACATGGACAGTCATCTAGCCCTCCCTCCTCTCTTCTACAGTTGTGCAGTGGATTTTTCTTTTAACCCAAGTGCAGGACTTTACATTAATCCCTGTTGAATTTCATCTTATTAAATTCAGACCACAGTTTCTACCCTGTCGTAAACATGAAATTTTAGGTCCTAATTATGCTGCTCGGTAGAATCCAGCTTCATATCTTTCACAAATTTAATAAACACAAAACCTCCTATCTTCTGCTAGGTCAGTTATTAAAAAATGGTGAACATAATGTAGTTGGTCAGGGTTCTACACTAAAGACCTCCCTCAAAGTCAGGAGCTCTTAATCTTTTCTGTATCCTGGACCCCTTTGGCAGGCTAGCAAAGCCTGTGGAACTTTTCATCCAAAAATGTTTTTAAATGCATAAAATAAATTACATAAGATTACAAAGGAAATGAATTATATTGAATTATTTATCAAAATACCAAAAGAATAAAAATCAAGTCCAGGGGCCCCAAGTTGAAAAGTCCTGTTCTAGATAAACATTAGTCCATTTAATCAACATATTTTGGTTCTGACCACTTAACAAGTCTGAATCCTCCTCATTGTGCCTTCATCCAAAATCATTTCTCTCCAAATGGTGAAAAATAATACCGAGAAAAGTCTTGTCAAATGTGCTAAAATCCAGTTCTATTCCTTCTATACAAGGAAATCTAGTCCTTTTCCTAACCCCCTCCCCCAAGCTTTTAAATACCTCTTTTATGTGTTATCTTTCCTCATTAGAATGTCAGCTCCTTAAAGGTAGAAACTACCTTTCTTTTTACTTGCATTTGTAATCCCGAACTGCTTAGCACAGTGCATGGCACATAATAAGTGCTTCTTGACTTGACTTTAAACTTTTTATTCTAGGTTTGATGTGCCAATACTTAAAACAACCAAATTAATTGCATTTTCCTTTGACTCTATTCCCAAGTTACCACATCCTTCTTGAATTATAGGCTATGACATTAGAAATGACACTGAGCTAGTTCTGGATCACAAGCTACCTGCCGGAAAGTTTCCTTGTGTATATCCCATAGGAATCTCACACTCAGCATGTCTAGACCAAACTCGTAAACTTTCCTCTAAATTCAACCTTCTTCCCAATCTCCTTATTACTGTTGCAGGAAGCACCATCACCTCTTGGTCTGGAACCATAGTATCACTTGCTCTCACTGCATATTCAGTCACATACCAAATCTTCTTGTTTCTCCTTTCACGTTATTTCTCACATGTATCCTTTCTCTTCTTTAGTCACACAGTTACCACTCTAGATCAGCTCTTTATCCTGCTTCTCCTGGTCTGTCATAGTAGCCTTTTGGACTTTTTGTCTCAAAACTCTCCCTGCTACAACCCCAATTTCTGCCATAGCTGTTTAGTGATTTTCCTGAAGTACAGGTCTGATCAGCTTAACAAACTCTACTGTCCCCCTCTAAGATGAAAGACAAACTACTATTTGGCATTTAAAACTTTTCACAACCTGGCCCCTTCATACCTTTCCCGCCTTCTTGCCTTCTTTCTTGAAATCTGCCACCCAGCCATTTTAGCCTACATGCTATTTTACATACAGGACATTTTTATGTCCCTTCTCTGTGCATTTGCACAAGCTGGCTCTTGTGACTGGAATATAACCTTTCCTCACCTACATCTTTTGAAATCCTGTGTTTCATTAAAGACTCAGCTTAAGTACTATCTTTTACATGAAGTCTTTTTCTCACAATTATCTGATGTGAATGTGTGTGTGTGTATATATATATATGCGTAAATATGTATATGTATATATACACATAAAATATATCTACACACATATCCACATTAATATATACAATATTATTTGTAATAATATTAATATATTGTCATATGTATATTATACAACATACATACATGTGAATTCACGTGTACATGCATGTATGTAACACATGGATACTTATACAGACAAATACATGTTTTTCTCTCCTGTTACAATGTTGACTCCATTAGGGCAGCATAGTTTCACTTTTGTCTTCTCTCCCAAAGAACACAGTTCCGTACACATAGTGAATGCTCAATAAATGCTTGTTGATTGATTCACCTTTTGCCCACCTTCCATACCAGCATATAGCTAGTTGTTCCCTGTCATTTATTTTTATATGTTGTTTTTGCTTGCTAAGAACAGGGCTCTAAACTTGCTTGGACTCAATTTTATTCTGTTTGTTACTCCTAATTTATCCAATTCATCATGGATACTCTGAATTCTCATCATGTCCTCTGCTGAGGTGCATCATCACCTTCTCCCAACTTGATCTGCTGTATGAACATAAGGAGCAAACTCTTTTGTTCATCAGCTTATCATTAGTAAAGATTTTTAAAGACTTCTGTATTTTGCTCACAGACTCAATCAAGTTATTTTCATTCCAGTCAGTGAGTTGGTCTGTGAAAAAGTCCTTCAAATGATTGGATGTCCAGAGATATGTATAAAAGCCATTCACTTGTGCTGAAGGTCTAATGGTACAGGCAAGGGAGATATCAAGTGTACTTACTGTGACTAATGGCATCCAAATTGAGACCAAGCCTTGCCTTGTTTGTTTTTGACTTTCTCTGAGCTGTCTTGAAAAACTGCACTTCAGTGATTAACTTTGAGTTTAGGTCAGATGAGAGTGTGTTCTGTCTGCCATGCTCTGATAACTTAAGCAAAATATTAAAGGGGGTTGTTTAAGACCTGCTATGTGTCAATCATAGGACTGTGTGCTTGTAACACATAATCAGAAGGATGCAAAGTAATTGAGAGATGTTTGCCAATTTGGTCCTATTCTGGTGGGGCTGTCAGGACTCTCATCTGTGCTGCTATGCCCATGCTGCCCGGATAATTAAGACCTACTACCTTTTGGCCCTCTCACTGACTTCCACTGAAAGTCACAGAGAGCTCTTACTCTCTTGGGAGTGACCTCTCCTTTCACATTAGAAAGACATGAACTTGCAAAAAATAACTGGCCAGCTGGTGACTCTTAATGCCATTAGTTGCTGCTTCACAGAGGAGTTGAAATGAATCTTTCTGGGATGCTAAATTCTGAAGTACAGGACAAAAACCTATGGAAAGGCACAAAGATGAGAGATGGAATGTGGTGTCTAAAGAGCACCAAGTGGTAAAGTTTGTCTGGAATTTAGCATGCATGAAGAGGAGTAGACTGGGAATATAGGCTGAGGCCAGACTGAATAGCCAAACAAAGAAATTGATATTTTATCCTAGAGCCATTACAGAATTATTGGAGCTCTTTGACTGGGGGGAGTTACCTACTTCAGCAATATTGTTTTGGCATCTGCATAATAGAGAACAGAGAGATTGGAGGCAGCAGTGTTCCAGGTAGATGTCTGTGAGTTCTTGAAGTATGGAGGTGGTGGTAGAAGTGGAGAGAAGGTGATGAATGTGAGGGATATTATGGAGGGAAAATTACAAGATGACCAATTTTTTAATATGGCAGATGAGGGAAATTAAAGTGATAGGGATGATTAAAGATGGAAACTTGGGCAATTGGAAGCATAATGGTAACCTTTGCAGAAATAGAGAAATTGGGAAGGAGGATTTTTTCCCAGGAGGGTGGGTAGAGAGAATGAGTTATATTTTAGACATAATGAGTATGATATACATATGGAATATCTAATTAGAAATGCCCAGTGTTGAATCACCAGAATTCAACACTAGAGCTCAGGAGGCAGAGTAAGATTAGACATATGGATATAGTAGTCATCTACATTAAGACAATAATTCAATCATGGAAACTTATGAGGTTGTCAAGAGAGCTGGTATAGACAGGGAAGAACCAGGATAGAGTGTTGGGTTACATCCACAACTGGAAGACAGGACATGAATGATGATACTGTACAAGAGATTGACAAGGTACATCAAACAATTAGAAGGAGAACCAAGAGAAAACAGTATCATGAAACCCCAGAGAGGAGAGAATATCAAATGTTGCAGAGAGATCAAGAAGGATGGCTGAGCAAAGGCCATTGGATTTCGCAATTAAGGGTCATTGGTACCTTTAGAGAGAGCAATTTTAATTGAGTGATAAGGTCAGACGTCAGATTGGCATTCCCCCAACCTGTTGCTAAGCCTTGCTACAGATGATATTTTCTGATATATTTGATGCAGTTAAGACACAGAATCCAGAGTCTTATGAAATTCAAAACATATTACATTGATTGACCTACCAAGCCAGCCAGTCTTTTTTAGAAGAAAATTAGACTGCCCTGACAAAATGTGTACTTCAAAATGTACTACTTGGCAATCTTCTAAATGGTCTGTCATTTTCCAGTGTTTTTACAGGTATCCAAGTTTAAATGAAAGGTTTATATAATACCTGTGGTCACCCAGGGATGTATAATTTCTAGCTTGCCTTCTGCTATATCCTTTAACTACTTATGTCTCCTTTATGTGTATGAAATCAAGATGGTCACTCATCTTCCTTAGCTGCAAATGCATGATTTCATGCCTACCAGGAATAGTCTTGTCCAGAATTACCACTAGGCTCTAAAAATATCATGTCTACTACCATACACCTGGCCAAATGAGATAATAAGACCTTTCCTGATTCTAACTACTAGTACCCTCTGAAATCACTTGGATTTTACTTTGAATTTGTAATAAGTTTGTGTGTGTGTGTGTGTGTGTGTGTGTGTGTGTGTGTGTGTAGAAAGTTATCGCTTGTTTGTTTTGTCAGCACAAGTTGTATAAGCAGTAGAACTGGGGTTTGAACCCACAAGTTTTGAGTTTTGAAAACAAGATATTTTCCATTATGCCATAGTGCCTCACTCATCATCCTTTTGTTGAACTGAAGATATTATGCTCTGAGTGTACAAAGGGGTTTAAAATATGGTCCTTACCTTCATGGTGCTTTCAGTCTCATTAGGAGAGAAGATAAGTGAAAAGATGGCACTACAAAGTAATGACATATGCTAACCAAAGTGGTGTATTACATTAAGGACAGAGTTCAGAGGATTGGAACTCAATAAGTTTTAGAACTGTTGAAACAGGCCTTACAGTAGAAGATTTGAGCTAGTCCTTGCAGGAAGGGCAGAAGTTAGATAAACAGAAGGGATGAGCATAGAGGGGGACACAAACATAATGTGTATGTGGAGACCTCTAGTATCCAGACCTTTTCTCTAAAACCATTCTTTTTAAGGTCAGCAGTTCCTCCTCCAGTCAACCAGCCAAGAAATATTTATTAAGGGATTAAGACATGCTAGGCACTCTGCTAAACACTAAGGATACAAAGAAAGGCTAAAACAGTATCTGTCCTTAAGGAGCTCAGGTTCTAAGAGGGGAGATGTATAAATAACTATACACATGCAAAAAGTAGAGAATGTAAATGGAAGGTAATCCCTGAAGGAAAGCATTGAGGGGGCTGAGAAAGGCTTCGAAGAAGTTGGAATTGTAGCTAAGACTTGAAGGAAGCCAGGGAAGTTAGGAGATAGAAATGAGGAGGGAGAATATTCCAGACATGGAGGACATCCAGGAGAAATAATAAGGGAATTGGGAAATGGAGTATTGTGTGCAATGAATGGCATTTAACCGAATCTCATTATCTTTTCATAGACTCAAAATTGTAAAGAGGAGCCTTAAAAACTACTAGAATAGACCTTGACCTATATATGAATCATTTCTATGACATCCTTGACCAATGGTCCAGCCTTTGTTGGTCTTTATCTACCTCACCCTTTTTTCTGTACTTGATATTTTACAGAGGTGATTTTCTTCCTTGGTTCCTTGGCATCCATGACATCCTTTTCTGCCTATTTGAACTCATTGCTTCCTATCTGGAGCCTCTTCCCATTTCTATCTCTAAACTTCTACTAAGGCTCCCTTTCCCCCTCTCTGCTTTTCTTCCTCCAAATTAACTCCTTCAGAGATCTCAGTGATATGAGATATCAGAGATCTAACATCAGTTATCTCTGTTACCAACTTTTTAACCCAACTTTATTCCTTACAATATGTCTCTACTTATGTATTCATCACTTCAAGCTCAACATGTCCAAGACTAGATTCATCAGTTTTCCTGAAAAATTATTTCCCCTTCCCAGCTTCCTGTTGTCTGTAATCCTCTTCTCTGGCATCAGCAACTTATCAGTTCCTGAAATGGGCAAAAAATCATTATCATGTTTAATTAAAGTACAGTTTTAAAAGCCCCATTGATATATCTGAAAAATGAACCAGAAACAGTCTATAAAAATATTTCCCAGTCTACAATGCTTTTTCTTCCATTCTTTACAGGGTTATGAGGAAGATGCATTAGCATGTACAGTGGTTTCTATTTGTTTTTTGATACTATCCTCAGGCTGACTTCATTTAGTTTTGTCCTTATTTCATTTAGGGCTTCAGGACTACTGACTTGTGCTTATTTGCAGAATCAACCTAAAAACAACTTAATTGTTTTTAATCTTATCTTTTTTTCTTTCAGTTTTCCAAAGACGTTAGATCTGTTTCTTGGTGAAGAGAAAGCAACGTGCTTTTTCCATAAGGTCAGTTTTCATTTAAGCCTTATATTTTTTTTAACTTAACAGGAAATGCTTGTTCAGGTACAATTCTTGGGAGGGAGCATTTTTAATCATGCTTTCTAGCTGAGTTTCTTGAGTTAGGTTTTCCATCCTGTACTTTTTGCCTTCAATGTCTGGACCTATAGGTGACAAAATGTATTTTTAGTTCCTCAGTCTTCACTATCAGAAGTTCTCGCAGAAGTAGGATTTTGTCCTTAATGGCTCGATTCTTGTGCTATTTTTTGCTATCCGTATGTTTCATTGTTAATTGGCATCATTGTTGCCATCATTCTAGAATCACAGACTCTTGGGTTACAAGGGAACTTTAAGGTCACATATTTGGCCAGTGTAAGAACTAATTGTCTCTAGAACAACCCCAGACAAGTGGTCATCCAACACTTGCTGGTATACTTCCAGAAATGGAAAATTCACTAACTGATAGCACCCCATTCCATTTTTGGATAGCTGTAATTGTTAAAAAGCTCTTAGCCAAAATCTGCCTCCTTATAACTTCCCATTAGTCCTACTTCTACCATCTGGAACTGTACAGAATGGTGACTATTTAACATAGTTCCTTATGCAATACAGATGAAACAGTCTGTTCTGTCTTGATTCAGTAACCCCTTATTGTCCTTTGGTCCTTTCTGTTCACCGTCTTAATCTTTTACACTTCCTCTTTCCAGAAGATAGTTCTTCAGATATGTGATGACAACTGTCACATGCTGCCTAGTGCCTCTCCAGAGGTTATGCTCCAGATTAGACATCCTCAGATTCTTAAATTGTTCCTCAAATGATGTCATGAGTCTCAAATACTACTTGATTCCACTTGTCAGTGCCCTTCCTAAGTGTGGTACCCAGAACGGAAGCTGATTAGGGGAGAGCATAGGGCAACATTTCTCTCATTCCAGACTGTTCCTAAACACATCCCATTGGTGGCTCATATTGAGCTCTCAATCCATTAAGCCCACAGCCAGTAGAGCCTGACAATTCTATTTGCGGAGGTGGGGGGAATTATAATATGTAAATAGATAGGAATATGTGTGATCATTGGAGGAGAGAGAGCAATAACAATGAGAGGCATTTAGAAAGGCTTCACATCAGAGATGGTGCATGAGTTGAGCCTTGTTAAGATACAAAGGTGAGAAAAGTGTAAATTTCAGGTTTGGTAGACAGCTTGTGCCAAGTCATGGAAGCAAAGAATGGAAGGTTGAGTTCAGGAAACAGCAAGAAGGCCATAGTGTCTGGAATGTAAACTTGGAAAGGTAGGCTACAGGTAGACTGTGAACAGTTTTAAATGTTAATCTGAGGCTTCTGTATTTTATCCTAGTGATAATAGTGAGCCATTGAAGATTCTTGAGCAGAGGAATAACATGGTCAGACTTCTGTTTTAGGAAAATTATTTTGGCAGCTGTGTGGAGGATGGATTAGAGAGGTGAGAGATTGCAAGCCAGCTTACTGTTGTAGTCCTCTACACAAGAAGCAATGAGGGACTGAATGAGGATGGTAACCATATGAGTGAAGACAAGAGAACTGATGTCACAAGTGTCGTGGCAGTAGAGTTGACAAGAGTTGGCAATTGAGTGAATATGGAAAATAATGGGAAGAATTCAAGGAAAATGCCAAGATTGTAAACCTGTGAGGCATGGAAATCATTTAGAGGAGAGAAGTGTTTTTAAATAAATACATAAACAAACAGATAGATGAATGAATGAATGAGTAAATATGTGTTTTATGTTTACAATGAGTCTTTAATTGCTGTTTGGACATGTTGAGTCTAAAGTGCCCTTGTGATAGCCTTTTCAGATATATCCAATATCCAGTTGATGAAGTGAAACTAGAGATTAGGTGAGAGATTAGAGCTGAATATAGGGATCTGATAATCACTGCTGCAGAACTAATTGAACCCATGGGAGTTGATAAAACCAAGACAAAAGAGAAGGTAATAGAGAGTAGAGAGAGCAGAGCTGTATCAAGACAGAGCCTGGGGGGAGATATATATATATATATATACATACACACACACACATACGTGTACATACACACACACATATATATGTGTGTGTGTGTATATATATATGTATGTATATATACATATCTATATATATATGTATATCTATATATCCATGATTAAGAGGTAGGACGTGCATGATAATTTTGCAAAGGAGCCTGAGAAATAGACAGAAAGGTAGGAAGAGAAAACTCAGGGATGAAGATTAGGTTCCTTCTTGTAAAGGGAAGAGTTCCATAGGATAGATTTTGTGAGGAAATGGTAGGAACAAAGTAAAAGAGGTCAATAGTCAGCAAACATTTATTAAGCACCTACTGTGTGCTAGGTACTGTGATAGGTGCTGAGATATAAAGAGGGAAAAGATAGTCCTGTCCTCAAGGAGCTCACAATCTAAAGGGGGGAAAATAACACATACAAAGCAACTGAAAATGGGAAGGGACTTGGCACAGGGATATAATGAAGTACTGCAGTCAGGGTGGAAATCATGAGGTGACTGCCCTTACTTTTTCCTTAAATGGTAGAGGATCTGGGGTGTATGGGATATTCAAGGGAGGACCAGCTCCTCTGGTGTGAAGATTTACTGAGACTTTTCAGGGCTGCTCATCCACCTTTGGTGTCCACCTCTCACCCAACTCTCACCTGTGGCTCCAAGAGAAGCTGTAGCCTGCACAGCAGCCACACCCTGGTAAAATATCTTAGCAGCTGGGCTAAACCACGTTGAGGGTAATAGATAGACCTCAAACTTGTTGGTGAGGTAGGGGGATGTCTATTCCAAGCATGTGAAGACCCAGCAGAATGGGTGGGTATGAACAATTTGTGCCAATGGCCACGAAGGTAGCTGAAGCAGGCACTATGGAGTGCTTAGAGTTTGGTCAGACATAGAAGAAATCAATACACATATAATGCACTCCAGGCCAGCCCCAGTAGTCTTGACTTTTGTCTTGCCACTAGACTTGGATGTCTCTGGAAGAAAGAGTGAGGCTGAAGACTTTGTGCAACTCCACCTCACTTAAATCCAGTTCACACACAAGTCAGGATATCACCCCATGGTGTTAGTGGTCATCTTTGATAAGGAAGAGCAAACAACAACAGAGGATGTAGGAGGACCTCCCAAACTAAGGAGCTCTCTAGTGGCCACCTCCCATCCTCTCTAATGAGAGAAAGGGAGGTCCCCAGTGGCAGGAGGTGCTGAGGAGGTGTGTTTCCGAGTTGATGTCATCTTGCAGGATGATGAGTTTCTGGAGATCAAGAAGTCTAGGAGAGGAGCCAGATAGAAAATGATAGGGGAATTATGTCAAGGGATGTTAAAGTGTAGAATATAATATATGAAGGATTTCATGCTAGGTAGCCTCTATTTTCTGAGTAAGATATGAGACAATGTTTTTTGTGGATAGGGAGTGGAGAAGGAGTGTGTTATGGGAGCCTTGATGAAAGAAGAGAAAGTGTGGAACAGCTGCTTTTGAGAGCATGATAGGGAAGAATAAAAAGATACCTGTGCAACATTGAGAACCCACTTGAGATTAATACAAAAATTTATTGCAGACCCAATTGACACTGGAAAGTTATTTCTTCTGGCAGCATTAAGCAGTACATGAGGAGGAGAGGAGGAGATAGATGGTGGGACTGACCTGGGGTTGGGTTTTGTAAAGGCACAAGCAGAGTGAGGTAAAGGGTACTATTCTTCAAGAGTACTATTTAATTATAGGGTCAAGATTGTGAAGGGAGAAAAGTGAGGCCAGAACAGCGATATGGATCCAAGGCAGAGTAGGGAGAGACAGAATTCATTAAAAGCATGATGAAGAAAAAAAATAGGTGTAGAAGGAGTGAGGCACAGGAAGATGTAGAAATTTGGGAGGTTGTTGTCAAAGGAGTTTCAGAATTCTGGGTCTTAGAATTATAATACTTATGAGTAATGGCAAGAATAAGAGTGTGACCATCCCTGTGTGTGTCTGGGGTAGAGTGAAAGGCCAAGTCACAGGAATTGAGGAACTAGGAGACCAGTATGTTTGAATTGACACCCATCTGTGCATTGAAGTCTCCAAGTAGAAAAAAGATAGGATGGAGAGGAAGACTGCGAGCCAGTTACTGTATACTATGAGGAAGGAAGAACAATAACCTGGAGATAACTACCAGAGTGTGGTCTGAGTTATATGTAAATGGAGGGAACCTACTGGAAGAGGGAGAGACTGGAGGTGGCCGTAGGGAGTCAGCAATATGCCTTCTCTCTTGGCCCAATGAATTGGGATTGCACAATTCAGTACTGGAGAGGAGGGCTGGGTATACAATGTCTTCCAGAGAAATTAAGGTTTTGGTGAGTATAAATATAGTAAAAAAAAGTCTGAAGTCAAAAGTATCATTAGGTAGAATAAGAGAATTGGTTCCAGGACATTAGAAATATGCAGTGTGAATTCAAATAATGTGACCCTTATGATTCATTATTTTTTGACAGGATCTAGCTATATTGGAGGCTAAGGTCCTAAGTCCCCAAAGGAGCTCTAGACGTATTATAAATTGCCATTTCTTCCCCATGCTATTCTTTTACAATGCACTCTTTTAAAAAAAAATAAAAAAGCTAAATGCAGCACTTTTCTTTTATCCCTATCAAATTTTGTCTTCTTCAGTTCATCAGTCTAATCTGCTGAGAACTTTTTGGATCTTAATTCTATCACCCAGGGCATTACCCTGTTATCTTGGTGCCTGCCAATTTGATAACCATGTTTTCCATGTCTTCATCCAAGTCATTAATAAAAATGTGGATTAGAACAGGAAGGTGCTCCATGGTGTGCCACTAGGAACCTCCCACTAAGTTGACAGCAATCCATTAATCAGCATTCTTTGGATACAATTTTGGAACCATGTGTAATCTGCATGTTTATATCACTTCCCATCCAACATTTCTCCAAGTCTTCCTTATCCCTTCTCAATTCTAGTTCCTTCCCTCTGTTATCTTTGTATACATTTGTTTGTATGTTTTCTCTTCCTTTAGATTGTAAACTCCATGAGGGTAAGGACTATCTTTTGGCTCTTTTTATATTCTTAGCACTTGACACAGTGCATGGCACATAGTAGGTGCTTAACAAATGTTTTTTGATTGATTGATATTGCATTATCATGAGAGATTTTACCAAATGACTTGAAATCCAAATATGCTGCATCTGTACAATTCCTCTTATCTAATACTAGTCTAGTAATCTTTTAACACAGTTAAAGTATAAGCATAATGGTTCAAGGGAACTAGAAACCATATCGTATGAAGAATAGTTGAAGGAGCCGAGGATGTTTAGAGAAGGGAAGACAGAGAAAATGGAGTCAAAAGAATTGGAATTGAATCTTGGTGCTGGCTGTGTGACCCTGAAAAAATAACAACTTTCTTGAGCTTTAGTTACCTCATTTACAAAATGGAGGTAGTGATACTTTCAGGGACTTCCTTAAGAGAATTGTTGTGGGAAAAGTTTTTTGTCCATGTCAGATATGTCATTTATTGTTATTACACTGATTTTTAAGTCAATATAGTATGGCAGGAAGGGCATTAGATATAAAGCAGGGAGACTTGGATTCAAATCCTGCCTTGACCAGCTGTGTGACCACAGGCATGATACATCTCAAACATCAAATCTTTATTCTTAAAAAAAATAATATTTATACTGCCTCTGCCAGGGTTCTGAGGATCAAATGACAGAATATATGTAAAAGACTGCACTGCACATATACTAGGCTCTTAATGAATGCTTTTTTCCTCTCTTCCTATCTCCCTTCAGTGTTCTAAGGGTTGGCTTTCTAGGACCCCTTCCACTACTAAACTGATGAGATACTTAAATCCGTGTTCTTGAAGTGGTTTGCTTATACAAGCCTCAGAGGATGAGACTGAGTTTCCTTAACTAATCCCCAAATATTTCCTGTGTAGTGTCATTTTATTTTATCCAGTGATGGCTTTCATACTGCTTCCATAAGGACTTTTCACACCTAGTTTAATGCCTTTGGTTAATCCAGTAGAGGTATTCTCACCTGGTGAAGCTATCAAGTATAGATAACATCTTGGTAGTTACTTTGAATGAGGTGGGGTGATTGATTGACTCAGAAAAACCCTACCCTTACATGGAGATGGCACAGGAATGAAAAGTATGGGTGGCTTATCCTGAAAAATGGCTACTCCACCTTGAGAGTCAGTGAATGATTTATTTGACCTAGTGGCTTCCCTCCCCGCTCGGCGCCCCCCATCTTAGATTCTTGGTTAGGCATTGCTCAGATAAGTTAGGGAAGAGGGTCAGGCACTATGAATTGCTTAGAAATTGGTCAGACATTGAAGATGCCAAGGTCAACCTTTGCATCCTGGGCCATCTTGACTTTTGTCTTGCCACTGGACTTTGATGACTTTGGAAGAGAGAGTGAGGTTGAAGACTTTGTGCAATTCTACCTCACTTAAATCCAATGCATGCACAAATCAAGACATCACCCCATGATATCATTAGTCCTCTTTAAAAATGAAGGACAAATAACAGCAAACATCCATACTGCCTACTTAAGGGATTGTGAAAAATAAAGAACGTTGTAATCCTTGATGTGATGTGTAAATATGAATTATCATTAATTATTATTATTATTATTATTATAGTTTTGGCAATAATCATTTTAACTCCCACATCTGCTATGTAGAATTTGTATTCATTTACAGCACAAAAAAAATCATGACATTTAATAATGTTATCCATCTGCAAATGTCAGTATTATTAATTGGTATTATAATAATAATATGAAAACATCTCAAATAGATTATTCTCATCCAAAAGAAGAATTGCGCTTCTGTTATTTAACTTTTAATTGGAAAATGAGACAAATTATATTTTGTCTTTCTTTGTATCCCCAGTGCTTAGCACAGTGCCTGGCACATAGTAGCCACTTAGTAAATTTTTATTGACTTTATTTGACTAGGTGTGACCTCCAAATTCCCATCCAGCTCTGAATCTGTGTTAGCACTATATAATAATGATTGTATAATATATAATATAATATATAATAATGTATAATAAGCATGATGGATAAAAATAGAATATTAAACCTAGAAACAACTTAAGAGATGATCTAGCCTTAGACTGGGCTAGAAATGGGGAAGGTGAGCACTAGAGAGACCAAGTGACTTGCCCAAAGTAAGACAGGCAGTTAGTTGCAGAGCCTGAATTAGGACCTAATGAAGCTGACTCCCATCCCAGTGCTCTTCCCATAACAGAAAACTATTTTATATATGAACTGATTCTCCAGGCTATAAGGCAATAGCTGGCATAATCTACTGTAGTATTAGGATAATCATATCTAGCAGTAATAATAGCTAGCATTTATATAAGCACCTACTATGTGCCAGGCAGTGTGCAAAGCACTTTACAGACAATATCTAATTTGACCCTCACAACAACCCTGGGAGGTAAGTGCTATTATTATCCCCATTTTACAGATGAGGAAACAAAGGCAAACAGGTTGAGTGACACTTGTCCAGGATCACATAGCCAGTAAGTGTCTAAGGCTGAATTTGAAACCAGGCCTTCCTTCCTTATGCCAGGCCAATTACTCCATCTATTGCACCACCTTGGCATGAGGACTGTTTCTGTTTAGCTGGGTTTCCATTTAACAGAAGAGATTTACTAATTCCACTTAGCTGTCAGTGTTTAATTGAGAATTTCTTTACGATGAGCCCCTGAATTTCAGAGATATGCAAATATGGCAGAAGACATCCTGGGATGTGTGTGTGTGTGTGTGTGTGTGTGTGTGTGTGTGTGTGTGTGTCTTGCTAGAGCTGCTTAGCTGCCAGACTGCCATCTCCTACCTCCTACTGCCCCTGCTGATTGTCCCTAACTCTCATCCCCAGGGAATTTAAAATTTTATTCTAGTGTCACAGAGGCAATTTTTAAAAATATACTACCTCTTCATCAGCCAGTGTGCATTAAAGAGAAGATGTAATTTAGCAAGACCATCAAGACCAGGGCTGGCACAGGGAGGGGTTGATCATTCAGCAAGAGGTAAGTCAAACCTCATAGGGAACTTAGAATTTAGGGCTGGAAGGGATAATAGGCAGCAAATAGCTCAATCTTCTGAACTCATAGATGAGGAAACTGATGTGCAACAAGATGAATGACTTTTCCAAGGTCACACATGCTGCTACTAACAGAGCTGGACTTCAAATCTGGACTTTTAAAGAGGCAGCTTGCTTCCTCTAGCTGTAGATCATTCCCAGTTAGGATTCTGAGAAGCTCATTCTGCTTTTTTTTTTAAAGATTAATTAATTTATTTTTAGTGTTTAACATTCATTTCCACAAGATTTTGAGTTACAGATTTTCTCCCCATCTTTCCCCCCCACCCACCCCAAGATGGCACGTATTCTGTTGGTCCCTTTTCCCCAGTATGCCCTCCCTTCTGTCACCCCACTCCCCCCATCCCCCTTCCCCCGTTGTTTTAGGGCAAGATAGATTTCTATACCCCATTGCCTCTCTATCTTATTTCCCCATTGCATGTAGAAACAATCGAAGCTCCCTCTGCTTCTAAGAGAACGGGCCGAGTCTATTCATCTCAGCTCATGCTTCCTCTTGTGGTTATGAGATGCCCAGCTTTGCTTGTTTTCCTCCATAAAGGCTACGTGGATGTAAGCTTTCTGTCTAGTTTTGTTTTAATCCAGCCCCGTCATCTCAACAAATGGGACAATTATTCGATGTTAAAGCGCTGTTACCTGCATTAACCGGAGAAATTAGAAGGGGACTTAACATACCCGCTTGTCAGCTTATGACAGAAGGAAGACAGTATGCCCTCCTGCCTATGCTCTGCCCTAGAGCAGGCATAGGTGATTCACCTAGAAATCTCTATTTCTGCAGCCCTGGGCAGCTCAGTTTGCACAGATGTTCAGAGTCATTAGAAGCATGAACATGGGGGACTCCCCTGCTGTCAACAGCAAACCAGAAGAAATCCAAGATGATTTAATTCCACAACAAACATTTATTAATCAACAAACATTTATTAATCACCAGTCTTGTGTAGTAACAGCATAAAGAACCTGCCTTAGAGCCAGGAAGACATAGATCTAAGTCTTTTCTCTGACAATGGCAACGTGATCCTGGGCAAATCACTTAACCTCTCAGGGCCCATAGCCAACTCTTTAAAGACTGTTAGACTGTAAATTGCAAAGCAGATACTGGTCTGCACTGATAGAGGGAGTTTCCTCATTGGTAGCTTCCAATACCAATGAAATGAGGTCCATTCAAAAAAAAAGTGTAAACAATATGCATATGTGTATAATATACATATATAATATTAGTGCGTACATTATATACATAAATGTATACATTATATATTCATATGCATGTAAGAATATGTCTTGGACAAAGCAGAGTCTTTGGGATATGTTACTGCTTGGGTAATTTAAGGGAGCTCTGGGAAACTGTGAGTTGGATAAGGGTGAAATCAAGGGGATGAATTAAGGGGATTAGGTGGCCGTGAGGCAAGTCTGGAAAACAGTATTCACAGTAGCTATTTGTCCAATTTAAGTGCTATATTCTGAGGTAAAACTCAGAGTTTGCTTTTAAGTAAAAAGGTGAGGGAGGAAATGAAAAACGAACAAAGAAAGTCAGCTACAGTAGAGCCAGCATATGTTCCATTGTGGCTTGTTGGACTGGAAGGGTCACCAGTTTTTTTTTTTTTTCTTGGGTAGTCTGCATTTGCTCTAAGGGAAAGCTTTTCAAGAGACCCTGAATTCCAACAAAGAGTCCTACAAGTCAATTTCTGGATCCAAGCTAGTGATAACAGAAGGCACATGCTTGTTATCTTTAGAAAGACACTCAGAAACCATGATTCCAATCATGGATACCACATACATATGTACCACATGCGTACACAGTTCATAAAACATATGGCATTGAGTGCCATTTGGTAATTGAAGATTGGGCTAGATTCTAAGAGAGATGTTGATGTTTTCTTAGGACCAGCATGAAGCTCAGCTAGTTTCAGCAGTTCGTGCTGGGTGTTTTGGACAGCAATTTAATAACATGTACTTCAGATCCCTAGATTACCAGCTAAGCCTAGTCTATGAACATTTGATGATACCACTATAAAACAATCTAGGGATTTTACCAGTGCTATCTTTTTCTGCCTTGCTCATTTTTTATTTGTTCCTTTTTTTGCCACAGACCAAGACTGTGGTATACATTGATTCCGTGGTAGTATCTGGGATGCTTTGTGGTACAGTGAAAAGAGTTCTGTATTCAGGGGACCTGGGATCAAATCCAGCCTCTGACTCATACGACTTTTGTGACATTGTACAAGTCACTGTGGGCATCAGTGGCTTCATCTTTAAAATGAGAAGTCTTAGATTTGATGACCTCTAAGCTTCCTTCAGCCCCTAAACCTTTGATCTGTGTCTATGGTTTCTGCAAGAACTATTGGAAAGCTATTAAAACTGTTAAAATTGGAAAGAACCATGTGTTGTTGTTCAGTCATTTCAGTCATATCCACCTCCTTGTGACCCCGTTTGGGGTTTTATTGGCAGGGATACTGGAGTTTGCCATTTTTTTTCTCCAGCTCATTTTACAGATGAGGAAACTGAGACAAGCATGGTGAAATGTCTTGCCCAGGATCACGCAACTAGTGTCTGAGACTAGATTTGAGCTCATGAAGATTAATCTTCCTGACTCCAGAACCAACACTGTCCACTGAGCCACCTAGCTGCCCAAAGAACCATATAGATCCATCTAATGCAATACCATCAATTTACAAATATGAAAACTGTGGCCTGGAGGGATGAAGTAACCTGGCCTAGGGTCATGCGGGGGGTTGAAAGAGGAAAGGAAGGGAATAAGTATTAAGCACCTGCTATGCGCCAGGTACTATGCTGAGTGCCTTACAAATATTATCCCATTTAATCCTCACAACAACCCTGGAGTTCGTGCATTTTACAGGTGGGAAAACTGAGGTTAAGTGATTTTTCAGGGTCACAAAGTTAACATATGTCTCTGGTCAGCTTTGAACTCAGATCTTTCTGACTCCAAGCCCAGAAATCTATTCACAGTGCTCCCCAATTGCCAGGCAGTGGAAGCGAGGTACCTTGCAGCTCTTAATGCATAATCATCTAATCCCCTGATCATGGATTTCCAGAGTCCCAGGCCTTTTCTCTGCCCTGCATAGCATTGTGCCTCCATGCTGTCACCAAGATAAAATGACCAGTGGTCACTATACCTTTGAGAGAATGTTGTTGTTAAATTGTTTTTTTAAGTCATGACCCAACTTTTCATGACCCCATTTGGGGTTTTCTTGGCAGAGATGCTGGAGTGGTTTGCCGTTCCCTTCTCCATCTCATTTTACAGATGAGAAACCTGAGGCAAACTCGCCCAGGACCACACAGCTAGGAAGTGTCTTGACAGAATGGGTTCCTTCCTACTGTCCACTCTTATCCCCTGACTTACTTGGTCCCCCTCTTTACTCTTTCCTCTCTACCATTCCTACTCACAATGCCTCTCAACAGGCTTCTGTATGGGATAAGAACTTGATAAACATTGTTCTTACCATTATCCTGTAACAGCCTACCTTTTCTAGGACTGTGTGAACCTTCTTAAGCTGTTTGGCTTGGGGTAGAGTGAGGAAAAGGCGGTGTCTACAGTAAATACTTCCCTCCTTTGAGTGAGCCAGGACTGGCAAAGCCAGCCTGTGATAATACAGTCAGCAGATGGACAGGATGTGCTCTCAGTCATCACTGGGGCAAGGCAGCTCAGTGAGAACAGCACAGTGGGAAATGCATTCCCTTTGCTTCATGGTTAGCCGCCTCTGGATGGAATGCTGACTGTTGTTTTTACAGTGAAAGAGAACCAAGATGAATGCTGGGGAAGTCAAATACTGACACAGGGATCATTCATTCATTTGAGTAGCACATTAAGTCTATACTTTTTGAGCATCAACTGGGGCTTAGCACTTTATTAGACATTATGGGAGGGGGGTGGGGGGAATAGGCTCCTGATCGTTAGTGACATTTCTGTCCTCAAATTACCTTCTGTTTACTTAGCTGTGTATTTATTGTATCCCCTGATTATAATCTCAGGTAGGATTTCCTTGAGGTCAGGGAGAGTTGTATTCCTAGCACCTACCACCATCTCTTTCACATAGTAGGTGCTTAATAAATGTTAAATTCAGTCAAATTCAATGATATACAGCACCTCCCTCAGAGAACTTACTGTTTGAAAAGTGCTTTATTGTTTTACAATGCATTTTTGCCTCTACTTTCTTACCTAATCCTCACAGCAAGCAGGGAAGATGGAATCCCAGAATCCCAGAGGTGGGAGGGACTCCAGAGGCCATGCAGTAGATTTCCTACCTGAAAGACAATCCTCTTCCCCCACAATTTGTCATCCAGCCTGAGGATGAGTGATGGTAAATCTGTTAGCTCTTGAGAAATCCCACCCCTTTGTTGGGCAATCCTCATAGTTTTTTATTCCATGGAATTTAAAAAGTTCAGCAGACATAATTTCTGGGTAATTAGTCATTTTGTTAATAATACTAGCATTTTAATAAAAGGTCAGTGGCACTCTCAAATGCCAAAGACAATCATGGCCACAGGCTCACAGTTTATATACTCTTGGAAGAGGGGTGTTCCTGAGGGTGGCAATCAACTCTGATTAATTAACAATTAATGAGAGAATGAATATTATAATAAGGGGTGGGGCTGGACTTGTCCTAATGAACTTTGATTATGTCATTTACTTTTAAGTTATCAGCCTTGGAGGTAACTTAAATTCAAAGATTTTATCCCTACCCAAACCTAAGTAGAACACAATGGCTTCCCTTCCTGGGTGGGGTTTAAATAAGATTGTTTAAAAAGTTAATCCAGTCTCATTATCAGCAATGCCCTTCAAGAGACTGAACTTTGAAATAAAGACTATAGAAAAAGGGGGAACTCTGGATCTCCCCAAATTATTGGTTATAAATAATCATTTCTTTCATTTCTTTTAAGCTACAATTTACCTCTTAGCACTCCTACCTAGGATCTGCCCTTTGTGTCCAGGAGAAAAAAAGTCTAAGCCCTTTTTCACATGACAGCCCCTCAGATCCTAGAATTCAGATATTGTCTTTCCTCTGAAACCTCTACTCCAGTCATCCCCAGTTCCTTCAACTGATTTTTTTTCAAAGCCTTTCATGACCTAGCTCCTTCCTACTTTTCTCATCTTACTCGCCTTCCTGTACTCTGAGATCCAATGACTCTGGCTCTTTGCTCTTCCTCTCACATAATATTCTATCCACCTGCTTGGAGCATTTTTACTGGCTGAGCCCCATGCCTGGAACTCTCTCCCTCCCCATCTCCTCCTCCTGGCTTCTCTGGCTTCCTTCAAGTGTCAGCTAAGGTCCCACCTTCTACAAGAAGCCTTACACAATCCTCCTTAATTTTAATGCTTTCCCTCTGAGATTACTCTCAATATATCCTTTATATATCTTTTTTGTGCATAGTTGTTCATATGTTGTCTCTGCCATTAGTCTTGAACTGGTTTTTTGTTTGTTTTGGCCTTTCTTTCTGTCCCCAGGACTTAGCAAAGTGCCTGATACATTTGTTGTTCAGTCATGTCTGATTCTTCATGAGACCATGTAGCATACCAATTCTGTCCATGGGGATTTCTTGGCAAAAATACTGGAGGGGTTTGCCATTTCCTTCTCTAGTTGATTAAGGCAAACAGAGGTTAAGTGACTTGCCCAGAGTCACGCAGCTAGAAAGTTTCTCAGGGCAGATTTGAACTCTGGTCTTCCTGCCTCAGTACTCAGGCCCAGTACTCTATTCGCTGAGCCACCTAGCTGCCTTAGCCTAGCAGCCTGGCACATAGTAGGTGCTTAGTAAATCCTAGGTAATCGATGGACTTTTATGACATAGTCTCTAGTCCTCTGACCATTCTCATTCTCTGGATTGGCTTGTTTGTCAGGTTCGTTCCAAAGGAGGCCAGAGCTGAACCTTTCTAGTGTGTAGTAAGAATATCACCTCCATCATTCTGGACACTGTGTCTTTTAATGCAACCTAAGATTGCATTAGCTTTTTAGGCTTCCACATGACATGAGGAAGGCAGAGTACATATCATCCCTATCTGTTCTCCCTCTGTCAGATGAAGGAATTGAAACTCAGAGAGATTAAGTGATTAGCTTAAGGTCACACAGCTAGTAAGGAAAAGAAGCAGAATTCAGTCCCCAGGCAGGGCGGTGATCACCTTCTAGGTGATCTGGCTTCTGATTCTTAATAATATGAACCTCAACTCTCCAGGTCATTTGACTTTAAATCCTGTATTATTTTTTGTAATACCACACTGTCTCCCACTACTGGGAGGTAGGAAGAAGAGAAATATGATGATATACAGGGCATCCCATAAATTTTGGTGCAGTTTTAAGCCAGAGCTACTGTGGGTAGTACTGTGAATTAGTCCAGCCATTCTGGAAAGGTTTGGAATTATGCAAGACAGGCCACTAAGCTGTTTTTACCTTTTGACTCAGAGATCCCACTGCTACGTATATACACCAAGGAGGTCAAGGACAGTGAGAAAATTCCCATATATATCAAGATATTCAAAACAGTATAATTGGTAGCAATAAACTGCCCAAATGACAGATTTGGAGAATCCAAAGAAACATGAAATGACTGGTGTGAATCAATGCAGAGTGAAGTAAGCAGAACCAGGAAAAAAATATTCAATGACTGCAATAATATGAATGAAAGGAACACCAAAATTAAGCTGAATTCTGTACCTCTGACATTTGTATGACCTTGGACAAATTCTTTGATCTTTCTGGACCCCTCCTGGGGTCCCTTACAGTTTGGGAGCTATGATCCAGCTGTGATCTGTTTTGGCTCTGGAGGACTGGGCTTCATTTTGTGAGAGGTGTGTGATTGTGAGTGCAGGATACTGCGTAACACTATTAGATGTGGTTATTGCATTGGTTGATTTCACATATCTTTTTCTGTTAAGAAAGAAAGGCTTACCAGGTAGTTATGGAGCAAAGTATACTGGGAAAATTATTCTGATGGTAAAAAAAAAAACAAAAGGCATCAATGAAGGTTTGATATAAAGAAATAATGTGATTATATATGCATATATGTGCAGGCCACATACAATATATATGTACATATCCATAAATGTGTATAGACATTCACATGGACATATATTATATACATGCACATATATCCTATGTGCACACATTATGGTATATAAAGGAGATCCATCTGGTCCTAGTTTCACTGATAACTTGCAACTAGCCATGTGAACTCAGGCACATTTTAGAACTCTTCTCTTTCATTTTCTTCATTTGTAAGGTTTTCCTTTCTTGGTTGATGTAGCCCTCAGTGAACTCTGCCTCCTCTGAACTCCTTGAGCACTTATTGCTACCATCGTTCATTGATTTCTTATATTGTTATTTATTATGTTCATTATTGATATGACATGCCTCCCCAACTCTCCTCTTGGAGAGGCATGCCATATAAATAAAATATTACTTCTAGGGCATGCCACCCCTGCCGAGGGCAGAGGATTTGCCTTCTATCTCTCTATATCTGAGGTACCCAGCAATAGGCATTAGGCTCAAGAGGGTGTTCATATATGATGATGATATTTATTATTATAATGATAATTATGATGATAATTACATTGATACTTCATCTTCCCATCTCATAGGGAAATTTTGAGGACAAAATTAAAGTATTTGTAAAAATGCTTTAATCTCTTCGGGGGAAAAGAATAAATTTTGGGTATTATCATTTTGTAGTATATTATAGATGATAGATATAAAGGCAAGCAAAGTGGAACTTTTTGCTGCCTTTTGTTTTGGAGTGCTTCTCAGACTAAGGCAATCAAGTGCCTCTGATTGAGTATCTTGCCTCTGTTTGTAGGAAGAATCACACCCTTTTGCTAGTTAGGTCACAAGAGTTGTGAAGCCCTGGAGAGGTGTGAAGTTCTCTGACCCTGAAGAAGTATGTAAATACTCTGAGGTTAGCATTTTGTTTGGGGACTCATTCATTGGAAAAGTGTTCTGTGGAGACTCTGGGTAGCCTTTAAGAAGCCCCCCAGCTTTGAAAACCCAGATGTGCATGCTTCTCTCTCTGGCAACTATGTATGTAATGTTGTGGGCACACAGCTAGAAGCCTGTCTGCTGATTTGTGTTATTTTGCTGTTTATATAATTTCTGCTTGTAATTTCTGTTTGTGTTTTCTCTGAAGTTCAGGGTGCTGAATTTTTCCCCTGAACTAAGTGAATGATATAGGTATGTTTGATTAAAGTGAGATTGCAAACCCCTTAAAGTTGCTTTCCTTAGAAAAGCAGATCAAAGAACCTGTGCTAGCAGCACTCCTGTGTGCTCTTCTTGTTTGTTGGTCCTTCACCTCCACAGCAGCTATTAGCAACATTGTTGTTACAATAGGTCAAGAAATTAATAGTCACAGAATCTGGAGGCAGCTAAATAGTGCTGTGGGTAGGGTACTGGGCCCAGAGTCAGGAAGATCTGAGTTCAAGTATGATCTGAGATACTAGCTATAGGATCCTGGGCAAGTCACTTAACTGCTGGCAACTTCAGTTTCCACAAGTACAAAATGGGGTAATAATAGTACCTACATCCCAGGGTTGTAGGAAGGATAAAAAAATATTTGTAAAGCACATTGCAAATGCTAAAGTGCTCTACAAATGCTAACTATTGTTATGGTGTTAACTAGATGGCCCAGTGGATAGAGCACCAGGCCTGGAGTCAAGAAGACCTGAGTTCAAATGTGACCTCAGACACTTATTAGCTGTGTGACCCTGTGCAAGCTACTTAACCCTGTTGGCCTTAGCTTCCTCATCTATAAAATGAGCTGGAGAAGGAAATGGTAAAGCACTCTAGTATCTTTGCCAAGAAAACCCCAAATGGGGTCACTAGGAGTCAGGTACAAGTGAAATGACTGAACAACACACTGTTATGTTGTTTTGTCATTTCAAAGCTGGAAAGACTGAATACCAAATTATTATTATTTAAGAAAGGTTTGGAAGGGCCATCAGTGGCTATCTAATCCAAACTCTGCCCTGAAAGAATACTCTCTACAACATGAAGGTAAAGTGTTCATCTAAACCTTTACTTAGAGGCTTCAGGACGCAAAGCACTTAAGAAATTGGTTGCTCTCACTAATACTAACGAGGGAGGAATAGTGTGCTAGAAGGATAAAAAGGTGACAATAAAGTTATTTTTTTTATTCCTTATATTATTAAATGTACTGAAGCCATAAAAGTGATACATTTATTCATTTGTGTGAATATGTTGACTTCTATATGATCCAATTGACTTATTTTTATACATAATGTGCCCCTTATCACTTTCTGAAAATATCTGCGTTCTTATGTGTCAGCACTGACAGCACAGGATATGTTGCATCTTGATCATGCCAATGTAGTGAGACTCTGGGTTTCCTCCCCTAGAGTGAGGTGGGCTACATCTCCCTTTTAGGCTTCTTGGAGTATCCCTGATGGGCTGAGGGTACCTTTATCTAATGCTTTCAGCTTAAGCCCCATTCTGGTGTGTTCTTCCAAATATTAACTTGCAGTTACAGTTATTATCTCTCTTATGTCATAGACATTGTCCAGTGATTAGTGCCTTACTTTCACTTAAACAATTAACATCAGTTTGCTTTTACAAAGAGATAATTACTTAGAAAATCCAGCAAGAATTGAAGGCCAAACCATCTCCTTGAATGCCTAAGGACACACTCTTCCTTATAGCATCTTGGCTTTTTGGGAGAGCAGGCTCAGACTTAAAGCAGTTGCTACAAACTTTCTCCTCCTCCTAGTTCACATCCAAATGTGTTGCAGCTGATGGAGCAAGTTGCTCCAGAAAACAGCATCCTCCAACTTTTCAAATCTTACAGTATTTGAAAATACTGTCTGGTCTCTTCTTTCCCCAAAATTCCATCACATAAGAGCAAGAAAAAAAAAACCAGTATAGAGTCAGAAGCGGCAGCAGAGCTGTGTGTTCACCAGATCACACAGCAACGGCACAGGCAGGTAAAGAAAGGCGTGAGACCTCTCTCCCTACCACAAGGCTTACAGCACCCCTTGCCTCCTTGAATACAGCCAGGAAAAGCAAACAGAATCATCCAGTTAGTGGCTTTTGTAAGCATTCTCAGTTTCTTCTCAGCAGCCAAACAAAATGCTCCCCTTTTTCATGTGGGAAGCCTATAGAAGAGTATTCCTGTGCATGCTCTAAAGTCCTCCTGGGGTTTAAATCAGCAAAGCATGCTCTGCATATGCCTAAGGACTGACTCCATTGGCCAGTCCCCGTTAGACCTGTAATGCACTTAAATACGATTTTATATGTTTTACTTGATTATATATCTATAACCTATATGAGATTGCTTACCATGTAAGGGAGGAATAGAATTTGGAACTTTAAAAAGATGAATGTTAAAAAATTGTTCTTACATGTAATTGGGGAAAAATAAAATATTGTTTTAAAAAACTCTTTCACCAGCAGCAAATTCACTGTAAAGGGCTAATCAGCACATCTTCATATCCTGTGCTTTGGGAATATATCATTTTTATAGTCAGACAACTTCAAATATGCTTTTGAATTCATTATTTTCGCATTGACTTTTTAACTTTTAGTCAGTGAAGCATTTTTCAAAATTATTCTTCTTTCTCCCTCTTTCTATATCCATTACTAAAGCTATAACCCTAGTCAGCACAGGAAGTTTATTTGGGAGTTATTTTTTTTAACAACAATAATAATTTCATTTTATATAGCATCTACTACATGCCAGGCAGTGTACTAAGAGATGTAGAAATATTATCTTGTTTGATCCTTACAACAGCCCTGGGAAGTAGATGCTGTTATTAGCCGCCTTTTATAGACAAGGAAACGGAGGCAGAGAAGTTAAGTGAATTGCCCAAAATCACACCACTAATTAATGTCTGAGACCAATTTTGAACTCAGGGCTTCTGACTCTAGGTCCAGATGTCTATCCACAGTGCCACCTAGTTGCCTCTTTTTGGAGGATGATGGAGTTTATTTATGTCAGCCATTATCAACAGAGTGACCCCAGAATCCTGAGTCTGAGGGAAAAAATAAGTTAGGCCTAAAATAAATGAGGCTGCAAGTCAAGGACATTAAAGAAAAGGGCACTAAATTCAATAAATTTATTAAGTGCCTACTATGCATACATTTGCATAACAGCTATTTTCAAGTGCTTAAAAAGAACTATCATTTGTAGGAGAGCATTGACTTAACTCAGTGGCCAGGGTAGATAGAACTGGGAGCATTGAGTATCTGTTGGACAGGTGCAAATTTCAGCTTAAAATTAGAGGAGGGGTGTGTGTGACTTCTTAACAGTTAGAGTTCTCCAAAAGTAGGGTGGATTGCCTCAGGAACAGCTGTACAGAATTCTCAGCTCTGGGTGAATGCAGGTGAATGCAGAATGACCCCTCCTCATGTTGCTGACAGGATTCTTGTTTAGATAAAGGTAAGAAAGGCTGACCTTGCCCAGCAAACATATTTGTTGAGTACCTATTATATGTAAGATATGGGCATAATGAATCACCCAGCCTCTGCTTAGACCTTCCACTTAACTCCTAATAATTCAAAACAATAGAAGAATGTAGAACAAAAGCATATAATCCAGAAATAACTTTTTTAGCCTTTATAAATGCATCAAATAATTGTTTTTGATGGATTCGTTTCCCTGAGTATGTTTTCTTCCTTATTATGTGCCTTATGTTTTATGTGTGTCATATATTATTTTTTATTCTTCACTATGTGTCATGTTGAAGGTGCATGCTTTATCTATTTTCATTTAAAGCAAATCTGCAAAGCAGACTTGTTACTAAGACCTCGTGACCCCTATTGGGAACAGTTTCTCTCCCTTGGACCTCACAAACTGTTCTGAACCTTTTTAATGCACCTATGTAATATGTTATATTATATAAAATTATCTCATTGTTGTTTAGTTGATTAGTCATATCTAACTCTTCATGACCCCATTTAATGTTTTCTTGGCAAAGATACTGGAGTTCTTTGCCATTTTCTTCTCCAGCTCATTTTACAGATGAGGAACTGAGGCCAACAGGGTTAAGTGACTTGCCCAGGGTCACACAGCTAATAAGTGTCTGAGGCCAGATTTGAACTCAGGTCCTCCTGATTGCAGGCCCAGCATTCTGTCCACTGTACCACCTCGCTGCCCCATATATGAATTTATGAAGGCATGAAAATGTGTCAACCCCCCGCTATACTGCAAGCTATGTGAGAACAGGGACCATACTTTAACTAAATTTGTATGTCCTCTCAGCGAGGGCCACCTCCAGTTGTCCTGATCTATATCTGGCCACTGGACACAGATCACTCCAGAGGAGAAAGTGAGGCTGGTGACTTTGCACAGCCCTCCCTCACTTAAATTCAATTCACTTGCATGTCATGGCATCACCTCCCTGAAGTCACGGTCCTCTTCAAGAACGCAGGACAAACAACAGTCTCCTCTCAGCACAGTATTCTGTACACAGTACTTGCTTAATAAATATTTATCTATTAAATGAATTGGACCACAGTGGGTAAGTAGCTGGGATGTAGCAGTAGACAACGATTATAAGATGTGGTCCGTACCTTCAAGGATTTTGCTAACCAGTTGGGAAAACAAGGCATACAAAACAGAATTACAGGAGAGGATATGTTTAATTTATAAATTATTAGTATAGACAATGATTGCTATAAATAAAAAAAGACATATAATTGAGGGTTCATGTGGTCTGGGCAGGTTTTGGTAGAAGGTTGGAGAAGGAAGCTTGATTTTGAATGATAGATAGTATAGCCTAGGAAGAAAAAACTTGGTTGGGGGAAGGGGGAATTAAAGGAGTGATGAGAAGTAGTGAAAATAAAGACAGTGGTGCAGGAAATTCTAAGAAATGTTTGTTGGAGTTGGAGGAGGGTAGGAAAGAATGTTTAGCAGACCAGTTTGGCTTGCTTGAATGGTTCACAAAAGGAGAAAATAAGACACAATTCTAGAAATCTAGGAGGAGCCAGACTTTGGAGGGCCTTGAATTAGTAGCCTCAGTGGTTTGGACTTGTGTAATGGAAGGAGCCATGGACTGGAAATCAAGGGATCTTGTTTTCAGTCCCAGTTCTGCCCCTAACTAGTAAGGCACTCTCTAGATGCATTTCCTCGTCTGTAAAATGACCCTAAACAGTATGATCTCTAAGGTCCCTTCTACTCCTTACTTCTATGATCTTAACATTTGACTTACTTGGAAATTACCTTCATTAAAAACTTTTTTCAAAAAAAAAAAAGAACATTGTCATCATTTCCTCTAGGGGAAGTAAAATGGTTTAAAATATGGACAGAAAGGGAAAAGATAAAAGATAGATAATTCCCCCTCCTCCCATCCTTGACTATTGAGGGCTCACTGAATAGCTGCCATGTAGGAACCATGAATCCTCAGGTTGCTAAGGAATGAATCTCTGCCTGAGGTCCTTGAAATTGAGCTAGGGAAGTATTGTTGAATGCGAGTTGACAGATTCTTTCTTTTTTTTTCCTCCCTGAGGCCATCACACATTGCTTTCTGGTCAGACTAGGAGGGGTCAATTTTGATTTCAGAGAAAAGAGACAGAATTTCATTAGACTGAGGGGAGGGGAGGAAAGCAGAAAACTTACTGCTTTCATATTTTCCTTTACAACTGCTGGCTATGTTGGTTTTCATATGAGCCTGTCTACGATGGCAAGGGAAAGTATAATGAGAAAAGCAATGGCCATTTGTAGCTTGCATCCAGGTCAAGGAATTTAAGCTAAGTCACTCAGGTTTCCTGTGATTGGGGTGTGCCTGTAATCTCTAATCTCCCCCATTCTCTTTCCTCTAGGGAAAGTTCCTTACAAGATTATGGAACTAACATGAGTACACTTGGAGCAAGAGAGACTCTCTCTCTAACCCTGCATTTTCCTTTCCTGCTTCCTTGCTCTTTTGGAGAGGGTAGTAGGTCCTACCACACCCTCATTCCTCCTGGCCAGGATCTTAGGGAGGCACCTTAGATAGGGCAGGAGAGGTGGGGAAAGGAGATAGCCTAAGTGCTTGTCCTGCCTGGCTGTGGCTCCTGCATAAACCAGTATTCTTCTTGAAATGCTTTTCCTTATCCCAAAACCTTGGGCTCTTTCCACAGAGTTCTCCACTGAGCAAAAGGGGAAGGAAGCTTTGTATTTCTGACAGAGCTCCTATGAAACTTGCCCTTTAACATATCAACGAAATCACTGGGCTTTGCGAGATTAATTTATAAGGGCTTTATTCGCAATGGCTCAAGAGGAGAAGATGCTATCTCTTTCTGGAGGACACGTGTATTTAGACCAGAGGCCAGTCTATTTATAGGCCTTATAGAGTGTGTTGTAGGAAGAAGGTGGAGGTCGATGTTTAATGCTTTGTTCCTCATTTGCTGTGGTTTCAAGTGCAGTTTCCCAGTAGTACTAGAGGCTTAAAAAAAATCCAAATCTCCATTGATATGTATAATCTTTTGATGTACTTTTCACGGAAAATAAAGCAGGAAAAAGGTTTCAGTGTAAGCTAGCCAAAGGATCTTGGGTCTTTTGATCACTTTCCATTAGCATTAAACAGTAATCTCTGTCCTGTTAGATTTTGTTTGAAAGGAAGTTCACTGTTTAATGAAGATAAACATGTTGGTTGATATTTAATATGTCTTCGCAAGTCGGGCTGAAAGGATTCAGACTCAGAATTGAGCTCTCTTGGCAGATAACACTTTCTTTGTGTGAGGGGGATTTTCAATGTCCTAAACATCTTATCAGCCCCTGGCCAAAATGTTGAAATATACTTGAAGAGAAGAGAAGGAAAAGAAAAGAAAAAAGAAAAGAAAAGAAAAGAAAAGAAAAAGTATAGCTGAGAGAGAAGTTTGCTTCAGATCTCTCTTTCTCCACCATGAGTGAAGGTGACCTGGAGGGTATGTGTTCTAGGAGCCATTCAGCCACATCTTCATTCTTGCCACCCAATCAATTCTGTGGCCAAAAGAAGTCTGGATGTGAGGGTACACAGAACTAAAGTGATAGGGTCATTCCTAGAAAGTAGTGGTGAATTTGTTTTTCACCTTTGGCTGGGTAGGTTGGGGCTAGGAAAATTGGTGTAACTGTGCTTGGAACGTATCCTGGAGCTATTGGTGGTTCTGCTGGCACTTCACAGTGTTGGAGGGAAGGCCTAACTACTTTAGGCTGATGGTCCCCATGGCTTTGTATGGAAAGCACCTCAGAAGGAGCATCATGTCAGGATTGTTTGCAAGCCTTTTTATCTTTTTTGGCCTGAGTACTTCCTCAGATTCTTCAATGCCTCTTTGGCATGTTCATGGGGAAAAAGACTGTAGTCTAGGGTCATTTTTTTTAGAAGAGCATGGCTCTTAAGAATTTGGAATAAAGAAAACTTTTGTAGAGAAATCAAACTTGGTACCGCAGAAACTGCAATGTTGGTGGTATCTTGAGAGTATAAGTTAGAATTGGAATGTCAGAGTTAGAGGGGACAAAGGTCCTAAGAATGAAAGCAGCCCTTTACACTTTTACAAAGCACTTTCTTCACAGTGACCCTGTGAGGTAGATGATGTAATTATTAATGTTTCTAGCCTTATAAGTAAGGAAACTGAGAGTCAGAGGGGTTAAGAGGCTTGCTAACATTCACACAGTTATTAAGAGCTAGAGGCAGGATTGAAACTCAAATTTTCTAATTGCAAAAATCATCTGGTCCAACACTACCCAAAGCACAAATCTCACCTACGAAAGTCCCTTGCAAGTGGATAGACTTCCTCCATTTGAATGCTGGAGTCTCTAAAGAAGTCAGTTCCATTTTTAGACATCTGTCATGGCTGGAAAGTTTTTTTCTTTATCTGAACCTTAAATATGCCTGCTTCTAACTTCCACTCATTGATTCTGACCTCTAGTCTAGCAAAATCAAGTCTAATCTCTCTTCGACATACCAAAGTTTTAAATATTGAAGATTGCTATATTTCTTCTCAGTCTTTTTCTTCCCTGGGGTAAGTATCGGTCCGTCCTTCAGCTAATCCTAGTGGTTTTCTGCCCCTCTACACTCCAGCTTACCTTTATCTTCAAATTCTCCGATTTTCAACATGTGGCACCAAGATTGGACATATTTCTGGATGTGCAAGCCCAGGGCAGAGTGCAATTGAATGATTAGTTTCTTCTCTCTGCACACTTTACTTCTATTAACGGAGCCTCAGATTGCTTTAGTTCTTTTGGTTGCCACATCACATCTTTGTATCCCCAGTGCTTAGCACAGTGCCTGGCACTTGATAAATACTTGTTGACTAACTGACTATTACGTATTGATCTCATTCAACTAAAACTCCCAGATTTTTTTTTTCAAATAAATAAGTGTCACATAATGATTTTTTAGCCATGATTTACCACTCTGTGTCTGTGGAGTTGATCTTTAGAACCCAAGTGCAATGCCTTATCTTGTTAGCTTTAGCCCACCATTCCAGGGTATCAACCTATTTCTCCCAGCTCCATTCAGTGAGAAAATTTGACATGTCTGTTACTGATTATTATGCCCGTGTAAAAGTCATTGATAAAAGTGTTGGCTGGAACGGGGACTTTATGAAATAGGAAATGGACAGAGGACAGTAAAATGGAGAAAAACTACTTTGTACTTAATTTAAAACTCAGAGTTTCCCTAGAGGTGAAGAATGATTTGAGAGGCCCTGTTTTCACATTACACAAATCCCTAGTTCTCTAATCATAATAAATTCCATCTGTAGCTTCAAATTATTATAGCAAATTGTGTCTTCTGAGAGAGTTGCATATAAGACTTTGTGCTCAAAAGACAAATTGGGTCTTCTGAGGAAAGGGAGTTAGAGAGGAGTACTGTGCACTGTAAGAATCTCTAATATTAGCTTTGGTGGCATTCATAAGGGAGGGAGTTATTGCAGTGATAACAGCCCCTCTCCAGATCTGAGTTGGAGGAGAAGGCCTGTGTCTTTTATTGCCAATTAACGCCTCATTTCCTTGTAGCATCAGTATGACTTAGAGATTGGTAGGGTTTGTTGAGGGGAGAGGTAGGGCACCTGAGGAAGAGGACAGAGAGTGGTTAGTCACTTTAGGCTTATGCTGAAGAGGCTTCGCTAATTAGGGTGGTAACAGTCAGTCAAGAAAAATATCGAAAATTTATTCTGTACCAGGCATGGTATTAGGCCCTGGGGATATAAAGACAAAAGTCAAACATCCCTTGCCCTCAAGGAACTTATATTCTTTAGAAGGGTACAATATTTACATATAAATCTGTGCTCGAATAAGTAGAGATAGGACCAGATCTGTGTTTTTATTGATATATAGAACTTCCAGGTATAGTAATTGGGTGGCTAAGTGGCACAGTGGATAGACTACTGAGCCTGGAGACAGGAAGACCTGAGTTCAAATTTGGCCTCAGACACTTACTAGCTGTGTGACCCTGGATAAGTCACTTAACTTTGCCTTAGTTTCCTCATCTGCAAAATGAGCTGGAGAAGGAAATGGCAAACCACTCCATTATATTTGCCAAGAAAATCCCCAGATGGGGTCATGGAGAGTCAGTCATGACTGAAATGCCTGAACAACAAAAGTCATCGTATTATGTGTCAAAAGTGGGATTAAACCAGGCCCTCCTGGCTCTAAATCCAGTTCTCTATCCTCTATGCTGTACTTCCTCTCCATAAAATAACTATATACAAAATAATCACTAAGAACATAAAATATATATAAAAATGAATACAAGATAATTGAGGGGGAGGTACTAGCAGCTGGGGATGTTCTTCTTGGGATTATTTCTTCTTCAGGATGGCATTTTATCTGAGCTTTGAAGAAAACAAGGAGATCTAAGAGGCAGAAAAGTGGAGGGGGGGCATTTTAGGCATGAGGGACAGCCTTGGCAAGGGCACAGAGATGAGAGAGGAAATGGCATGCGTGAGGAACAGCAAGAAGCCCGGTATGACTGAACCAAAGAGTATGGAATAAAACTGGAAAGGTAGGTTAGAGCCAAATTGCAAATGGCTTTAAAATATCCAAAAGTAAAATTTACATTTGATCCTAGATGTTAAAAGGAGTCAGTGGAGTTTATTGAGTAAGACCTGTGTGTCAGGGATATCATTTTCACATCTGTGAGGAGAATCAATTGAAGGGGGAAGAAACTTGACGTAGGGAGACCGAGCAGGAGGCCATTAACACTAACAATCGTGCAGTTTGACATTAGCTGTGGAACGACCAGCCAATCTTGGGCTGATGTTTCCTGCTGTTTCCTTCTTACTAAAGGATTCTGTTGAGCTCTCTTTTCTCCCCCCTTCTGCACTGTAAGGGGACATTTTATCTGGGGTGGGGAGAAGTTCAATTCAAAGTCATTGTGTTTTTTTTGTTTGTTTGGTTTTAGGGTAGAAGCTGAGGAAGGATGTTGAAGTCTCTGCTTAGTAGTAGTAGCAGCGTAGTATATATTATTGCTGCGTGGATGATACAGAGTGGGAAAGATTCATTGTATACAGCTGAGCGCAAGGAGGTGACTCACTTGAATGAAGTAGAATGTATCAATGATAGCTGGCTGGACTGGCTTGGCCTCTTTACGAGCTTATTCATGCTAATAGGAAGCCTGAAAATGTTGCAAGCAAAAACAAGTTGTGACTTATTCCTGGGTGTCTTCAGTCAGAGAGAGATAGAAGAGTCAGACAGTTACTCTTTGAACGAATGCAGAAAACCGTCATTTGTTTTTAAATAACCAAGCGATAGCTATTTTCCTCCCTTATTACATAACCCTTTGAAAGTGAAACCATTGATTTCTGCCTTTTCCCAGTGAAATAATGTGCCTACTTAACTGGTTTGTGTTTTCTTGAACATGTTTTCTCTAATGGGATTAGTGCACTAAGCTGCTAGGTGATGAAGTGATTCGGTGGTTTAGTGGGTAGAGCACCGGACTGGGCATTGATTAGTCCTGAGTTCAGATCTTGCCTCGGACCCTTAGCTGTGTGAACCTAGATAAGTTACTTAATTTCTCTGTACCTCAGTTGACTCCTCTGTAAAATGGGGATATTGTAGGAAATATCAAATGAGATAACATAAGGTGCTTTGCAAATGTTAAAGAGCAAATCTTGTTGTTGAGTTGTTTCAGTCATGATTCTTTGTGACCCTGTCTGAGATTTTCTTGACAAAGATACTGGCATGGTTTGCCATTTCCTTCTTCAGCTCATTTTACAGATGAGGAACGAAGGCAAAGAGGATTAAGTGACTTGCCCGGTATCATACAGCTAGCAAGTATCTGAGACTGGATTTGAACTCAGGTCTTCCTGACTCCAGGCCTGATTCTCTATCCCTAAAGAGCTACATAAATGGAAGTTGTTTATTACGTTATATGAGACAAAAGGAAGGATATCCTAGAAAAAATGATTGTTATGTAAATTAGAAAATAGACATTTCAAAAAAATTTTGTCTATAACCATTTCCCTTTATTGGATCTCTTTTTTTATAAAAAAGAAAAAAATGATTTAAACAAAAGCAATTGGCCCAGTACCATAACTATGTATATATGTTGCATTCCATATCTGTGGTTTCCTGTCTCACTACTGTGATGTGAGAGATACTCCTCTTTATCAGTTCTCTGGAACAGAAATTATTCAGTGTTGATTGTCTTTTAGTACTGTTATCATTTACATTATTGTAGTTAGTGGGTATCTTGGTCCTGTGTTCTTTACTCCAGATTACTTATAAGAAAATCATAGGTTCTTAGATTTAGAGTCAGAAGGGACCTCAGAGGTCATTGAGTCTAACCTCCTACTTGTACAGATGAGTAAATGGAGGTACCAGTAGAGGTGGGGATGGAGTGGGGCTGGGAGCAGATTAATTTGACTAAGACCACCAAGGGGTACTCAGTGCCAAAGTCAGGATGTGAACCCAAGTCCTCAGACTTCAAATGTAGTACTGTTCGCATTGTCATTCTGCCTTCAAATATTGCTATATTTCTCTAAATTAATACTTCCTCACATTCATACCCAACAATTTGTTCAGTCATGCCCCATCTGGCAAGTATCTACTTGGTTTCCAGTTTTCTGTGACCACTAAAAGTGCTGCTATGGTTACCTTGTTGCATAGAGAGCCTTGCCTTCATTGACCTCAGCACACTCTATCCTCAGCAGTCGGATCACTGGGTCAAGAACATGATGACATTTCTCCTGTCATAGCAAAATGTTTTCCAGAGTGGTTGGTCCAGTTCACAGCTCAATAGCCCTCAGTGCAACGGAAGGCATGTTTTCCCACAGTCCATCTAATGATGTTTAGTTTTTAAGTTTTTCATCATCTTTTGTAGTTTGAGGTGGTTTGAGGTAAAACCTCAGAGCTGTTTTCACTTGAATTTCTTTTCTTCTTGATTTGAAGCATTCTTTCAGATGTGGTTGTTGATTATTTGCATATCTCCTGAAATTGTTCAAATGGGACAGGTTTTAGCAGTTGATATCATAACCATAGGATCATAGATCCAGAGTTTGGAGGGACCTCAGAGGTTATCAAGTCCACTCTCTGCCCAATTTTATAGATGAGGAAATTAAGGACCAGAGAGGTTAGGTAATTTATACAAGGTCACATCATGTAACGGGTTCTAAGGTGGTATTTGAACCCAAGTCTTCTTACTGCTAGTGTTGTTGATTCCTTTGGAATGTGACACAAGTATTTTCATAATTATATGCCTGCAGAATGATTAATAAAAATGAAGGATTTGCGGTAGTGACAAGAACCAAGCATCCTTCAGGAAAAGTCTTATATTGTAGCTTCTGACAACAGGCTGGTTTTCTCCTAAGCTTTACAGAAACCCAAATTGCTCTCAGGCACCTACCTACCTGGCCATTTTTAGGTTTAGTCTGCCATGTCAATAAGATGTTGATACAGTACCCCAGTGATATTTTTTTCCAAATCCATCTGTTGAGTTCTAGTTCCTACCCCTCTTCGGAAATACGAGAAAGGACAAACAAAATGAACAGAACACTTGATATGGGCAAAAACCTATCTTGGCCAAAGTGTTGGCCAAAAGACTTCCACAGAAGGGGAATACACGACCCCATCTTAGAAGCAAACCTGACCATTAGGAAATATTATTTCCTACATATTCAATTCATTGACCAACTCTAATGATCAAGGTTCAGCCCCCCAATAAGAACAGCAATAGCAAAAGACAAATGTACTTTAAACTTAGCATTATACTCAACTTAGATATTATAGAGAACTTCCTTATTCTTGTCAGAATGAATTGCCTAATTATTTGTCTGGCATTCTTTGCAAGATTTACCTCCATCTCTTCGACGTTGCCTTTGCTTATTCCTTTATTCTAACTTAAGGGCTCCATAAATTAATATATAATAGTAGTATTTATGCAGCACTTTAAAGTTGACAAAGCAGTGAACAGATATCATTTGATCCTCACACCAACCCTGGGATTTAGCTCCTATTTTTATCTCCATTTTATAGATGACAAAAACTGAAGTAGTCAGAGATTAAGTGACTTGCCCAGGGTCATACAGCTAGTGAATGTCTGAGACTGGATGTGGACTCAGGTGTCCCCTACTCCAGGTCTTTATTATTAAGAATCTTGGAGTCTAGAGGAAACCTTGGAGGCCACCCAGTTTAACTCCTCACCTCTATGAGATTCATCTGGATAGGTGGTTTATTATCCAGCCTGGTTCTTGCTCATTTCTCAGCTTACTCACCTATCTACCAAACCCAGTAAGATTAAGCTCCTCGAGGACAGAGGGGCTATTTTATTTTTTTGTCTTTTCATAGTGCATTGGACATAGTAGGGGCTTAATGAATGTTTATTTAATTGAATTGAACTGAACTGAATGGGTTGTTAGGGAGAGTACCCATTTTGTCTGGGATGTTTGAAATTTAATCATTCTTTGACATGAGTAGTTAATCCCTCCAGTTTCCTTTTGACCCTATAATTCTGTGATTGTTTTTATGTCATTACCCCATAGCTTCTAAATGTAGTACAAATGGGATATTTGATGGGTTTGGGTATCTTGCCAGAGATGAAAAACAAATTTTTATTTAAGCCAAAAGATCTTCATTACCACAAAATAACTTGACTCTTTTTCTTGGCAAGCTAATTGGGATTTCCAATCTGGAAGTCTGATGGGTTTGGTTAAAAAAAAAAACAAAAGAACAAACAAACAAATGGAACAACCATGAAGTATGTTGTTCAGATTGTAAGCATGGCAATTTGGTGTTCTGGTGATCAGATGGAGAGGGAGGACTTATTCCAATCAGTCAGTCGATAAACATTTATTAAGTGTCTGCTCCATTTGTGCTAAGCTCTGAAGATACAACAGGAGGCAGAAGACAATCTGGGCCATCAAGGAGCTTACAGTCTAATGGGGAAGACAGCATGTAAATAGATAAATATGAAGCAAGCTATATATGGGATAAACAGGAAATAATTAATAGGGAGGAAGCACTGGAATTAAGAAGGACTGAGGGAGGCTACCTGTAGAAGTTGGGACTTTTAAAGGAAGCTAGGGAAGTCGATAGCCAGAGTGGGGGATGGTGAGCATTCCAGCCACGAAGGACAGCCAGAGAAAGTGCTTGGAGCCAAGACATGGAGTGTCTTGCTTGTGGAAAGGCCAGGAGGCTAGTGTCATTGAAGTAGTCTTCTTTCTTGATGTTTGCCATTGTGAGGTATAGGAGTACTTCATTGTATCCTTCCTTATGGTATATGTGTTTGTGTGTATGTATTCTCTAGTTTACATTTAACAGGGTGCCACATGGTGTTGAATACAAGATCAGCGATCGCTGCCAGATTTCTTAGTCTCTTAGCAGAAGAAATAAAAAAGAGTTAAGTTAAGCAGGTACTGTTAAATGATGTTCACTCACTCCAAAGACACAAGCAACAGCCTCATAATTATGCCACCAAACTGCACTTCTTCATTGAGCCACTGACAGTAGTAATGACAATAATAATAAGACCTGGGGATTGTAAAGCACTTTACAAACATTAACCCATCAATCCTTCCAACATCTCTGGGAGAGACATTAAAATTTCCTCTCCATCCTATAAATCGATAATATGCTTCACAGATTATT